>NW_006436373.1:166780-193642 GCF_000325575.1 Pteropus alecto | reverse complement strand
AGCCAATTAGTAAATGTAGAAGGAGAAACAGAATTAGAAAATCACCATTTGGCAATCATAATAATGATCGATTTATGCAAGAACCACCAATGGATGTTAAAAATAGGGAGTGATTTTTTAAGGAGATTAGCCTCAGTGTTTCTCTCCAGAAGATTCTTACTAATTACAAAGAGTGAAATAGTAGCTTTATAGTGAAAAAACCTTCCCACATTAAACAAATAATGAAAGTCAATATCACTAGTAAGGGTCAAATTGATAAAATGTGACTCTGATATGATTCACAGAGAGCATAAAATTACTACTATGCTATTCCAGCCAAAAATGTGTAACCTGCATCTAACCATGAGGAAATACCAGACAACTCCAAATTGAGAAATAAATTATAACTGTCCAGTACTCTTTAAGAATGTTAATTTTATAAAATTCATAGAAATTTTAAGAAACTGTTCTTGGAAAAAGATGCTAAAGATATATGGTTACTGCATAGAATAGATGATCTTAGATTTCCTTTTGCTATAGAGGGCCTTTTTGGGACAATTGACAATATCTGAGAAAGGTCTAAGATTAGATAATAGTATTTTATTAATAATAACTCCTTAATTTTGAGTATTGTTCTTTTCTTCAATTATGTAAAAAAAGGTCTTGTTTTTGGAAACACAAGCTAAACTATGTAGAGGCAAAGAGACATTGTATCTGTAATTTCTACTTAAATATTCAGAAAAATATATGATAAAGGCAAGGAGAGAAAATGATAAAGCAAATATAATAACATTAATACTTGGAGAACCTGTATGAATGGTGTATGCAAATTTTATGTGAATTTGAAATTATATAAAAATTTAAAAATTTTTAAAAGAATAACTAATTATTTTAATTAAAATATTATCTATGTGTATAGTGTGGTTATTACCATGTTTAGAAGTAAAATGTATGACAACAATAAAAAAAGAAAAGAGGGAGAAATATGTATATAATTGTTGGCATCTTATATTATTCAAGAAGTGGTATCATATTATTTCAAGATAGAGCCTGATGAGTTGTAATTTAGTGTAGTAAACATCAGAGCATCCACTAAAAGTAAAATCTTTAGAAACTCTAAGAAAAAGCAGGACAAGGCTTCTGGGCAAGATGGTGGAGTAGGTAAATGTTGTGCTTGTCCCCTCCCACAACCACCTCAAAATTACAACTAAACCATAGAATAACCATCACTGAGAATCACCAAAGTTTAGTTGAACAGAAATTCTACAACTAAGGAAACACAAGAGAAGCCACTCTGAGACTAGCATGAGCGGCTAAGATGCAGAACAGTCTGGTCCCACACCTGCATGTGGTGAATAAAAATCAGGGATATCTTGGCTGTGGAGTTCCCCTAGAGAAGTGAGAGGTCTCAGTTCCACACCAGAATGCTCAGCCCAGGGTTCTAATGCCAGGGAAAAAAGTCCCCACAACTTCTGACTTTGAAAAGCAGCAGAGATTGTGGCTGAGTCAGATGACAGGCTACAGAAGTCCCAAGCTGTTCCTCTTTAAGGGCCTGCACATGGACTTAGTTGCTGAAGGACACTCTCTCTGAGCTCCTGTGCTGGGGCGCAGCTTGGAGGACGCTGGGGCATGTAGGAAGGATCCAAGTCATCTGGCTTTGGCTCAAGGTCTGTAAAGACTGGCAGAAGTCAGTTTTTTTGTTACCACCATCCAGCCTGTACTTGTGGGTGAGCATCATATCTGAGTCTCCATCAACTTGGCTAAAACAGCTACCCTGCTCTGCTGATACCCTGAGACCCCACTCCACCCAACTTGTGGGTCAACCCAAGCCACTCCTAGTGTTTTTTATACAACTCCCTGTCTTGGCTCATTTCACAGACCCCCAAACAAGCAGTGTCTAAACTTGGCATGGCCCATACCTCTTGCTGAGCAGCCAAAAGCCTGGCACTAGTGGCAACCAGTCTCAGTTCATAGCTTAGCCTCTACCAGGCACGTTCAAGCCCAGCATAAGTGGCAAACATCTGCAGACCACCTTGTAGCTCATACCAAGTGGATCCCCGAGGAAAAAAGCCTGCATCAGAACCCCAAGACGCCCCAGAACCAACCAAATGGCCAGCTCAGAAAACACCTGAGCACCACCAAACCACCTCCACAATTAATACACCCAAGGGACAGACTGGGCAGGCACCAGAGCCCTGCTAAAGGAAAATCCTACTCCATAAGTTCAGTCCCTGCACAACAGGTCCTCCACTGTAGTCATGGCCAATCCTCACAACCAATTAGCCTGAGAATCAATCCCTTCCATGGATGTGCCAATAGCAATCAAGGCTTAACTAAACAGGGAGGGAGGTGCACACACAACGCAGACAAAGACACACCTGGAGCATCTGACTCACATGAACAGAAATGCCGCCGGGACCCACAGAACACCGTCTGCATAAGGCCACTCTACTAAGACAGTGAGACACAACGGCCCTACCTCATACAAAGAAACAAACACAGGGAGGCAGCCAAAATGGGGAGACAAAGAAACATGTCCCAGATGAAAGAACAGAACAAAGCTCCAGAAAAAGAACTAAACAACATGAAGACAAGTGATCTACCAGGTTCAAAACATAGGTTATCAGGATGCTTAAAGAACTTAAGAGAAGAGTAGATGAACTCAGTGAGAACTTTAACAAAGAGATAGAAAACATAAAAAGACTGGAAATGAAGGATACAATATCTGAGCTGAAGAGTACATTAGAGAGAATCAACAGATTGGATGAGTCGGTGTATTGAATCCGAGATTTAGAGAATGGGGAGCAAAAGACGCCCAATCAGACCAGCAACAGGAAAAAAGTATCCAAAAAAATGAGGACAGTTTAAGGGGCCTTGGGAACAACATCAAGCATAACAGCATTCACATCACAAGAGTACCAGAAGGGGAAGAAAGAGAGCAAGAAATAAAAAACCTATTTGAAAAAATAATGATGGAAAACTTCCCTAACCTCGTGAAGAAAATACACATACAATCCCAGGAAGCTCAGAAAGTCTCAAACAAGATGAACCCAAAGAGGCCCACACCAAGACACATCATAATTCAAATGCCAAAGGTTAAAGACAAAGAGAAAAATCTTAAAAGCAGCAAGAGAAAAGCAATTAGTTACCTACAAGGGAGCTCCAATAAGACTGTCAGTTGATTTCACAGCAGAAACTTCGTAGGCCAGAAGGGATTAGCAGGAAATAGTCAAAGTGATGGAAAGTGAGGACTTACAACCGAGATTACCCTATTTAGCAAGGCTATCATTTAAAATTGAAGGGGAGCTAAAGGCCCCCCAGACAAGAAAAAGCTAAAGGAGTTTATCAACACCAAATCGATATTACAAGAAATGTTAAAGTGACCTTTTAAGAAGAAAAAAAATTAAAATAAAAGTAATAAAATGGAAATAACTACATCTCTATAAACTTTAAACGTAAATGGATTAAATGCTCCAATCTAAAGACATAGAGTGGCTGAATGGATTAGAAAACAAATACCTCACATATGCTGTCTACAAGAGAATTACTTCAGATCAAAAGACACACACATACTGAAAGCAAAGGGATGAAAAAAGATATTTAATGAAAATGGAAATTTTAAGAAAAATTCTGGGGTAGCAATACTTACACCAGAAAAAATAGACTTTAAAACAAAGGCTATAACAAGAGACAAAGAAGAATCTATAATCATACTTTCGGGTATTTATCCAAAGAAACCCAAAACACTAATTTAAAAAGATATATGCATCTATGTGTTTATTACAGTATTATTTGCAACAACCAAGATATGGAAAAAAACATAAGCGTTCATCATAAATGGATGGGTAAAGAATTTAGTTCTTTTTCTGGAGCTTTGTTCTGTTCTTTCATCTGGGACATACATATATATATATGTATGTATATATATGTATATATGGATAAAGAAGAGATGGTATACACACACACACACACATACATACATACAATGGATATATTACTCAGTCATTAAATAAATAAATAGACAGCTAGAATGAAATCTTGCCATCTTCAACAACGTGGGTGGACCTAGAGGATGTGGTACTCTGTGGAGTAAGTTTGATAGAGAAAGACAAATGCTATATAATTTTACTTACATGTAGAATCTAAAGAACAAAATAAACAAATAAAACAGAAATAAACTCATAGAATATTTTGAGGGTTATCAGATGGGGGAGGTGTTAGTGGGACAGTGAGAAAGGAGAAGGTATTAAGAAATACAAACTGGTAATAACAAAATAGTCATAGAAATGTAAAGTGTAGCACAAAGAATATAGTCAATAATTTTGTAATAACTATGTATAATGTTAGATGTGTACTAGATTTATCAAAATGATCACTTCATGAGTTTTACAGATGTCTAATCACTATGCTGTACACCTGAAACTAATATAATATTGTATGTCAACTATAATTGAAAAATAATATTAAAATAAAATAACAAATAAAATATGATTTTACTTATTTGTGTTTATTTGAACTTTGTATTTCTCCTTTGCAGCTTGATTTTATTTTCTGTTTTGAATCTATAACACATTATACATTTTCAAAATCAGAATTTTATCAATATATGTATATTTAAGTAGTGTTAAATCCTCTGTCCATTTTTTTCCATTCTTATCCAATTCATACTTATCCTCAATACATAAAAAACATTTATTATTCTCTGATAGTTCTTCCAATTTTTATTTTTTGTTAGAGCAGAGTGCATACATTTTTCTAATTAACCATTTCTTTTTACACCAATGAAAGAATACTATTGGTACTCTTTTCCACTTTGATCTTTTCAACCTAATTAAAAATGGGCACAATATCTGAACAGATATTTCATCAAAGAAGATATACGGTTGGTAAATTAGGGCATAAAAAGATGCCCATCATCATTTGACATCAGGGAATTACAAATTTGAAAAAACAAAATACCAGTACACAACTATTCCAATGTGTAAAATAAAAACAAACAAACAAAAAATCTGACAATACCAAATGCTAACAGAGATGCAGAGCAATAGGAACTCTAAATATAATACTACCAAACCATCCTGCAATTGCACTCCCAGATATTTACCCAATTTATTTGAAACTCTATGTTCATACAAAAAACCTGCACACTAATGTTTTTAGCATCTTTCTCCAAAATTGCCAAAGACTTGTAAGGAACCAATGTGTTTAGCAATAGCTAAGTGGATAAACTGCAACAAATGCATAGATTGGAATATTTTTCAGCACTTAGAAGAAATGAGCTATCAAGCCACAAAAGGCTAGGAGGAATCTTAAATGCATATTTCTTTTCTAAATGAAAGAAACCAGTAAGAAAAGGCTACATCTTATGTAGTTTTAATTATGTGATGTTCTGTAAAATGTAAAACTATAGATAGTAAAATAATTGGTGGTTGTCAGGCATTTAGGGAGAGAAGAAAGAGATGAATAAGTGGAGCACAGGGAATTTGTCATATTATGTATGACAATGCAATAATAGATACAAGACATTATGCATTTGTCAAAACCCATAGAAATATACAGTATAAAGAGTAAACCTTAATGTACGAAAAATTTTAATAATCATTTTTAGGAGTTTAGGGATCTCGATAAGGAATAAAGACTACGACAGACAATAGAATCTAACTATTGCAAATGTATGTAACAACCTCACTGAGAAATGTAGGGGTAAGGTGCTGACCTAAGTATCTTTGGAAATGAGTACAGTCTATAATTTTAAAGGCAAATGAACTGCACATAATCACTGTACTCTAGTTCTGTAATCTAGAAAATTGTATAATTTGGGATATAGGTTAACAATTCTCACTTTGTTATACATGTATCCTGGAAAAAAGAGCAATTATAGAAATAGATGGAAGATGGCTGGAGCCAGTTTTCTCACTGTTGGAGTATAAATTTAAAGATAAGTGAGAGAAGAAAGCTAAAACAATTCATATGAAAATGGATGAGAGTTGGAGACAGTATGAACTTATGTTTAACTTAATATAGATATAGGTGGTTATATATAGAAATATTTATAGATATGTATATATCTATGGGTTAGTATAAAAACAAGCATTTTTTTATCTCTCACATGAAAGAGCCTGAAAGATATGACACTAAGTAGCGGTGAGAATGTCTATTACCCAGATCTTGGTTTTTAATACATTCTCCAATAAAAGGAACTGGAGCTCCTTAGAGAAATAGATGACTCTAGGATGGGCAAGAAACACACAGGATTAGCCTGGAGCATCTTATGGTGACAGAAAATAAAAAAGTGATTAAAAAACATTGATGGGGATATGTCAAATTAGGGATATCGATCTTGATGGAATTATCAAAATTTATAGGGAAGCTCAAGCGCCAACTTCATGGCCAATGACCAAGGCTAAAATAATTTGAGCAAAAATAAAGTAGATTGAAGTATAACTCAAATTACAAAATACATTTTCATTAGAATATACTGATATAAGAATATGATTGAATAAATTAAAAAAAAGGAATAAAAGAAGGACGGAAGGAAGGAAAAAAGGGAGGATGTCTACATCTTAATCATCTAAACATATAAATATGTTATTTTACATGGTAGAAAAGACCATCTCTAGAAGTTGAAGAAGACAAGAAAATAAATTCTGCCCTGGAATCTCTAGCAGGAATACAACCAGGCTTGCATTTTGATTTTAGCCCAGCAATATATTTCAGATCTCAGAAAGTGAGATAATAAATTTATATTGTTTTAAACCACTCAGTATGTGTTCATTTGTTACAGCAGCAATAGAAAATTAATACACAAATTATGCTAGGAGAAGGGAGAAGAAAGAGAAATTAACTGATTCTCTATTCCCAAATACAGAAGTATCAAGATGTCAAGGCACAACTGTCATTTGAGATCCCCCCTCTCACTGTCCATAGAGATTGCTTGGGGAACTCTGCGCCTGGGTAGAGAGAACACAAAACTATAAGAGATATAGCCTATTTACTTTTTCTTTACCATCTACCTAGCAAGAAGAATCTGAGGAATAAAATAGCCTCAGGGTTATTATATATCTCCCTTTCTTAAAATCTTCCTCAATACTTGTCTCCAAATGCCCAGAAATGGTTTTTCTTTACTGTGCTCTGAGAACCTGGTGTCCCCATAAAAGTTTTCTCTTCTCAGTATCTGCTAAAAATAAAATATATGATACTTGGATGGGGAGAAAACCTGGGCTACACCATTGCAAAATGGTTCTGAGAAGCCATAAATACTAGTTCTAGGGTTGAATAAGTGTGGTGTCAGTGAAGGTCTAAGATAGGAAGATAACAATCTCAGAAACACATTAGCTATAACCAAAGAACTACAAGAATCTTCATATATCATGCATGAAGCAGATTTTCCAGGTTCTTGAATCATTGTTGCTCCTTTTTCTCCCACTAGTTCCATTCCCATTTTCTCCAAGAAAAGAAATACAGGATGAAATTATCTTATAGAGCATCTAGAATTCCTGATTTTACTCTTAGGCTGTAATACAAGTTGCCATTCCCTTATTTGGGTTAAGGTCAAGGTAAGTTACTAGACACCCAATAACCAGAAACACCACCTCCATACACATCATCAAGAGGTGAAGATCAGAGCACTATGGAGTTCTCCAGTTTTGCCAACACTATCTTCTAACTGAAGGACAACAGCCTGAGAATATGTACATGGACAAAGAAAGTTTTCCTCTTTCCTTTCCTTGGCACCATCATCCTCCCTGATCTGCTCCTAAGGCTGAAGAAACACACTTTCCCAGAGACACGTAAAGCCTGTTCACTGACCTTTATTGTTCATTTCCCCCCTAGTTGTTCTGAACTCAAAATGGTACCTGAGGTAAGGCTGGATCTGTCTGGAGGCCATGAATGCTGTATTGGAACTCTCTTTGTCCACAGCCAAGAAAAACAGTAAACCTTGGTCAGAATTGGTGATTTAGAATTGTTCATTGATACACTCATAAAGTCATTCCTCAGTGTGGCTTACCTCTCCCAGTAATATACACCAATATCTTTTGTTCACTTAAGTTTTTCCATTCAGATGACAGACACTTTTCCTGTCTCTTTGTGGGAGGCAGATGATGAGATAGGGAAGCAAGCATCATGACAATTATTACTTTAAGAAATCATTAATGATTTTGATATATACCTAATGGGCTGCTGTAAAACAAGATGTGTTCAACTATTGGGCTGTCAATTGGAAATGTGAACTATTTGTGTGTTGTGTATAGGAGGGGAGTTTTTACAAAACTGCAAGATGATATTGTACTCTGGCTGAACTTATAAATAGATGCAGAAAGGCTCTAGTATAATTCTGTATGTTAAAGTGATATTTAAGTGATGAAACACCATGCAGATATTGCAAGTAAGAGTTGACAGATATTATTAGTGTAATTCCAATCTATAGAGCTCATATACAACATCATAAATCCACTTACAAATATGTCACACACAATATAATTTATATAAGAGGTGTATGGTAATATTGTTTCATATTTACATGTAGATCTGTGGTACAAAGAAGGCAAAAATCTTTGAAATTTCTGATTAAGTCAGATTAAAACCCTAAGAGTGTTTTAAGTTTCTATTATGCCCTGCTGTTCCTTAATAGATAACTTAAATAAGAAAAAAAATGTCAGCAACTTCAAATGGAAAACAGTCTTCTTCAAGAAATATACATTTTCCAGGATGTCACAAAGGGCAATATTTCATTTCTTCTTATGGCCGAGTAATACTTCCACTGTATATATGTACCACAGCTTCTTTAGCCAGTCATCTATCATAGGATGCTTCGGTTGTTTCCATGTCCTGGTCACTGTGAATATGCTGCTATGAACATTGGTGTGTAAATATCTTGAGATAATCATGCTAAGAGGAATAAGCTAGACTGAAAAGGTTGAACATCACATGATATCACTTATATGTGGGATATAAATCTAAAAGCAACAAATGAACAGGACAAACAGAGACTCAGGGGCATGAACAATAGACTAATGGTTTCCAGAGGGTAGGGGGTGGGGGAGGAGGAAAGAGGTAGACAGGGTAAAGGGGGTCAAATATAGGGGGTTTGGGGGAGGATAAAGTGGGTAAAGGGGATCAAATATATGGTAGCTGAAGGAAACTGGACTCTGGGTGGTAATCATACAATAGAATATATAGATGTCAAATTATAATGCACAACTGAAAATTATATAATTGTATTAACCAATGTTACCCCAATAAACTTAAAAAAGTAAAATAAAAAATGAACAAAATAAAATAAGATATATTTGAAAAAATTATAATATAATTTTTTCCCATCTTTAAATAAAGGTGTTTCCATTAAAAAAAAAAATAGAAATAAGCATTTTCATAGAACAGGAGATATGAATTTAGAAAGCATGCCAGTAATCTAACAGTAGAGAATTTGTGTTGGGGAGGTGTTGAGAAGTGTGTAATATTTTGATTGTGGCAGACATTATACTTGGATAACTAATTAGGCAATCACAAACATTTTTTATTCTGTTTTATTCACTACAGAGACTGGAAAACCCAATAGTTATTTATTTTTCCAAGCCATTTTGACACTATAGGTAGTGATGTGTCATTTTTAAGGCTAATGTGATCATTGGGAGGGTCTAGATTTTTTTAAATTTTCAAATAAGATAGAGAAAACAAATGAAATATTTTCTTATTTTTCTCTGCTTTGAGTACTGATATAGTGTTGAGGTAGAGCTGTCATCTTGTCATGATGAGGCCACAAGCATAAGGGAAAGGCCAATAGAATCAAAGAGAGACCATGCCCCATACTGTGTAGTTCTAAAATAATGCATCAGCTTCTTGTTCTATGTTTACGTATTTTGAGAAAATAATTACTCATAATTTTCAGCTGAATGGACTGAGCTTGCAACTAAATCTCTTACATCTGGTGTTAAAATAGGAGAACAGCCCAAATAATAGAGTTGTCAATACAATTAACTAAGAAAAAAGAGCTAGCACTTCAGGGTTGTGAAGGGAGCTATTTTCAGCACTGTATGGTGACAAGCAGGACTTAGTATGTACCTAGTATTTTCAGGAAGAAAGAATAGAATACAGTCTAAAGAAGAAAACTAAGTTTACCCTGGCTAGAGAAAAGAGGAGATAAGACCAAAATATTGCAGGATATTTATTTATTTTTTTTATAAATATAATTAACTTTTTTTCTTTAGCAATTGAGCAGACGTTTTCTTGTTTCTTTTTTTTTTTAATATAAATCCACTATTTTCAGCTATGTCACCATCATAAAATACAACTCATTTTTTGTTCTTATCTTTTTTTTTCTTCTTCTTGGATTAAACTATATCTCAACATAGTGTGTGCACATTTCATGCTTTCAGGTTTTTCCTTGGTTCTTTTCATGTCTCAGATTCAATGGAATTGGACCAAATTTCTTTTCTCTCCTCTACTCCCCCACTGTAATCAGAGCATGCTCTTGGGCAGGGAAATCTCACTCAACTGGAGAATAGCAGCCACCATCCAAAGGGATGATCCATGAGGGGCAATGAGATGCTGCATCTCATCATTTTCCTCAGTTCTTTCTCTTACCGATGATTAAACCCAAATTTATTGTTTAAGTTGTTTGTGAGCCTTTCTCTAAGTTTATTTATTCTACTTTAAAAGTATTTTTGTGACCAGAGTCGATATTATTGTCACTATTTTACAGAGTGCATTAATTTCACTTTGCAAGGGGTCATGGCAATCTTTACCCAAATCAGCACTTTGTCTAATTCCACTGAGTAGAGTCATGGTAGAAAGACAGCAATAAGCTTGGGTATAACCATGCACTCCTGTGCACATATACCAGATGCCACAGTATTTAGAGTGGGAATTAATCCAGAGATTAGTTCTAGATTTATGTATATAAAAGTATTAGTATTATTTGTATTATTAGTATTATTTTGGTTTACTAAATATATTTGTTTTATCTTCTTTCCTTTTTCCCTTAAAAGATTAGAGTTATATTGTAATCACAATAAAAACATTTATTTACATAAAGGTTGATACAATTTAAATAAACAAATGAATATTTGTTTATGTAAAAAAAGGAGAACCATTTTAGTTGAAGGACATAACTTTGCTATTATTAAACATCAAGCACAAGTTTGCTCTCAGGCAGAGAAATCTCACCCAAATAGAGAAGAGCTGCCATTGTCTGAAGGAATGATTGATTCAGCGAGAGGCAGTGAGGTGAGCTTTCTAGTTAGAACCAAGTATCACAAGGCTCCATTCACAGTGCCTGTCTGTGATGAGTCCACAATCAAGGCAAATGTAGAAGATATAAGCATTTCAACATGAGTAGCTGTTCTCTTTTTCCTCAGTCTAACTCAGTAATGAATAGATTTTGGCTACAGCAGACCACAGTAAAGCAGAATCAAATCACAGATACAAAGAGCACCTGAAATTGTATAGTTTCCTAGTTGGGAAAATAACAACAACAAAGCAGGGGGTCCACATTCATGATAATGCCTTCAGATTAGAAAAAAAATCCGATTAAAAATACTTTGGAATGAGTAATGGGAGTAGGTGAGAATAGTGTTTTATTGAGCACTCATCACAGGTTATCTCATTGTTCAACATTCTTTAGATGTTACCTCATTGACTCTTCATGACAATTTAAAAAAAAATACTCATTTCAATTTTTGAGAGAAGGAAACTAAGACTTAGAAAGGTTAAATAAAATGCCAAAGGTTACCCAAATAGTAAGAAGCAGAGCCAGAATTTAAACTGACATCTAATTTAAATTCCCAAGGTTCTGATTTATTTACCACATAACATTTTGTGCGCTAGGGCATAATTTCACTGCATAGACGTTTAGGACATTAAATATAGATTCGGCCCTTCTAACATTGAGGTCTCACAGCCAAAAGAGAGGACTATGTAAGTGAGAGGCAATTCAGACAGAGATCTTGCAAGAGGCAGACAGGACTTCCTAAACCCATACAAATAGTTATGCAACCTGCTTCTTCCATTTTTTTTTTTTTAGGAAGATGGGAAATAAGACTGAATTTTTTAGACTACTTTTCTTATCAATTTCCCATAATGTCAGAATGATGCAACAGTCAGGTTATTCTACAGAAATGAAATTGAAATGAAAGCAACTCCTCCTCTCAATATTATAACAAATAATTCATTCATAGAATTTTTTCTTGGCATCCCAGATATGGTAAGCTCTACTGGTTTGAATGTCTTACTCTCCAAAGGGAATTCTTCCATTAGGAGACACAACAATGGTTCCATTCACTATCAAGAATAGCCTGATAAGATATTCTGAGCCTAAGCCTCAAAAGGCCCTCAATTCTTTTTCTGTCTCTCCTCCTCCTCCTCCTCCTCCACCTCCTTCTTCTTCTTCTTCTTCTTCTTCTTCTTCTTCTTCTTCTTCTCCTTCTCTCTCTCTCTCTTTTTCTCTCTTTTACTTCTCTGCTTTCACTAGAAGAATATGCCCCATCTAGTCTTAGAAGAAGCCCATACTATCCTGCTAGAAAATGAGAGATAAGCCATAGCCAGCTGACCGCAAATACATGAGAAACCTCAATTGCCCAAATACAGACATATGAACAATACACACTATTGTTTTAAGTGACTTAATTTCAAGAGGCTTTGTTATGCAGAATTATTGTTACAATAAACAACTAATACAGAAAAAAAATCATGCAAACAAAACAATAACATGTGAGAAATATATTAAGGGATTAATATCCAAAATATATAAGTAACTCATAGAACTTAACACCAAGAAGACAAACAATCCAATAAAAAATGGGCCAAAGACCTGAATAGACATTTCTCTAAAGAGGATGTACAGATGCTAACAGACATATGCATAGGTGCTCAACATTACTAATCATAAGAGAAACTAATTGAGATATCACCTCACACCTGTCAGAATGCTTATCATCAAAAAATCAACAAATGACAAGTGTTGGCAAGAGTGTGGAGAAAAGGGAATCCTTGTGTACTATTGGTGGGATTGCAAATTGGTGCAGCCACTATGGAAAACAGTATGAATGTTCCTCAAAAAATTAAAAATAGAACTACCATAGAACCCAGCAATCTTACTTCGGGGTATTTATCCAAAGAAACCCAAAACACTAATCCAAAAAGATATATGTATCCCTATGTTCATTGCAGCATTATTTACAATAGCCAATTATAAATAAATTTACAAATAAGGTCACATTCTGAAATACTGGGCACTTGAACATATCTTTTTAAGCGGACATAACTTAGCCCATAACATTATCACTTCTGCCACATTCTGTTGGCCAAAGCAAGTCACAAGGCAATGTAGTTCAAGGGTTGGGAAAAAAATGGACTCTACTTCTTGCCGGGTTATATTGCAAAAGGTATAGATACCAGAAAGCCATTAATTGAGGCTATTTTTACAATCAATTTGGAAGTACCCTAAGTGTGCATTGATAGATGATTAGATAAAGAAGATGTGATACATACATACAAAGGAGTATTACTCAGCCATAAAAAAGAATGAAATCTTACCATTCGTGACAACATGGATGGCCCTAGAGAGAATTATACTAAGTGAAATAAAATAGAGAAAGACAAATATCATATGTTTTCACTTATATGTGGAATCTAAAAAACAAAATAAACAGAACAAATAGAATAGAAACAAACTCATAGGTACAGAGAACAAACTGATAGTTGTCAGATGGTAGGGGCTTTGAGGCCTGGGTGAAAAGGGTGAAGGAGTTTAAGAAGTTCAAATTGGCAGTTACAAAATAGTCACTGAGGTGTACAGAACAGCATAGGGAATGTTACAAATAATATTATAATAACTATGTATGGTGACAGGTGGATATTAGATTTATCAAGGGACCACTTCTTAAATTATATAAATGTAAAAAAAAAAAAAAATAGCCTGCCCCTGTCCAGCTTTATGCCATTGAAATAACAGAGACAAATAGGCTACTCTACCAGCTGGGGTGACTGATTCCGATCATCCAGAGAAAATTATATTGCTGATACATAGTGAGGGAAAGAACAATTGTCTATGTATGAAACCCAGGGGATTCTCAGGGACATCTATTAGTATTGTACATGCAATACTAAAGGTTAAAGAAAAACTACAGCAATAAAAACAACAGGACTATTGACGACTCAGACCATTTAGAAATAAAAGTTTGGTACACATCATCAGGTAAACAATGCTGGCCAGCTGAGATTCTGGTCTAAGAAAAGGTAAATATGAAATTAATAATGAAAGAAGGAAGTCATAGATATCAAATATAGCATAGTGACTACAGCGTAGTGTGCCTAGCAAATAAATACTCACTTTATACTAAACAAACAAACAATCAAACAAGCATAACAAAAACAAAAACTCTACCAACTACAGCATAAAAATGAGAACTGTAGTAACAGCTTTCATATTTTCTTTTTGTTATATGTATATTGGCATCTTTGTATGCATACTGACATTAGTTTTCTTCTCCTGCTGTAACAAATCACAGCAAATCTTGTGGCTTAAAACAACACATATTTTTCTGTCATGAAGGTTAGAGATCTGACATGAATCTCACTGGGCTAAAATCAAGGTGTCAGCAGATAGCATTCCTTCAAGAGGCTCTAAGAGAGAATCCATTTATTTACTTGCCTCTTCCAGCTTCTAGAGGTCACCTGCTTTCCTTGTCTCGTGGACCATTTTCGTCATCTTCAAAGTCAGCAATGTGGATTCCAATATTCTTTCATAGTCACATATCCTTCTAAGTCTCCTCTTCTGCTTTTCTATACTACTTTTAAGAAACCTTGTGATCACATTAGATCCTCCTTAACTTAATCAAATTTGTGAAGTTCCTTTCCAGATTTTCAGAATTAGAATGTGGACACCATTAGCGTGGCATTACCCTGTCTACTATGATATCTGTGTGCCTTGTATGATCCAAACTATTTTATTCAATCCTTAGTCCTTTATCTTCATTTCATGCAGAGGCCACAAAGTAAAAGATGATTTTGATTGTTTATTTGTTTATACTCAAACAGTTCTTTAAGTACTTAAACATTTTACTGAATCTTAGAATTCATCTTCTCATCTCTAGGTGTTTTACATAGGTTCTTAGCTTCGCTGGAGCTTTCTGTAAGTACATATGTCTATGTTTGATGCTCTGTCATAATAAGCAGCAGATCAATAATGAGAAGGAGTTGTATCATAAAGAGTGTCAGCCTGTGCACAACAGGTGTGACAATGAACAACACAGGAGAAGGTAAGATGTGGATAGGCAAAGTGAATTACATTAAGAGTCTAAGTTTAAATTGCATCACTACTACTCACTCATTAGTTGTGCATCCTTGAGAAGAGTGATGGTTAAATTTATGTGTCTAGTTGGCTGGGCAACGATACCCAGTTTTTTGGTCAAACTGTGGTCTACATGTTGCTGTGAAGTTAGTTTTAGATATGATTAACATATAAAGTAGTAAACTTTGAGTAAGGCAAATTAACTTCTATAATGTGGATAAGCCTCATCTAATCTATTAAAAGCCTTAACAAAAAAGTTTGAGGTTTCTCAAAGAGAAAGGGATTCTACCCTTAGACTGTCTTAGGACTCAAGATTGCTACATCAACCCCTATCTGGATTTCCAGACTGCCCTGAAGATTTAGGACTTGGCAATCTCCACAAAGGTGGTAGCCTATTCCTATAGTGAATCTTGATAGGTAGATAGATGATAGATAGGTAGATAGATAGATAGATAGATAGATAGATAGATAGATAGATAGATAGATAGATAGATGATAGATAGACAGATGATAGATATAGATAGATAGATAGATAGATAGATAGATAGATAGATAGATAGATAGAGAGAGAGATAGATAATTCTTTATTGGAAAAAAAAATATATATGTAATTACAAAAATTTTCTGGAGAATCCTGACTAATAAAGTTACCAAACATGGTGAGGAAAAAAGAGCTTGGGGAAAGGGCAGTTTAACGAGAGGAAGATTTGTGAGGACAGAGGATTGTTTCTTTTTCCCAAGTGAAATGTGGAAGTGCTTGTGATGCTGTGAGTGAATGCCTCCCTAATGCACCATATCAAATGGCTACCAAAAAAGCTCAGTCATCATGTGGGACTTGAACTGCAGCAGGAAGGCCTGAGTGAACACCTCACTAAGAAGACTATGAGAGGAAAAGAGAGATGGCTCCTTTTGGGATTGGTAAAATCTAACTTGCTTAGAGGTTAGGAATTAAATAAAAAGGCCATAAAAACTCACTAACTGAAGGTTCTGATATTGATCCAAACTGAGGAATGAATAAACCTAGAGAGAGGTTTGTCTTGAAAAGGAGAAACAACTGTGATTAAACTAAGTCTCTGATGAGGCCAAGAAAATTTTCTCTTTGATTACTGCCTGTGTTCTGTTACCTACCCTCCAAGTGGGAGTTCAAATGGCTTTCTGTTTTTCCCTGTTTGTTGCATGTGAGGCCAGGAGTCATAGTCCTTATTGCTTCTCTGCCCAAGATAGAGAGCTGGCACAATTCACAGTTTTGGTCAACATTTAGCTCAGAAGGTGACAAAGATTGCTTGCACATTAGCTCAGAAAATGAGAAGAGAACCAACATACTGCTTAGACAAGGCACTGGAGTAAAATTTGGACAGATGCTTATAATAGTGGAGGTTATCTCTCACACTGGAAGATCAACATAAGTGTGTGGGGAAACCAGCTGTGCTCCAACTGCTAGAAAAGAGTCAGGAGAAAACAGCCTTGAAAAAGAACATGAAAAATTTAGATTAGTCAAAAAAAGTCTTTTTGTGGTTAGTCAGAGGAAAATATGTTCAGGAAGAGAGCATCCCCTGCTTGTTATCTTCTTAGTTAGTCTTACCCAATCTTAAAAAGATGCTTCTGGCAGGAGACTAGGAAAGATGCTCCTGGGTAGTGCATTGCAAGAACATACCAGGGCTTCCCAAGGTGGTTTATAGGTGATTGTTCTCCTTAATCCTGGCAACAGCCCTGAGGGAACAGATGCTGTCATCTTCAGATGAGGACCATAGAGATGACTACACAAGGCTACATAATAACACAAATAAGCAGAGGTGTGGTTAATACTCTTATAGCCCTTACTCTTTACCAGGTACTCCTCTAAGCAGGAACAGACCTGAGGGTAGGAAGAAAGTGGCAGCTTCTAAGGACAACATTGACATCACTATTTGGTCACCCCTCTGGACCAAGTTATGCTCACTGGATAAACTCATTGGAAAGAAAAAATATATGTCAACTGAAAATGGTGCATATTAACCCTATGACACTTTAAGTCCCAAGCATCCCTAGTCAGAGGACTGTCTTCCCCCCAAATAGAAAGAGGAAGGCTTGTTCTTCGAGGGCATCTTTGGCCCCTAATGAGACATGTAGAGGCCATCAGGGATGAGGTCAGCTGCCAGTGAGGGTAGTAACCACCCACTGTCTCCAGGCCAGGGCAGCTCTAGCACCAAGAATAGTGTTGAAAGACCAGATCTGAAGAGGGTATGAATACCTAGAAGTTAGGGATGATTTTAGTAGCTGGTAATAGAAACTCTGTTCAATAGTAACTTAAAAAAATAATAGTTTATTTTTCTCACATAATGAGAACTTTGGGTGTAGGTGGCAGCTCAATAATGTCATACCCAATCTCTGCAATTATTATGCATATCCTCTTTGTTCATAATGTGACTGCCATGACCCTGGGTATTACACCCATATTTAAGGCAGGGAGAAGTCAAAGAAGGATGAGCTAGTAGTAGCAAGTGACTGAGTCTGGCTTTTAGTCAAGAAAGCAATTGTTTTCCTATAGGCATAGCATATGTTCCCTGATATCTCTGATTAGTGTTGGGTCACATGGTTAACCCTGGTTATGAATGTGAGTATGTGACTTCCTAGGCTTTATAGTATGAGGTGCTGGGAGCATGGGGCTGAGAACAGAAGGTGGTCAATTAACTAAGAAACTCTAGACACTAACAGGAAAGTTCTAGGAAAGGAGATTTTGCAAAGGACTAAGCTTCTGTTAGCTAGATGGGAGAGGGAAACTGAGCCAGCTTAATTGAAGCATGAGTGTGACTTCGCTTGCCTCTCTCAGCTGGAATCTACTTTATGATTCTTGCCAGGCCAATTCTTATCTTCCTTAAGGTTGAGCCCTTCCAGGGCATTAGAAGGGCAAACTTCCTTGCTGCCATTCGCTCATTTCTTCTACCTTGACACCACCCTTGCTCAGACCTCCCTTGGATTTGTGTCTCAGTCTTCTAGTTGGTCTTCTTACGTCCAGACTTGTCCATCCAAGTCTGTCCACCACTTGGTATAAGTGGATTTAAGTGAAATACAAATTTGACCATGTTACCCTGGTTCTTCATAGTCCAACTCCACCTCCTGAGGGAAAAATATCCAAGCTCACTGACATGGCACTCAGATTCCCTGGGTGTGCTCCCCTCCATGGTCACCTTCCCCTTCGGCCTCAGGACTCACCATTGTACACTCTCTCTTTATGCAATATATCTGCTCAGTATTCCTCAAATACACTGTGTAAAGTGTTGACTCATCTTGGTTTGAAACCTGGCTTTGCCATTACTAGCTGTGTGACTGTAGGCATGTATTTTAACATTTTGTGCTATGGAGTTTTCCTCTGTTAACTGGAGATATTTTTTTCTGTTGACTTGTTTTGCAATTTAAACATGTTATTTCACATAGGCACTGAGAAAAAGTGCTGCCATGCTTTACCTATGCATTTCTCTCATGCAGAGAGCCCTTTACTTCTTGTCTGATTAAGTCCTGTTCCAAGGATAGAGGGTAAGAGCACAGTTTGGCTTCATTTGGATCAGGGTTTGAATTCCAACTGTGCCTGATACTACTAAAGTGATTTTGAGCATCAATGGCAGCAGCCATTAAGCAAGAAGAATCATAATTCCTATCTCATGGGTCCATGGTGAGAATAAAATGAGAAAATGTGTTTAGACACTTAGCTCAGTGTCTGGCTCACAGCAAGGGCCCAATAAATGTTAACCGCTATTGTTCTTATTAACATCTTTAAAAACTCAATTCATATACCTTCTCCAGGATAACTCCCAATAAGGTTACATCTCCTTCTCTGTGTTATGAGAGCACCCTATAGAGCAGCCCTTGTCATATTCCAATGAAATGTGGCTCTCCTACCATACCGTAATACCCCCAGAGCAGAGACCCTGAATCCTGAATTCTGGTAGATCTATTGTGCTTTGTGCTCATAAAAATGTGTGTTTCTGTTGAATCAAACTGAATTTCTCCATCAACAGCAAGTTAATGAAGTATCTTAATCAAGTAAGCCATTTATTTCATTTTATGGGTTGGAAGTGTCAGAAAGAGTAGTCTGTGAGTCATGTTTCTGTCTGTTTGCTTCTACAACTTTAAAAACACAGAACATTGCTTTAGTTGAAGCTCAGGAAAGGGCAGGCTTCTATGGAATTCTCATAACTGATGTCAGTCAATAGACCATGATTGTATTGCTGAAGTAAATTATAAATAAAATACATTCGGTATTTGTTTAAAAATTGTCCCATTGTTTTAATCTGTTTTTGAAGACCCACAAACAAATCATTACCCATTACGAAATCAATATAAAGCCTGGAACTATGTTTTTAAAGACAAATACAAGGTCATTTGTACAATTAAATGCCTTTTTCCCTCAAAAGCATTCTCCTTGAGAGGGCCATTGTCATGATCATTTGGGGACTATCACTCTTGGAATTGCACTCAGAAGTACATTAGCTTTTGTCTTCAGTACATTCGTTCTATTGCCTTTTGACAATGACATTATATCACATATATCTCATTATATCACATTATATCATTATATCACATTATATCACATTATATCACATCTGTAAAGCTTCTTCTCCTGTAGTGTCTCCTTTGTTTCTCCCATCAATGCCATAAAGCAAATAGGACAGGAAGAATTTCCCTATTTTACAAGAAGAAAACTCAGGATCCAAGTGTTTTAGTCTCTCACCAAATATCACCCCCATGAGAAGAGGCAGAGAGGGATTTGAACTCAGTTCTGTCTCACTGCCTTTTCTAGAAACTTAGATGAATCAAATGTTAGATGCGCTTTGTGCAACTTTTTCCTGACCAACTTCTCTCCCCTAAAAAAGAGTTGTCATAGCACTGTGTAGCTGGGATATCTAACCTTGCTGGCCTTGCAGTGTAGACCTTTGACTCACTGACAGAAGGTAGAGAGATGGGGTGCTCAAGAGTATGTGCTGCAGCTAAAACACATCTGACTGGGAGGTAGTGACATTGGAAGCCCTAGGAATGGCACAGAGAGAAAGGGACTGGACCATATGAGAGGGGCCAGCAGGAGGACACATTGAAATCAGCTCTCCAGGCCCTTGCTCCCAATGGTAAGGATCTCACAGCTTCAGACACTTCCCCACCTGCCCCCACGGCCTCTCCCTATGAGGCGTGTAAGAAGACCAAGATTCACTCAGAAGAGATTGCCCCTGGATGATTTATAGCCTGGATCTCAGGTGGTGAGTCAGGAGCCACCTGTTTCTAACCATTCATGTTGAGAAGTATCGTGTTAAAGAGCCATTTAGCAAAGACGTGGAAACTGAGGCTCAAGGAGATTAAGTGAAGTCAGATTCAAATGAGTATCTAATGTGTTTCATTAGAGCAGACCATGGGATATCCAGGGAATTTTCAAATATCCAGATGTCTTGACTTGTTAATGGGGCTGAGCAAGGAGGTTCAAGGACTGTTGTTTCATGTGGTCCCAGAAATACTTTTTCAGAAGCTTCCTGGGCCACTTCTCTTCAAGAAACTGCTCCCCAACATTGCCACCTGTCTGAGTTGGGGATAAGCAGCTTAAATTCACTGTGTGAAAAGGACATCCTGCTCTGAGCTGGAGGAGCCTGGAGAATAAAACTCCTGGGGGAATTGCCCATGTTCTTGATAAATGCTCTGCTCAGGCCCCTCACTGTGCTTCTGGTCATTGGCACAAGCCTTCATGTTTCAGGTGCTGTGTCTCTGTCTAACCCTATGTGGATGCCAAAGTGAACTTCCTAAAGAATAGCTCAGAGCCCCTATGGGTCTCTATTGCCCAAGAATATTCAATGCCTTCCAGAGTCAGTTTAATCTCATTTCATGCTTCCTTCCAACCACATACAGGTACCCAAACTTGATTGTTCCTAACATCTGAGGTCATACACCCTCACCAGGACTGAACTGCTAGACTCCTCTGATTTTATTCCGCACAGTCTCCTGCAACTTTATTTTATATTTCCCCAACGCTATAGCCAAAAGCCTGATTCCATGTTTCATATTCATAGGATAACCATTAATTCCACAGGGTAACCATAAAATTTAACTTCCTTAGGCAGTTCTTACATAATTATTAATATTATCCCTTCATTCACAAAATATACAATTAAGATTATAAATACTATGGTCAATCTACTGGCAAACCCTCCCCAATCCCGCTGTTTACCTTCAGGCCTGTGCTCAAAGGTCAACCCATTTCCGATACTCAATTCCATTATTAAAGCTCAGAGCACATACCCTCTCCATCCCATCCTTTTTCCCCCTAAATGGCAACTTCCTCTTTTGCTGAATCCCCAAGGCACTGAGTGAAAAGTGTGGAAAGAGTAGAAGTTTAGAGTTTACTGTTCTTCTAAAGGTATGTATAAACTCTCTGCAGGTTTAGTTGAGTATCTTCCTGGGCTTGTTCTGTATTTGTTAAGGCTCTGTTACCACAACAGGTTCTTGAGGCCTAGTAGGCCTGAGCTAGAAGTTTCTATTTGTTAGGCAAGTCCTTATATTACATATAGATAAAGGGATCGATACAACAAGAAGATATAACCATGGTAAACATATGTACACCCAACATAGGAGCACCTATCTATATAAAGCAATTACTGACCGAAATAAAGGAGAGATCAACAGTAATACGCTCATAGTAGGAGACTTTAACACTCATTGACATCAATGGACAGATCTTCCAGACAAAAAATCAACAAGGTAACTGCAGTCTTAAATGACAAACTAGACTAGATGGATTGAATTGATATTTTCAGAACGTTTCACCCTAAAGCAGCAGAATATACATTCTTCTCAAGTTTACATGGAACGTTTTCTAGGAGAGACCACATGTTAGGCCACAAAACAAATATCAATAAATTTAATAAGATTGAAATTATATCAAGTGTCTTCTCTGGCAAAAATCATATAAAACTAGAAATCAACTGCAGGAAAAAAAAACCTTGAAAAACACACAAACACATGGAGGCTAAATAGCATGCTACTAAACAATGAATGGGTTAATAATGAGGTCAGAGAAAAATCAAAAGATACTTAGAGAGATGAAACACACACACACACACACACACACACACACACACACACACACACACAGACTCAAAATCTATGGGACACAGTGAAAGCAGTCCTAAGAGGAAAATTCATAGCAATAACAATATAGGTATGCTTCAAGAAATAAAAGATATCTCAAATAAACTCTTTAAAGGTACTTAAAAGAACTAGGAAAAAAATAGCAAACAAAACCCAAAGTGAGTGGAAAGAAGGAAATAATAAAGATCAGAGTGAAAATAAACAAAATAGAGTCCAGATAAACAAAAGATCAATGAAACCAAGAGCTCGTTCTTTGAAAGATAAACAAAATTGATAAAACTTTAACCAGAATTATCAAGAAAAAAAGAGAGAGGACCCAAATAAATAAAAATCAGAAATGAAAGTGGAGAAGTAACTATAGACTCCACATAAAATATAAAAGATCATAAGAAAATACTACAAGCAATTATAAACCAATAAATTGTCCAATCTGGAAGAAATGAATACATTCCTAGAAATATACACTCTCCCACAACTGAGTCAAGAAGAAACAGAAAATCTGAACCAATCAATTACCACCAATAAAATCAAGCCAGTAATCAAAAATCTTTCAAAAAATAAAAGTCTTGAACTGGATGGCTTCATAGGTGAATTTTACCAAACATTTAAGGAAGAACTAACATCTATTCTTCTCAAACTATTCCAAATGATCAAGAGGAGGAAATATTCCCTGACTCTTTTTAAGAGGCCATCATTCCTCTGATTTCAAAATCAGACAATAACAGTACAAAAAAAAATAAAACTATAGGCTGATATCCCTGAAGAACATTGATGCAAAAACTCTCCACAAAATATTATCAAACTAAATTCAACAAGACATGAAAAAGATCATACACCATGATCAAGTTAGATTTATTCCTGGGATGCAAGATTGGTTCAATATTGACAAATAAATTAATCCCTCACATTAACAAATTGAAAGTTAAAAATTGTATTATTATATCAATAGATTCAGAAAAAGTGTTTGACAAAATTTAGCATTCATTTATGATAAAAACTCTCAGCGAAGTGGAAATAGAGAAAACATAATTAAACATACTAAAGGCCATATATGACAAACCTACAACTAACATTATACTCAACAGGAAGAAGCTAAAAGCATTTTTCTTAAGATTAGGAACAAGACAAGGATGTCCACTTTCATCACTTCTATTCAGCATACTATTGGAAGTCCTAGCTACAGCAATCATACAAGAAAGAAATAAAAGGCATCCAAATTGAAAAGGGAGAAATACAACTGTCATTATTTGCAGATGACATGATACTATATAGAAAGAATCCTAAAAATTCCACAAAAAAAATCTGTTAGAACTGATCAATGAATTCAGTAAAGTAGCAGGATACAAAATTAATATTCAAAAATTGGTTGCATTTTATACATTAGTGATCATATATGTGAAAGAGAAATTAAGAAAACCATCCAATTTACAATTGCATCAAAAATTATAAAATAATTAGGAATCAATTTAACCAAGTAGATAAAAGATCATTTTTGAAAAATCATGTTATTGAAAAAAAATTTAAAAAGGTACAAATAAATGAAAGTATATACTTTGCTCATGGATAGGCAGAATTAACATTGTTAAAATGTCCATACTACCCAAAGCAAGGTATAGATTCAATGCAATCCCTATCAAAATACCAATGGCATTTTTCAGAGAGCTAGAACAAATAATCCAAAGATTTATATGAAACCATAAAAGATCACCAATAGCCACAGAAATCTTGAGAAAGAAGAACAAAGTTGGAGGTATCACACTACCTAATATCAAACTATACTGCAAGGCTATAGTAATCAAAACAGCATGGTACTAGCATAAAAACAGACACATAGATCAATGAAACAGAATATAGAGAACCTAGGAATAAATCCACAGCTATAAGCCCATTTACTATATGACAAAGAAGACAAGAATATACAATGGGGTAAAGATGGTGTCTTCAACAAATGGTGTTGGTAAAAATGGACAGATACATGCAAAAAAATAAAATAAAATTGGACCACCTTCTTACATAATATGCAGTAATAAACTCCACGTGAATTAAACACATAAATTTAAGACCCCCAACCACAAAACTTCTAGAAGAAAACATAGATAGTAATCTCTCTGATATTGCTATTAGTAATTTTTTTTCCTGATATATCTCCTCAGGCAAGTAAACAAAATAAAAAAAATTAGAACTACATCAAAATAAAAAATTTTGCATAGCAAAGGAAACCATCAACAAAATGAAAAGACAACCTACTGAATGAGGGAAGATATTTGCCTATGCTATATCTGAAAAAAGGGTTAATATCAAAAATTTACAAAGAACTCATACAACTCAAAAACAAACAAAAAAACAGTTTGGACTTTCCTCAAAAAATTAAAAAAAGAAGTAACTTTTGAGTTAAAGATTGCATTTCTGGGTATTTATCCAAAGAAAACCAAAACACTAATTCAGAAAGATTTATGCGCCCCTATGTTCACTGAAGGACTATTCACAATAGCCAAGATATGGAAGCAACATAAACGCCCACCAATACTCAGCCATAAAAAATGAAATCTTACCATTTGCAATGACATGGATGGATCTAGAGGTTATTATGCTGAGAGAAATAAATCAATAGCACATGATTTCATTTATATATGGAACAAACAAAAGTAATGAAACTAACAAATGAAATAAAAACAGACTCACAGATGCAGAGAACAAACTGGTGATTGTCAGAGGAGAGGAGTGTTAGGGAGCTGGATGAGAAAGGTGAAAGGTTAAAGAAGTACGAATTATTAGTTACAAAAGTCACAGGGATGTAGAATACAGCATAGGAAATATAGTCGATATTATTGTAATGGCTATTTACAGTGCCAGATGGGTACTAGGGTATCACTTCATAAATTATATAAATGTCTAACCATTGTACTATATATCTTAAACTAATATAAAATTTAAAAAAATAGACTGAGACACTAAAGTTTAGAATGGCTTTAATAGATCAAGAGATAGGAATTAGATTTTCAATTAACTATGTAGTTCCTTGTTTTATAATTCAAAAAAGTAAGCTTCTCTGGATTTCAGTCTATTAAAAATTAAACGTTCACTGAAAGATTCTGCCATTATATATAGATCAAGTCACTTTTCTCTTGCTTTTATTTCTAAGAATTACTTAAAAATTAGTTTGTTTTGCTGATCTACTCACTTGGAAGCATAGTTTCTTTCTGGAATTATTTGTTATTAAAATCTGAATACTTTGCTTAATTTTTATTAGCTATTTAGAATATCATAGTAAATTTCATTAAGACAACCAATAGTCAAAACACAGAGTCAAGCTAAATAGTAAAGCAGAGCATGGTAATTTGATTTTGTTGCAGAAAAATCAGACTGGCAAGAAACCAAGCACCACTCGGAGAATTGGAGAACTCAGGTTTATTACACTAGCAGTCCCAGAAGAGCCAGTGCTCTGAAGATCTGGGCCCTGAGATCAAGGGTAACCTTGCTTTTATAGGGCTTATCTACATAGTTACAGTTGGCATGAGCGGACTGGTAATTTGTCCTCAGGCTGTTACGGAGCATAGGAGTTGCTATAGGCTATGGGCAGTTACAGACAACAAGCAAAGGCAATATATTTGTTATCCAGACAGAACAAGCAAAGGGGAGGGTGAGTCTAGTTGATCGTGAGGTCACTCTGCCCTTTGGCCTATGAGACAAGCATGTCTACAGAAGCAGAACAAAGAGCTGATTACAAGGTTAGCCATTTGAGTGGAAAATTCCTCTTCAATTTGAGGATGATTATTTAAAACCTTGGTAAATATACTGTTTATTTTATACTTTTTATCCTTTCATAACAAACTATACATACTGAATAAGGCAAATTTTCATTACTCTAAAATAGAAGGCATAACATTTTGAGGCCTAGGAGTCCAAGACCTATTTAATTAATTCCCAGATGAATACTAATCAAACTGCTCTCTTCAAGATAAGGAGGGATATCCTTACACCCATATTTCTCTTTCAAATAATATTCTTCCTAAAATAATTTATTGGCTTGTTTAAAGTTATCCACTTACCGATTTTCCTGTCAGTTTAATGGTTTGGTTTCCTTTAGAATTTACAGTATTCTTTTGTCCCAAACTTTGGCTAACGAAGCTGATAAGTTTCAGCTGAACATCTTAACAGTAATATATACACATTGTGTGTTCACCTCCCATAATTAGATTTCTTTCTGTCACCACATATTAGACCCCTTTTACCCTGTCTACCTCCCTCCATCACCCTCCCTCCTACCCACTGGTAACCACTAGTCTATTGTCCATGGCCATGAGTCTCTGTTTGTCCTGTTCATTTGTTGCTTTTAGGTTTACATCCCACATATAAGTGATATCATGTGATTTTCAACTTTATCAGTCTGGCTTATTTTGCTTAGCATGATTATCTCAAAGTCCATCCATGTTGTCACAAATGGCAGTATTTCATCTCTTCTTATGGCTGAGTAATATTCCATTGTATAT
>NW_006436373.1:142419-166732 GCF_000325575.1 Pteropus alecto | reverse complement strand
GTTTTCAAGTCTTTGGGGTAAATACCCAGTAGAGGGATGGCTGGATCATATGGTAGGTCAATTCTTAGTTTTTTGAGGAAACTCCATAGTGTTTTCTATAGTGGCCGTACCAATTTGCAGTCTCATCAGCAGTGTATAAGGTTTTCTTTATCTCCACATCCTCTCCAACATTTTTTATTAATGTTCTGATGATTATAGCTATTGTAACAGGTGTGAGATGGTATCTCATTGTGGTTTTGATTTGCATTTTCCTAATAGCTAGCGATGTTGAGCATCTTTTCATATATTTTTTGGCCATTTATGTCTTCTTGGGAGAAGTGTTTGTTTAGGTCTTCTGCCCATTTTTTGATTGGATTGTTTTTTTTTTGTTGTTGTTGTTGTTATTTTTGAGTTGTATGAGTTCTTTGTATATTTTGGATATTAGGCCCCTATCAGAGGCGTTGCCATTCGGACTATTGTCCCTTTACCTCGTTGACTTTTTTTTTTTTTTTTTTGCTGAACAGAAGCTTTTCAGTTTGGATTTTGCTTTTGCTTCCCTTGCCTTTGAGATCAAATTCATAAAATCCTTTTTAAGTCCAAGATTCTTGAGTTTAGTTCCTATGTTTTCTTCTATGCATTTTATTGTTTCAGGTCTTATATTCAGGTCCTTAATCCATTTTGAGTTAATTTTGGTGTGTGGTGATAGACAACATTCTAGTTTCATTCTTTTGCAGGTGGCTTTCCAGTTTTCCCAGCACCATTTATTGAAGATGCTTTCCTTTTTTTACTGTGTGTCAAAACATTCTTACACAACTGTTCTGCCAAGATCATGCAACCACAAGGCAACAATCAATAACTCCTTTTTAACTCTATCATTTTATCTGATCCAATGAAAAAGCTGCAATATCTATACTGAACTAAATGGTGATATATTCTTATGTTGCTGCTCATAGAAAGAGCTGTCATTTAAAATTTTCAAAATATTTCTAATAATCTATTTTGATGTTAGTTATTAACAGTTTTTTTGGGGGGGCATACTTTTTTAAGTAAGTTATAGAGCTGACACCCCAAACGAAAACTTTAAAACTGTCAACAATATTTGGATGTCAAGTAAATATAGTATTAATAAAATTATATGAGATATTATAGTCATTAATAATAATCAGATTTTTTAAGTGACACTGAAAAATCTACAAATAGAAGTCAGAAAAGCAGGACTCAGTACCATTCTAAATATGTTGAAAATAATATGCAGAAGGAAAATTATACATACATATTCAGGCAAAACACTATAGAAAAATCTCCAAAATATCAATGATTAACCCTAGATGGATATTTTGGCATTTTATGCTTGTATAGAATCTATGTTTTCTATAGCAGACATAATACTTTTATAAAAAAGAAAATAACAAATGTTATTTTTACAGAAAATAACTATGGTCTATAAAAAGAAATGGTATCTAAAAACTCTCAAGAATACTCAGATTTCAGTTACAGGTAAAAGTTAATCTGTACTGGGTAGCAGTTAACAACCCTGACAGGTTAATGAAATGTCTCATTGCTCAAGAGCCCACATTAAAAGAATCATTTCAAGGAAACCACCATTTAAGAATGAATAGAATTGTAACTGCTTTTTGTGTACACACACACACACACACACACACACACACACACACACACACACAAAAGGCTAGATTCTATTTTCCCAATGTCGAAATAATGAACATGACTATACTTAATGAACGCATTTGTATAATTGTATAAATATGAAGGAGGAAATAAAGAATTGGAGTAACAAACTTTTGTCGTTTAGCAAATGCAATTCTAATAAGTAAATTTGAATAAAGCTTATGTTAAAATGCTTATGTGACTATGAATTGTTCAAAGTGTTATTTTGTTTCCTTGGTAACCAGTACAATATCTGGAAGAAACATAGGTAATAGGTATACAACAAATGCTATTTAAATAAGTATGTCAAAATCCCCATAGCATACAAACAGTTTCATGTTTATTATCTAATATATTTTATATAAGATATCTCGTATCTCATACATATTGACAATAGTCTGAAAGAATCCATGTTTTATATCTTTTGCACATAATTCATAATTTTAGATAATAATACTTTGGGATAATAATAAAGATAATGAGGATACTTTTTAAAAAATCAGTATATTTTAAAAAGTACAACAATGTGTAGGCCAGCACAAGGGACAATTTAGTAAAAGTAATAATCATTTTCTGCAATTACTTTATGTTAAAAAAATCACTTCTGTGCCTTTCATCTATATTTCATATAACATGTTTTAAGAACCATTGCCAACAGGCCATTGGCCTACTTCTATATATCACTTATTCATTGAACCATCAGTTATTGAACAGAGACATGTAGCATAAAATGATAAAGGACAAACATGTTCAACAATAAGAAAGCAAACAATTCAGTTAAATTATGCATAAAACATCTGAACATGCACCTCACCTAAGAAAATATACAGATGGCAAATGAGCATATGAAAAGGTGATACACATATGTCATTAAGTAATAATGAATTAAAACAACAGTGAGATACTACTACGTACCTATCAGAATAAATTCCAGAAACCTGGCAATACCATCTTTACTGGTGATAAAGATGTGGAGCAAAACAGTCTGGCAATTTCCTACAAGGTAATCATGTGATCCAGCAATTGGGCTCCTAGGTTTATACTCAAATGAGTTGAACACTTATGTTGACACAAAAACCCACACACAAATAATTTCATTCATAACTTCCCTGAACTGGAAGCAACCAATGTGTCCTTCAAAAGGTGAATGGATTAACAAAATGGTACATACCTACCATGGAATATTATTCAGTTATAAAAATAAATGAATTATCAAGCCACAAAAAGAAATGGAGGAAACTAAAATGTATATCATTTAGTGGAAAAAGCTAGTCTGAAAAAGCTACATACTCTATGATTCCAATTATATGCCATTTTGGAAAAGGCAAAACTACAGAAAGAGTCAAAAGATTGGTGGTTGCCATGGCTTCAGGGGAAGCAGAGTAAATAATAGAATAGGTAGAGCTAGGGAGATTTTTAGGGCAAGAAATTATTCTATATGATACTATAATGGCGGATATATGGCATTATTCATTTATTAAAACTCAGAGCTGTAAAAATCTAAGAGTGAATAGTAATGTAAGCTATGGAGGAATTTTTTTTATTTTTGTCATTGTTGTTAAAGTATAGGATTTTGAAAAGAGGTGGGAGGCCTTATGTAGATATTCAGGGATAAGATTTCAAAAGGCATTTATATGTTGTGCTGAGAACTTTACACTGAATCTTGAGGGCTATGAGGAGTTATTAAATGTTGTAAGTAACATTAAAAAAAAAGAAAAAAAAAAGCAAAGCCCTAACCTGAGGAGAGGCTATGCCTGGTCTCTTCAGCAGCCTTCCCAGACTGCAAGACTAAACAACTACCCAGGTGTTCAGTCACTGCATTTCTGACCCAAGTGACCTCACATTTCAGCACTTGTCCCCATGAAAAGAATTTCATGTCTGGCAGGTATTGAAAGGCAGCTTTGGAGGGCAGCACTTCCCACATACCTCTGAAGTAGCCCCAACTACCCATAAGCCCAAACTGTGCAGCACTTTCTTGCCTTTTGTGTCTAAGAAACAAGTCAGGCCCTGCTTCTGGCAAAAAGAGTTCACTGCTCTTTTGTGCCTAGGAAGCCTGAGCAGTGGAGGTTGGCTTTGTCCCAGGGAAAATTAGAAAGAATGGAGCTGCCTATATGTAAACTCCAGCCTCTATCCCAGGAAGGGAGATCCATTTAGCTCTGGCAGGAAATAACTTCTCCCTGTATATATTTCTTTCCCCTCAAGCAGCCCAAGAAGAGCTGGGAGCTGAGAGAGAGGCTGGGTCAAGAGCGTCTTGTTGGCTGTGTCAGGAGGAACAGACCTCATGCTAAAGGATGGGGACTCAGAGGTGGAGGGAGCATGGAGCAAGGGGGCTACTGGGGGAGGGAAAGGAGCGGGGAGAAAGCGTCTTTCTGAATGACCTTATTGAGGAAGGTGGTGCTCAGATAGGGCAACTGTTCCAGAAAATGCTTCTCTGTATTTTAGCAATGTTCCATCTGGTTCCAATGACCTCTTATTTTGACTTTCCATTGTGAAAGTGTCCAAAGCAGGCTAAATTAAGCTATGAAAGAATAAACACTTAGGCCAGTATTTCCCCAAATCAGTGTGCATTGTTATACCCTGGCCTGCTTTCTTTTCTTACCAACTGCTCCTAGTGCCTCCTGCCCACCTTTCAGAATGAAGATCTTTCAGAAATCCAAAGTGACTTAAATATCATTATGAGAAATTCAAAAAAATAGCTATTTTACAATTTTAAGGTTAAATAATAAAGAAACCAAGCTGAAATGACACTTGAAATAAGCATTAAAGTGAAAGTGGGAGCATTGCATATGAATCATTAAACCATGGTACTCTCATGGTCCGTCTCAAACTTCAAAGCTCCACCAGGAAGTCATGAAGTGACTCAGGGATCCAGAGACCTTGGGACCACCACACATTAAACCTCCAGAGAGGATCCTGTAAGCCTACCCCAGCCTTGCCAAATCAAAGCAGCGGTCTGTGGCTCTCAGTGTCTCTTAGCCCAATACTGCCTAGACAGGAGTTTCCGCAATGTTTATCAGTGCATCTGAAGATCTCAAAGCCGACCAGTGGTTCTTGATGTGCTTCCCATGGTCATGGCCACATCTACCAGACCTCCTGCATTACCCCAACATCCCAAGACTCACAGTAACTCTTTCCAGGGTGTCTGAGATTATGAGTATAAGGTTACCAGATAAAGTACAGGATAGAATTTAAATATGAACCTCAGATAAATAACAAATAATATACTTTTTAGTATATCTTATGCAATAATTGGGTCATACTTATACAAAAAAAAAATTTCTAAACCAGGAGACTGGGAGACTCATTTCAAAGTAACTGTGACTATCCACTGAATTCAGGGTGTGGCCCTCAGGAGTGAAATGACTTTTTGGTGTTTCTATATGCAAATATATAAATGAGGAAATTGCCTGAGCTACCCAAAGTTTCCCTCTTACTCCTGTCAGACAGAATTCCTTGACTCAAGTGGCTCATCATCTGGCTGTAAAGACAAAGTCCACATTTAGGAGTTAACTACTTTGCCAGGAGACTCCTTCATTAGGGCTACTGGTTTTAGCTGGAAACTATTGCACCTGACTCAGCTACTCCAAAATTCTAAGGCCAGGTGGGATTTGGGAAAGCCAAGCATATTCCCTTCCTAATGACGTTTTATCTCATTTTTTGAAATAATGGCTTAACTGTACTCTGGATTAGCGTTATCAAGAAATGAGAAACAGTAGCAGATGATGAATATTGTTCCATCTCTCCCAACTTTGTTGGGATTTAAAAAAAAAAAAAAGGTACAGACTCTCTGGACAAGTTGAAAAATGATGCTTTCCCAATGCTCTGGGTGTAGCCAGATTTTGTTCTCTCCCTTTGGCTAGTTCTGAGTATAGCAAGCTCAGAAGCCAGTGTGCTCCATAAATACAACTAATGAGATCCCAAAGCAAATCCGGTCTTGCCTCATCATTTTCAGGTTGATGGAGGTGAGAAAATAAATACCTTTGACCTTCAACCCACTCAGGGACAGAGGAACTCTTTTCTACTTGGTTGACAACTATGGAGAGGAAGGTGATGGGCCTGGTATTTTTGAGCAGCACTAGATCTCACCATTACTTTTCCATTGCCTCTAGGTGAATCAGCTTCCCACAGTGCCGAGTCTCAAGGACAGCTGTGATTGCTACATACAGCCATGATATCTGGTTCAACCTCTGGCTGGCTCAAGAGAAAAGGAGATGGCAGATAAAGTACAGCATAGCACAAGAGATTAAAATATTGAGTTTAGGGGTCAATCAGACCTAGGTTAGAGTTTACCAGCTGTGTGGCCCAAGGTAAGTCACTCAACCTCTCTGAGTCTCCATAAAATGAAGTTAGTTGTTTCTACTTAGAATGTTGATTAAATAATATGTTATATGCAAAGCATTCATCACAGTGTCTGGCTCATGGTGAGTATTCATAATGTCGCTGTTATCGATGCACCACTCTTGCTCTCTAAAGGTAGAGACAGAAGCCCAGTGTGTGCACTGAAGCCGATCATTAGAAAGTAACTGAAAAATACATACAAACTGAGGCAAGTGCTGTAAAAGCAGTAACTGGATGTCTGAATTGAGTGGAGGATGTCGTTAAGGGCTTCTGCACTTAGGGCTGGGGGAGGCGCATATGCATTTCTGTCCCTATAAGATAGTAGTAAAATTAATCTCCGGTCATTGTCTCCTCTGTCACTTCCTAAGGAGGTGATTATAAGCAGGTTTTGGATTTGGACCTGAGAAAGGTTACTGACACAAGTGGATTCCTTTTTTCTTGCTCTTGTCTCTTTCTCCTCAACCTCTGTTTTTTTCTCATAAGGATCCTATGGTTTTCTGAGCCAATTACAGATGCTCTCAGTCTGGATATCAGAGACAAAAGTCCAGTATTATTAATAATATATAGGGTGGCATGATATGAACACGGCACATGACTCTCTCTCGCACAGAAGAATGGAGGCTTCCCAAGGACAGAAGAGTTTTGATAGAATCTCATGTGATTGTCAAGCCAGAAGACAATCCCAAAACACACACACACACACACACACACACACACAAACACACACACATGTCTATTCAAACTATAATGTAAAGTCAGAGAAAAAGATTTCAAAGGTTTGGATCTGGAGGCCTTCAAAAATATCTAAGTGAGAGGAGTTGGGTGTAGGGAGCTAAAGCCCGCAAAATTCAAAAGAGTGCATGGATTATCTTGGGAGGCCTGCTTGCATATAAAAGGGAAAAGGCTGGTTCTGTGGAATTCCAGGAAGAAGAAGATTAAGTATAGAAAAAGGGAGTGTCAAAGGGAGTGTCAAAGGAAGTGTCGATTGTACCTTGATCTTCAGGATGTTACTTTAATTATGTTATCTTGGGATACACAAAGGAACAGATTATGTATAAAAAGGAGCCTAAGAAATAAACTCGGAGAGACAGTTGTGAGATCTGTTCTCTCTCCTGCACCCTGTCTGTCTTCTCATTTTTCTCAGTCCCCGCTCCCCATTCAGGTACCTGGTTTGACTTGGTCGGTGGTTTCCGACAGTTGGGGTCATATATATTTATTATCCCTACTCCCCTAGTTAAAGAGGAAGCTCATAATTGATCAGTCTGGATTTGGGATCAATGAGGAGCCAGGTAGGAGTAGGTAGGTCTGTTTTGTTTGCCTATTTGTAACATTGCCTATTTGCAGGAATGAGGAATAGACAATGAGCAGGGGACTGAGGTCTGAGATTCAACCCCTGGAATCCATCTGATCACTGGAGAATTTCTCAGTTAACTTTAGGAATGTCCTAGAAATTCAGCTGCTGAAGACTAGACAAAGTTTTTAAGATTCAGGCTAGTCACCTTTCACAGTTGGGATGAAGCCATTTGACCCTTCCCTTCTACCCCACTAAAGAGAACAAACAGGCTACATACCAACATATGTAATAATCACAACAGCATTCAGCCCACTATCAAATGGCTCCTAATTACCACTCAGGTAGTGGTGCTGAATCTTAACAATTCTCTTATTTGTACTTGAAATATCTGTCTTCTTATCTTTATCTTCTGGTAATGACTTCATAAAACATGATTCTACTTCATTATTTTGAGTATGAATATCCAGTTTTCCCATTACCATTGTTGAAAAGGCTATCTTTTATTCAATGGTCTTAGCATCCTTGTCCAAAATCATTTAACTGTATATGCAAAAGCTTACTGTTGTGTCTGTATTTATTCCAATGGTTTAAATGTCTATCTTTATGTTAGTACCACGCTGTTTTGATTATTGTAGCTTTGTAGTAAAATTTAAAATTAAGAATTGTAACACCTCTAACTTTTTTCTTGTTTTCTAATATTTTTTGGCTATTCAGAGTCTCATGAGGTTTTATTTGAATTTTAGAATGAATTTTTCTATTTTCACAAAAAGATTATTGGGATTTTGTTAGGGATTGCATTGAATCTGTAGATCACTTTGGGTGGTAATGGCATCTTAACAATACTAAGTCTTTCAAAACATAAACTTAGGTATCTGCCCATTTACTCGTTGTCATTTTAAATTTCTTTCAGCAAAGATTTAGAGTTATCAGTGTATGAATCTTTCATGTCATTTTTTAATGCTATTGTAAATGGAATTGTTTTTTTAATTTCCTTTTTAATTGTTCATTGTTAGTGTATAAAATGTAACTTTTGTATGCTAATATTATACCATGCAAATTTGCTGAATTTGTTTATTAAATATTTTGTAAAATCATTAAGAATTCTTTACATTATTTTATCTGTGAACAAAAGTAATTTTACTTCTTCCTTTTCAATTTGGATTTTTTTCTACCTAATTGCTCTTGTTGGGACTTTCAGTACTATGTAATAGAAGTAATAAAAGTGGTATCCATTTCTTGTTCCTGATCTTAGAGAAAAGGCTTTCAGTTTTTCACCATTGTATATGATGTTCACTGTTAGTTCACATATTTCATTTATTATGTCTAGGTAATTTCCTTCTATTCCTAAATTGTTGACTATTTTTATGATGAAAGGATGTTGAATTTTGTCAAATATTTTTCTGCATCAAGTGAAGTGGTCATGTATTTTTTCCCCTGTTAATGTTATATATAACATTGATTGATTTATATGTTCAACCATCCTTGCATTCCAGAAATAAATCTCACTTGGTCATAATGTATAATCCTCTTAATATGATGTTGAATTTTGTTTGCTTATATTTTGTTGAGAACTTTTACAACAATATTTATAATTGATATTAGTCTATATTCTGTGTGTGTCTGTGTTTTTCCTTGATAATGTCTTTGGCTTTAACATTAAGTTAATGTTGGCCTCATAAAATAAATTTGGAAGTATTTTCTCCTCTTTAAATTATTGGAAGAGTTTGAGAAAGATTAATTTTAATACTTCTTCAAATGTGTGATAAAATTTACCAGTAGTCACTTGGTTCGAGGTTTCTTTTTGTTGGGAGATTTTCAATTACTAATTCAATCTTCTTACTGATTTTCTATTTATTCATAATTAAGTCTAGATAGATTGTGTATTTCTAGAAGTTTGTCCATTCCATCCAGGCTATTCAATATGTTCTCATATAATTGTTTATAGTACGCTCTTATACTTGTTTTTTTTTTTAATTTCTGTAATATTGGTACCAATGTCCCTACTATCATTTCTGATTTTAATTATTTAAACTTTATCTCCCTCTCGCTCTCTCTCTCACTCTCGCTCTTGCTCTCTCTCTCTATTCATTTAGTCAATCTAGGTAAAGGTTTTTCAACCTGTTGACTTTTTAGAAGAAGTAACTCTGGGTTTCATTTATTTTTTTTATTGTTTTCCTACTATCTATTTTATTTATGCTTAAACAAATCTTTATTGTTTCCTTCTTTCTACTAGAGTTTGATATAGTTTATTTATCTTTTTTCTAATTCCATAGGATGTAAAATTGTGTTGTTCATTTCAGAACTTTTTAAATTCTTTTAATGCAAATATTTACAGCTATAAATTTTCCTCTTGGCACTGCTTTTGCTGTATGTCATAAGTTTTGGAATATTGTGTTTAAATTTTCATTTATCTCAAGATACTTTCAGTTTTCCTTTTTTGGTTTCTTCTTTGACCTATTGGTTATTTAAGAGTGTTGTTTAACTTCCACTTATTTGTAAATTTTCAAGTTCTCCATCTATTATTGATTGCTAGTTTTATTCTATTATAATCAGAAAAGATGTTTTGTTATGATTTCAAAATTTTTAAATTTATTAAGACCAGTTTTGTGAGCTAATGTACAGTTTATCCTGGAGAAGGTTACAAGTGCACCAGAAATAAATATGTATTCTACTGCTGTTGGGTAGAGTGTTTTGCACATATCTGTTAGGTTCAATATATATATATATTGTTGTTCAAGTCTTTTATTTTTTTGCCAATCTCTTCTCAATGTGTTCTATCTATTACTGAAAGTAGTGTATTATTATTATTATTATTATTATTATTATTATCATCATCATCATCATCATTATTATTATTTTAAACCTCTCTATCTCTCTCTTCAGTTAAATGTTTGCTTCATATATTTAAAAGCATTCATCTTTGATATATACATGCTTTAAATTATATCTTCTTGGAGAATTGATTGTTTTATCATTATATAATGTCTTTCTTTGTCTCTTGTAATATTATTTCTTTACTAGAAAGACTTTAAGTGTCGTCTAATGTTAGTATATCCACCTCTGCTCTCTTTAAGTTACTATTTTTATGAATTATATTTTTCCATTTTTTCATTTTCAATCTATGTCCTTAGATCTAAAGTGAATTTCTTATAGACAGACTACAGTTGAATTCATTGCATTATTTTATTTTGTCATTGTGTCAAAATGTGGCTTTTGTTTCAGGAGTGTATGAGTCAATTTTTACCAGAGGAAGAAACAGAACCAATAGGAGAGATAGAGATAGAGATGATAGAGATAGAGATAGAGATAGAGCTAGGGCTAGAGATAGAGATAGAGATAGAGATAGAGATAGAGATAGAGATATAGACTAAAGTAACTTCATAGGCACTCTGGAAACTCTGGAAACCAGTTAAGCATCTACAAATAAATATAGCTATAGACATAGGTATAGCTATAGATATAGATCTCCAAGGGGAATGAAGGTGTCCGGAATTTCCTAACCTACCATCATGCTGGTGTCACTCCAGGTATATCTATTTTTGAAATGAGAAACACGAGGCTCAGAAAAGCTGATAAGTTTCAGAACTGTGGATAAAACTTATGTATTTTAATTCCTAATAGGATGTTGTTTTGTTTGTTTGTTTGTTTCTACCCTAGATACTTTAAAGCTGTACATCTAATAATCAGAGTAATAAAAATAACGTTTATGCAAATACCACATTAAAGTTTACCAATTAGTTTTGTGTTCTTATATAATATTTAAATGTCCTATGAAGGACAGCTAGGGGATAAATTATCCCATTTACTGGATTAAAAATCTGAGGCTCTATTGGGCTGTGATTTGTCCAAGGTCCAATGACCTCACATCAGTCATTATTACTCCATGTGATCTTTCTGGCCTCTGTCCCACTCTTTCAGAGGCTGGGTAGGTGTAGAAAGGGGAGGTGAGCTCAGAGAGGGAGATAAAGGGCTCCCAGGACATCCCTACTTACTTAGATCAGAAGGCAATCTCCAGGCTGGGCAAAGGAAAGGGTGAAGTTCTGGTCCTGGAGGATGGAAAGCTGTGGGCAATGAGCTGCTCCTGGCATGAGGGACAGAGTTATGGGAAGATCAGAAGACTGGATTCCAGGATGTGTCTTTGACTGGAGCAAACCCAAGCCTCTCTGTACTTTGATTTCGCAACCTCTGAAATGAAGGCTAACCACATTTTCTGTCGCAGGCTACTGACCTCTCTCAACTCCCTCCTTCCCTACAGGGATAGCTGGAAGGCTTCCCTGGACCTGGGTTAGCTCCCAGGCTAGGACACCCCTGTGCCTGCTTCCTTGATGACAGAGCCTGCTCTGGTCACTGATCTGGGTATGAGAGACAGACTTGAGGGAGAAGAGAGATTGCCCAAAGCTGCTGCTTTTATTATCTTCAATTGAAACCTGTCCTGCAAGATTTTATCAGAACTTCTGCTTCCAGACATCCCTCTGTCTATAGATATCCTTGATCCTCAGGTTTTAAAGTTATCTTATCACTATTCTCTTCTCATAAGCATTCTGTCTCTCTCAGATGGCTTGGGGGTACTCTCTGATTCCTGGCCCTCCCACCTGAGAGAGTCCCAGCACTGCTGCACAAGCCTAGACATGTGTTTATTGTACAGTGTGCAACCCTAGGAAATGTAGTCTCCTCATTGTGCAGGAGACTGTGCCATGCCCCACTCCCTCAACCCAGGGCTGGGTTCTGAAAACCCCCACAACTCTGCACTGTGATGTCAGAGAACATGGGCTGAGATTGGTGAAGTGGCACCATTGGCCCTGAATACATTTACAGGTGACAAGCCAGTGACCTATATGTGGCTGCCAAGTGAACAAGGATCAGCTAATTATACAGTCTCTAAAGCTAAGTATTTGTTGGGTGCGGAAAACAGAGCAGTGTAACTGACACTCTTAATAGTGATTACTAATAAAAAAGATAAACAATTAGTTTTGAGTTTGCAAATATTAACAAAATGAAGTACAAGTTAGATCAAGATAAAAATATTAAATCTGAACTATGGTAAAATGGTTTCTCACAACTATAATCTGGGAAAAGTACAAATTCACCTGCAATATTATTTTAGAAGTAGAAACCTTCTAGAAGTGCAAATAGAGCCCCAGAGTAAAGTAATAGAAAGTTCCTCTGGTATGAAGACATTTATAAGCGATTTCCTGAGTCCTTTCAAAAGAGACCTTTAACTATATCCTTTCAGCTTGTGAGTGATGATGCCGTGAGCTATGTGCTCAGGGCTTCCAATTACTTTTTGCGTCTTCCTCCATTCCTCCCATCTATTTATCTTCCATTTGCATAAATAAAAAACTGTCAGTCAGCTTTATGAGGTTTCAAGCAGAAAGACAATAAAATTGCTAACACCCTTCATTCCACTTGTGTTCCTGGTTTAGACACAGACAATTCAATAAATTCCAGTTTTTATTGTTTTTAATAAAAAGAGTTTTCTATCTTAAAATTAAGAGCATTTTTGTGGGACAGAGGAATAAATAAGTGGAGCACAGGGAATTCTCAGGACAATGAAAGTTTTCTGTATAATATTTAATGATGGATACACTACATTATATATTTCTCAAAACCCGTGGAATGTACAACATAAAGAATAAACCCTAATGTAAATTATAGATTTTAGTTAATAACAATGTATTAAGAATAGTTTTTTAATTGTAACAAATTAATCCACTAATGCAAAATGTTAATAATAGGGCAAACTGGAGTATTTGGGAACTCTGCTCAGTTTTCTGTAAAACTAAAACTGATCTAAGAAATAAAGTCTATTAACTAAAATCATGATTCAACCATATACGCTATATCCTGGAAACACATTTAAGATTCAAAGACAGAAATAAATTGAAAGTAAACAGAAAAGAAAAAAACTGTACAACCAATAATGAAAAAAAGCTGGAGTAGCTCTACTAATATCAAACAAAAAATGCATTAACACAAAAATTACTATTATAGACAAAAGGCTAATGATAAAATGGTCAATTTATCAAGAAGATATAACAATTATGAACATATATACACTAAAGAAGAAAGTTCCAAAATATATGAAGCAAAAACTGACAGAATAAAGGGAGACATAGATAATTCAACAATAACAGTTGGATACTTCAATACCTTATTTGCAATAATGTGTCAAAACAAGAAGACAGAAGATTAACGTGATAACTTGAACAAAATCATAAACCAACTAAACCTAATATACATCTGTAGAGTACTCCAATTAATAATGGCATACTACACATCCTTCTCAAGTGCACATGGAACATGTAACCCATATGTTAGGCCACAAAAAGTGTCAATACATTTAAAAAGATTTAAATGATGCAATGCATGTTTTCTATCCACAATAGAATAAAATTAGAAATCAATAACAAAAGCAAATGTAAGGAATTCACAAATATCTGGAAATTAAATGAAACATTTCTAAATAATAAATAGATCAAAGAATATATCACATGGAAACCTAGAAAATACTGTGAGGTAAAAACAAAAAAAATAAAAACACAAAATTCCAAAATGCTTGTGATATAGCAAAAACAAGTAAATATATAGCTCTAAACACTTGTATTAAAAAAAAAAAAGAAAAACCTAAAATTAATAACCTAACTTTTCACCTTAAGAATCTAAAGGAAGAGAAAACTGAACCCAAAGCAAGTAGAAAAAAGAAAATAATCATGGTTATAGTGAAAAATAAATAAATAAGAAATAAAAATTAATAGAGAAAAGCAACAGAACAAAAAAGTTGCTTCTTTGAAAAGATAAATAAAATCAAAAAATATTTAGCTAGACTGAGCAAGAAAAATAATGTTAAATTCTTAAAATCTAGGACAAAAGAGGGACCATTACTACCAACTTTACGCAAGTAAAATGTATTATAAGAGAATGCTATGAACACATATTAAATAACCTAGAAGAAATAGGCAAATTTTTAGAAAGACACAAATTGTCAAAACTGACTCAAGAAGAGAAAAATCTGAATAGACCTATAACAAGTAAACATATTGTCTCAGTAGTAATAAAAATAATTCCCACAAAACAAATTCAAGACCTAATGATATCACTTATAAATTCTACCAAACACCTAAAGAATTGATACAAATCTTTTAAAAATTCTACCAAAATATAGAAAAGGAAGGGGCACAACTAAGCTCATTCTATGAGCCAATATTACTGATACCAAAACTAGACTAATAAACCACAAGAAAAAAGGTATTTACCAGTATCCTTTATATAGAGATGTAAACATTCTCAACAAAATACTAGTGAATATAATGTAGCAATATGGATTCCATCAATATGATCTAGTGTGATTAAATTTTGCAGATAGGCAAAGTTAGCTCTACAGAAAAACAACAGTTAATATAATACAATAAATCATAAAATTACAAAACCCAGCACATAATTATATCAATAGACACAGAAAAATGACTTATTAAAATCCAATGATCTTTCATGATAAAAACTCTCAGTAAACTACTGATAAAAGAGATCTTCCTTGACCTAGTAAAGGACATCTATAAAAAACCGAGGTTTGACATAATTAAAGGCGAAAGACTAAACATTTTCCCCTACAATTAAAAAGAGGACAAGACTGTCTGCATTTTCCATTTTCATTCAACACTGAATTGAAGGTTCTAGCCAAGGCTAGTAAGCAAACAAACAAACAAACAAATAAATATCATTCAGATTGGAGAAGTAAAACTATATCCAAGAATGACATAATCTCATATAAATAAAATCCTAAGAAATTATCCAAAAAACCATTAAAACTAATAAATGAATTCAGCAAAGTATGCAAGATCAACATACAAAAATGAGTTATATTTCTATACACTATCAATGAAAAATCTTAGCATGAAATAAAGAAAACAATTCAAAGCAATATACAAAGCATCAAAAGAATAAAATACTTAAGGATAATTTTAAGAAATAAATTTAAGAATAAATGGTATAAGAATTGAAGATTGAAAACTATAAAAATCATTGAAAGAAATTAAATTATACCTAAATAAATGGGAAGACATCCATTGTTCATGGATTAGATGATGTAATACTGTTAAGATTGCAATACTCTCCCAAAATGATCTACAGATTCAACACAATTTAGTAAATTGGACTTTACTAAAGTTAAAAAATATATATATTCTATAAAGGACATTATCAAGAAAGATTTTTTAAGTCTCAGAAAACTAGAGATAGAGGTAACTTCTTCAATTTAATAAATAATATCTACCCAAATTTACAACCATCATTGTACTTAATGATGAAAGATTAAATGCTTTCTCTTTGTCATGTGGTGAAAGATAATTATGTTCATTCCCACAAGTATTACAACACAATACTAAAATTTTTAGCCTGAATGATACAATAAAAATAAATAAAAGGCAGCAGATTATAAAGGAATAAAGGGTCTCTATTAGTAGATGACACAATTGTCAATGTAGAAAATCACTAGGTATATACGAAAAAATCTAGAACTAATATATAAGTTCAATAAGATTACAGCATATAATGTAAACCTACAAAAATCAATCAGATTTCTGTATATTGGCAATGAATACATGGATTTCAAAATTAAAATCACAATACCATTTATAATCAATTGAAGCAATGTGAAATACTTAGGAGTAAGTCTAAGAAAACATACAGAACTTGTATGCCCAAATAATAAAATCATAATGAAAGAAATGAGATCTAAATAAATGGAGAGACATACAATGTTTATGGTTTTGAAAGTTTAGGAGACTCAACATAGCAAAGATGTTAATCCTCACCCAAGTTGGTATTCAGGTTTAAAGCAATTCTTATAAAATTATAAAATTCTTATAAATTTTTTTTGCCTTCATTGCACTTTTTTTAAATTTTGTAAATTCAATAGAATTATTCTAAAATTTGTATAGGAAGGGAGAAGAGCAATAAAAGCTAACATCATTTAAAAAAAAAGAAAAAAGGAGAAGAAATCACCTACTTTGAGACATGTTATATAACTGTAGTAATCAAGATAATGTAGTATTGGTGAAGACGTAGACACAGATTAATGGAACAGAAAAGAGAGCCTACAAATACATCCAATTGATTTTGACCAAGGTGCAAAAAGAATTCAATGAAAAAAATCGTCTTTTTTTTTTCTTTTTTTTTAAATTAAGTTTATTAGTGTACCATTGGTTAATACAATTATATAATTTTCAGGCGTATATTATAATTTGACATATGTATATTCTATTGTGTGTTTAACATCCAAAGTCCATATATTTGATTCCCTATGGAAGAAAAGATAGTCTTTTTAACAAATGATGTTGGAGCTATTGGACATCTATGGTCAAAAAGATTTAAAAGTTAAAAAAAAAAAAAGTAACATTAGCCTAACGCTTACACTTTGTACAAAAATTTACTCAAAATGGATTATTAACAAGTATAAAATGTAAACCTATAAAACTTTTTTCAAAAATAGGAGAAAATCTTTAAGACTTAGGGCTAGACTTGATACCAAAAGCATGATCCATAAAAAAAAAAAAAAAAAAAGATAAGTTTGACTCTCAAAATTAGAAGTGTTTGCTCTGCAAAAAATCCCAATTAAGAAAATGAAAAGATAAGCTCCCGACTGGAAGAAAATATTGGCATATGTCCAATGAAACACTAGTATGTAGAATTTATTAAAAAAAACTCTCAAAACTTACCTTAACAATTAATCCAATTTTAAAAATGAGCAATGAAGAGTTAGTTTACTGAAAAGAATATACAGATGATAAATAAGAACATAATAAGATGTTCAACATCATTAGCCATTAGGGAAATGCTAAGTAAAACCATAAGATATAGCCATACATCTATTAGAATGCTTAAAATTATAAATAGTGACACCACCAAATGCTGGTGAGGATGTGAAGAAAGTGGATTACTTATATGCTGGGAACGTAAACTGGTGAAAATGTAAATTGGTATAGCCCCTCTAGAAAACAGTTTGGCATTTTCTCAATAAATACAGCATGCCACTACCACACAACCCAGAAACTGCATTCCTGGGCATTTATGCCAGAGAAATGAAAACTTATGTTCACACAAAAACCTGCACACCAACATCCATGACAAGTTTATTCATAATAGCCTCAAACTAGAAACAACCTAAATGTCCTTCAATGGGTGAATGGTTAAACCAACTGTGGCACTTCCACACCATGAGGTGATACTCAGCAATTAAAAGAAACAAGCTGTTGATACACACAACAACATGGGTGAATCTCCAGAGAATTGTGCTCAGTGAAAAACACCAATCCCAATAGCTTACATACTGTTTAATTTCATGTATTTAACATTCTTGAAATGATAGAATAATGGAAATGGAGGACAGGTTAGTAATTGCCAGGGGAGGGGAAGAAGGAACAGGGAAGACGTGGGTACACCTATAAAAAGGCAACATAAAGCATGCTTGGGGTGATGGAATTGTTCTGTATCTGGATTGTATATAGTCAATATCTTGGTTGTGATGTTAAACTATAGTTTTGCATGTTATTGAAGGAAATCAAATAAAGAGTACAAGGATCTCTCTGTATTATTCTTTTCAACTACTTGTGAACCTACAATTATTTCAAAATAAAACAGTCAAACTGAAAACAAAAACTATTATGTGGTACCATTTCTCAGGGGTAAGCATTCCTGGGAAGTAGGAGTGATGGAATTGGCAAAAGATGAGGAGCAAATATGAGGGGCCATGTTACCAAGGTAGAGGTCATATGAACTATCACATCTCAAAACTCTAACATCTCAGGTCCCAGAGGAGGCAAATCAATTTTCTCATTCTTTCTCTCCTTTTTCTCCCATTATTCCTTAACTTCAGGGGACTTAACCTCTCAGCATTGCTAGAATAAGTCACATACGAAGAAACCAAAGGCCTATGTCCTCTACTAGACTAGAACATAAACACCTTGAACTGTATGTGTTCTCAGCACATAAGATAAACACTTGTGAAGAAATTAAAGTGCTGAGCGTCCAGGAGCTGGTCAGTGGAACAGAAGACTGGGGTAACACAGGAAGGCAGGTCTGGCAGGTGAGGCTGGAAGGACAGGGCTGGGCCCCTGTCGAGGACCAGGACAAGTGTACCTATGTCGAGGAGCACTCAACCAGATTTTCCTCCAATGAAGATGGGTCTATGCCGAGCAGATTATTCTTCTGTCAGGGAGCGGGGAAGTCTAAAGGGAAGCCCCCAGAATGAATATAGTATTATAACACAGAGATACCAAAAGAGAGAGACCTGTTCACTTTGTTACATATCAGATGTTCATTGCCAGAGGTGTTTCATAAAAATCCAGGAAGTCACAGTGGCAATTCTTTCTTCTTTTTTAAACCCTCTAACAGCTTTTGTCAGGGGCTCAGATGTCAGGAAGCCCAGAGTCCCTGGGTGCTGTTGTGGCTGGAGAGGGTCCTTTGAATGGGGCCTAGGTAGGTCACCAGCCAACCTGTGCAGTCTGCACTGACTGCTGGATGATGCTATATGTGTAAAGTGGGGAACATGTTGTGTCTCCCACTGTTGATGACTTCCCACTGCTCATAGGGCTTCCCTATGGAAGCCCTGGCCTGATACTCAGGCCTTGTCTGCATCCCCTCCAAGAGCACCACCTCCCAATTCCCCCAGGTTGCCTTTGTGTGGCTGCACCCATGCTCCTCTAGGCTTTGGCCCTGCTTTTGCTATTTCTCTTCAATCTGACATCAGGTAACAAGGTATCTCCTCCCAGCACAGCCCCCAGTTGCCCAGCCCCACACCATTTCTTCTCACCCCTGTCCTAAGTCTGTGCTTGCTTTTGGCATTGCACCATAGTGCTTTAGGTTGGGCCCTAGCCCAGAGTGCCTAGAATACTGTTTCTGAAGCAAAACTAATAAATGCAATTCCATATATGCAGGAGGGGAGTGAGAACAAATACAGGCAGTCAGTCCCCATGATAGGCAGCTGGCTAGTCATCTCCAAACACCACTCTGAAGCCATGGGAGCTCCCACTCAGGGCAGTATAGTTCATCCTCAAGGGCAGGGGTGAGATCTTAAGATTCTAACCTCTGTATTATACATGTTATTTCGCCAAGCAGCCTCAGTAGAAGCCAAGACCAGGAGAGCAATCCAGACAGAACACAAAGACCATGCCCTGCGGCTGAAGTGCTGTGCCGGGCCTCAGTCTTTGGCCCCATTACAGAAGGGAACAGCAGTGATCCAGCTGCAGGATCATGGAAAACACACAAGTCAATGTAGTGACATGTAGGCCAGCAAGCAAAAAATATGTAGATCTAGGAGGGAAAATAAACCGAGCCTACTGTGGCATGGTATTTTTCTTTATCCTGTGTGTGCCTGTATCCCAACTAGAATAGATCGATTGCAAAGTGGAATTGTGTCTCACTTATTTTGAGTCCCCATCTTCAACAAGAAGCACAGAAAGGGCTTGTGAAATACTATCCGTTGTACTTTTCACCTTATATTTAACCCTTACAACCACCCTAACAGATGAGTATTGTTATGCTAAATTTACAGACAAGAAAGGGATCCCAGGTCACATACCATGAAACATCATCTCCCTGAGGGCAGAAATCTTGCATTTATGATACATACTCAATACCAATCCTTCGTTATCATACTCACCACATTAGTTTTCTTTTACTGCTGAAACAAATTACCACAAATTTAGTGGCTTAAAGCCTCTTCTGTACCTTCTAGGGGAGAATCTCTTTCCTTGCCTTTTCCAGCTTCTGGAGACGGCCCACATTCCTCAGCCCCCTTCCTCCATTTTCAAAGCCCATACTTTGCTTCTCTGTGGGTTTCTTCCATAGTCATTCTTTGATTTTTCTCTCTCTCTTTTTCCCTTTGAAGGATCCTTATAGTAACATTGGGTCCGCCCAGATAATTCAGGATAATCTCTCTATCTCAAGGTTCTTAACTTAATCACACTGCAAAGTCCCTTTCAACAAGTAACATATCACAATCGCAAGTTCTAGGGATTAGGAAGAAGACCTTTGGTGGATGGGGAGAGAGGGCACGGCTATCATTCTAATATACTCACCGTAGTAGGATTCTCAGGAATACAAAGTTCCAAGATGCAAACCTTGGCACTCTGTTTTCTAATTGGCCTTATCTATAGAAGCCTTCTCAAGTTAGAGCACTGTGCCTGTCAGCCAAGGAGATCTCTGAGAAGGACAAGGGAACAGAAGAAAAGGATCTGACGCAAAGAGGATTCTGAAGAGGGGGAAGAAATGATCTCCTGGAGGGTAGGGTGTGAGGTAAGGAGGTATGCAATGTCATATGTCAGGACCTGAACTGGAATTGGGGTGAAGTACACATAACTTTGAAGAAGTGACTGTAAGAGTGAGAAGGGGTCTAGACCTGAGGGGAGACCTCATTTAGACCACTTCTATTTAAATAAAGACTAAGCTTTAGTCCAACCCTGTGTTAAACAGCAAATGTGTTTCCATTTTTAAAAAATATTTTCTTTTTATGTATATGCTTGGTAGACTTGATGTGTTCACAGGGTTAAACCATACAGACCGGTGTCTCAGCTCATTGATACCTTATCACTCAGTTTACCTCATCTGATTCTCTCTAAATGCCTCTCCTCACACAGTGGCTGTTAATAAATGCTGGTTCCTAATTCCCTTTCTTCCTGCCCTCTCTCTTTCCCCTCATCCCCACTATCTCTCTCAGCACTACACCCCCGTTCCTGTATGTGCTCTGGAACCTGGGACACGAGGCTCACAGGTCGATAACAGATCTCTCAGGAAAACGGGCCTCATGGAGGAATCCCAGTCTCAGGAGCCTTCTCTTTTCCATCCCTTATTTCCTGTGATCCCACCTTCCAATCTGGCCCAGAGTATGAGGGACCTGTCACAGTGGCCCTGTATCTCCCCTGGGCCAGGCTGAGCCAGCAACTGCAGGACAGTGAGCTGCCATTGCTCTCTGTCTGCAGACAGTCCTGTCTGGTGAATCAGAGCTGCAGAAGGTCAAAGGGAAGGATTCAGGCCAGACTCACACCTGTGGTGCCTCGGTGGTCCTGGTGGGCAGTGTTTCTGCAAGGACAGCTCTGATTCCACTGCCTCAGGTTCCCACTCACCCCAAATGTTTCTTGCCACACCTGAGGGATTACTCATCCAGAACTTTCAAAATTGTTACACAAGCAAGACCAAAAGCCCTATTTCCACAAAATAGGATGTTTCTTTAGCTTTAAAAAATGGACCTTGCAGTAGAATCAGCTGAGAGTAGTTGAAAACACAGATTCCTGGACCATACCTAGAGCTACCAAACTACATTCTGTTAGGTGGGCTGGGGAGTCTGCATTTTCCACTAGCTCCTCTGTTGATCCCAGTGCCCCTATGCCCAATATCTGTTCATGGACCTCTGTTTGGCAACCAATTATTCAGCCCAGATTCTGCAAATTACAAAAGACAAGAGAGAAACTCTACAAGAATTCAGACCTCACAACCCCACCACAAACTGTTTCCTCCTAGCAAAACCTAAACATTAGTTCTACTACTACTAGACACTCCCTCGTCAGCAGATGTCTGAGCCTTCTTTGGAGTTATCATGTATCCTGGTCTCTTAACAAATATCTTAGAAGCTCATTCAGTAACGATATTTGCCCTAAATACTTTGTTAATTTTGTGTATAATTGTAATGACTTTAAGGCAGAAGTTTGTTGTTGGTTTCAAATCCAGAAGTCCCACAGTCAAAGCCACAAGATCAAAGAGAAAGTATCAAGAAAAAAAAAAATCAAAACTATATTGAATAGAATAAAAATCAAAATATAGCAAAATTGTGGAATGTAGCTAAAGCAGAACTGGGGGGTTATAGTATTTATTGTTTATATTAGAAATAAAGACCTAGACTCAGTAGAAAAATCTAGAGAGAAAAGAGGAAATTAAACCCAAAGTAAGCAAAAAGAAGTAAATACAAAGATTAGAACATAAATTATTAAAAATTAAAACGAAAGCAAAAAAAAGGGAGAAAATCAGTAAAATAAAAAAGCTGGTTTCTTAAAGAGATCAATAAAATGGATAAATCTCTAGACAATGTGACCAAGCAAAAAAAAGAGAAGACAAAAATAACCAATATCAAGAATGAAAGCTAGGACATCACCATTGACAAGACAATTGTTAAGGAGATAATGAGGTACTACTATGAACAATACTATACCCATAAATTAGACATCTTAGAGGTAGTGGAAAAGTTTCTAAAAAGGCACAAATCTCATTCAAAAATACATAATCAGAATTGTCCTATATCTACTAAATATATTAAATTTAGAGTTAAAAACTTTCTAAAAAATTTCCTGCTTAGATATTTTTTTCTGATAAATTCTACCAAACATTTAAGGAAGAAATAATACTAATTCTACATATTCACTTCCATAAAATAGAGGAGGGGATACTTCCCAGCTCATTCCATGAAGTCAGCATTATATTATAAACAGAAATATATAATATAGTAAATAAAACAACAAACCATTATCCTTCTTGAATATAGACATGAATATCAATAATAAATTATTAGAAAATCAAATCCAGCAAAAACATAAAAATGATGGTAGAAACAGGCAAGTGAGACTTATCCCAGGAAAGAATAGCTTGTTCAATGTTTGAAAATCAACCAATGTAATTTATTATATTAATGGACTAAATAAAAATATGTATTTATATATAATCATCTCAATATACAGAAAGAGTTTAATAATAGTCAATAACCATTCATGATAAATGCTCTTGAGAAAATTAAGAATAGATGGAAACTTCCTGAATTTAATTATAAAGACATCTAAAAAAACTTACATCTGAGGACTTCTGGCTTACGGCTAGCAGGTAAGAAGGTTAGAAATCATTCCCATCTTTATAACAAGAAAATAGCTGAACAAACTGAAAATCGACAATTATTGATTAACTTCTCTATAAAAAGTCACTATTACAATAATGAAAAGACAAACCGCAAACTTGCAAAAGACATATCTGATAAAAGATTGTATCTTTTTCCAAAATATACAAATAACTCTTAAAACTCAGCAATAAGAAAATAAACAAACCAATTAAAAATGGGAAAAAGATTTGAACAGATACCTTACCAAAGAATACATACAGATGAGGAATAAGCATATAAAAAATGTTTAGTGTTATATGTCATTAGAAAATTGTAAATTAAAATAACTGAGATAGCACTACCCACCTATTAGAGTGGCTAAAAGATGAAACACTGACAACACAAGATATTGTAAAAGATTTGTAGGAACAGGAACTTTCATTCATTGCTGGTGGAAATGCAAACTAGTACAGCAATTTAGAAGAGATTTTGGCAGTATTTGCCCAAACGAGTTGAAAATTCATGTCATCACAAAAATCTCCACACTAAAGTTTATAGTAGCTTTATTCCTAATTGCTAAAACATAGAAGCAACCAAGATGTTCTTTAATAGTCAAATGGCTAAACAAACTGTGGTACAACTATGCGATGGAATAATATTTAGTGATAAAAAGAAATAAGCTATCAAGCCATGAAAAGACATAAAGAAATCTTGAATGCATATTGCTAAGTGAAAAAATGTATATATAGGTACAGTAAAAAAGACAAGTAGTTAACAGGGGTACAGGGTAAGAGATGGAGGGATAAGACGTAGAGCAGAGAGGATTTTTAGGGCAAGAAAATGGTTCTATACAATACTATAATAGTGAATATATGTATTATACATTTGTCCAAACCCAGAGAATATATAACGCCAAAAGTGAACCCTAATATAAACTATGAACTTCAATTATTAATAATATGTCAATATTTGTCCATCAATTATAACCAACATACCACACAAATTCTAGATGCTAATAATAGTGGAAACTTTTTACGAGGAAAGAGGAGATGTACAGAAACTCTTTATTTTCCACTCAAATATTCTATAAAGCTAAAACTTTGCTCTAAAAAATAAAATCTATTAGTTAATAAAAAAGGTTACATTAACATAAGATTTAATAGTGAGAAACTGATACCCACCCA
>NW_006436373.1:136235-142390 GCF_000325575.1 Pteropus alecto | reverse complement strand
TGTTGTCTCTCACTACTCCTTTCTACTTCTTTTATCGGAAATCCTATTGAGAATTAAACACTGAGATAAAAGTTACATAAATAAAATAAAGGGAATAAAATTTATACAGAATGGAAAGTGAGGTAGAAAACTGTCTCTATTTGCAGCCAATACAATTATTTATGTTGAAAATCTCAATCTAGAAAAAGTTCCTAGAACTAAAAAGTCAGTCTGGCAAAGCTGTATCATACAAGGTCAATATACAAAAGTCAATGGTATTCCTACACTAGCACTTAAATTTTTGCCACTGTTGTTTAATTGGCTGTCTTCTTTACTAAAGGAAAGGAACCACCTTCTGCCTCACCATTTTATCCCTGCACAATGCTTTGTACTAAGTAGAGACTCAATAAGTATCTGTGTCATGAGCATTATAATTACTCTAACATGTCTATTTCTTCATGGGAGGTGATCTCTTCAGGGGCAACACCTGAGTCTCTTTTATCCATTTGTCTCCAGAAAGTAGCCTAGCCAGGTAGCTGACATACAGTAGATGCTTAATAATTGTTCAGTTAATTACTTAATTAAAAATGCCCAAGCCAAGTGAATCTAAAAGACATTCAGACCATTTGTCTTCCTCTTTAAAAATAAGTAATTCCTGCCAAGTACAAGGCAGATAAAATTATAATTTTTTTGTTCCATTCTGGCTTGTTTGTAGAATAAAGTTTTTCTGCAGAGTGGAATTTCACTTTCTCTGTGTGCCATCAGTAAGTATACCAAGAGGAGGTGAGGAGTCTGGAATTCCACCCCTGGGCTAGTGTAAGAGGATACAAGAGCCTTTTTTCAGATGTAGTGGTGCTTCTCTGAGTGAGGTAGCTGGATTTTAACCAGTTCCTCAGGCTATTCATAACTACCCAAAGGTTGAGAACCATAGTACAATGGCTTTGAAATCAAACAACCTTGGCTTAAAAAAAGAAAAAGAAATAAATCATGGTTCAGCTTCTTACTAGATGAGTGACCTGGTAATCATTTAGACTTTCAGAGCCTCCCTTAATCATCTGTAAAATAGGCTTATATAGCAAATGCTTCAGAGAATTGTTGTGTGACTAGATGCATAGAAGACAGCAAACACCAACAAATGGCTCCTATGAATTTCATTATTATCATAGCCTTCTGACATAAAATAGCTAAGGTCCTTCTCAGAGCTTTCATGGTCTGCAACTAGACTCAGAGCCCGTCCATCAGAGGCACATGAAGAAACAGTGCAGCTGATTCTAAATCACACAGGGTTAGAAGACTGAGATAAAAGGAGACACTACCTTAATGAAAAGTCATTATTTCCTCAAAAATATCTGCCAATTTTCTCCCTATGCATGGAGGGAAAGCGAGATTTCATTACTGTTAGATAAAGACAGGGATTAAAGGCAAGCTGGAAATGTAGTCAGCTGGCTGCCCATAATGGCTGCTATGGCCCTCTTTGGGCACCTTGGGAAGCCTGCTCAATTTGTCGGGTCTATAGCAGAAACCAGAGACTGAAAATCTCCCCTGCCCTGGGGTACTGATGGGGAAAGCTTGCTGGGTCCCCAGGCTCCATCAGAGCCCTCAGCATTTTTGCTCTACACCCAATCACCATTCTGTTCTCTCTCACAACTGCTCTCACACTTGATCACCAGGTGTTCACATCTTGGTAGTAGGCAGACCTTGGGGGCTGACAAAGTGGGCTCACAGCCTCCCTTTGCACTCTATCTGATTGAGTTTTAATTGGAAATTCTTATCTATAATGGAAGATAATTACACACATTCCTAGGAATCATTTGCTTAGTGGAAAGAAATGGATACATCTGGGATCTTTCTGGAGGAGTTAATTAATGCAGCAGATGGTACCACACTCGCCAGCCTGACAGATGAGGGGACTTTTGTAGGGGCACAGCAATCCTTAGAGTCAAAGCTGCTCCTTCCTGCTACTTTGCTCCAGATGCTTTTTGGAGTGTGTTTCTGGATGAAATCTAGGCTAAAACTCACCTTAGGGTCTCTGTCTAAAACTTTAGTGTTGGGGACAATGTCAACATGAGCATCATCAGTGTAGTACTGTAAGCCAGGCAGAGAAACAGCTATGCACCAAGGCCGTGGACCTGTGCTCCTCCTAGGCTCCTTTCTGTATGATCTTGGACAGCTCATGGTACCTCTCTGTGGCTGTTTCTCCTACTACACAGTTAGAGAATCAGACCAGACTAAAGCACTGGGAATTCCCAGTGGTGCCTATGAATTGAGGGTGAGATAAGTGATGGGAAGTGTTCCTGGACAACTTATACCAACCATATCCGAGCTTCTCCACTTGAATCTGACATGCTTAACACTGTTATGGGCTTAATCGTGTCCACTCAAAATTCATATGTTGAAGCCCTAAGCCCCAGTACTTTAGAATGTGACTGCATTTGGAGATAAGTCCTTTAATGGGGTGATTAAGTTAAAATGAAATCTTTAGGATGGACTCTAATCTATATGACTTTTGTCCTTATAAGAAGTGGGAAATGATACAAAGAGACCTCAGAGATGCATGCACGGAGGAAAGGCCATGTAAGGCTGAAGGCCAGCTATCTGCAAGCCAAGGATAGCTAGGGGAAGCCAAACCTGCTAACACCTTGATCTTGGACTTCCAATTTCCAGAACTGTAGAAAATAAATTTCTGTTGTTTAAGCTGCCCAATCTGTAGTATTTGTTATGACAGCTTGAGCAGACTAATGCAAAATATTTTTTAAAATATTTTTTCCTGCAGCTGTAGGAGTAGTTCTCATTCTTTTATCTCCTGACCCAGTACTTCCTGAGTGTCACTACATACCAGGGCCTGTTTCTAAGCACTTGTGTTATAGACATCAAGACCAGCCAGGTTCCTGATGTGAAGGGGTGAGGCCTACGGTCTGCAAATATATAGAATAAATATAAGATGGTGATGAGTGCAATTCGGAGGAATAAAATAGGGTGGTCTGGAGAGAGACATTGATGGGCAGGGAGAGTCTTTCTGAGGAGGTGACATCTAAGCAGAAATTCAAAGTATGCTTGAAGGGGAAAAACAGAAGCTTAAGATGTTTGAAGAAGAAAAACAGAGGCTGCTATGTTGGAGCACAGAGATGATGAGGGAGAGAGTCTGATGATGGCAGCTGGGAGGGGTGAGCAGGGGCAGATGGTAGAGGGCTCAGGGGTCTTTTGAACTCCATCTTGTTCTAAAATCTGATGGCTTTCACAATTAACAGCTACAGCTAATATCATACCCATCACTTGCTCTCAATGGAGTAATCATCCCCACCTCACTAAAAGGTTGTACATTTCTGAGCTTTCTCCATAGCCCTGCTCCAAAATTTAAAACAAAACAAAACAAAACAAAACAAACAAAAAACCAAAAAACAAACAAACAAAATTCCTAAAACAAAGCTGAAGAGCCAGGGCCCCACTGTCGGGGCCATAGCATCTCAGTTCCCCAGAGAGGCCAGCTCTGAGTACAAGGCAACTATATCCACGTCCTGGGTGGTCCTATAGGAAAGCATGTGAACATGGTCATCAGACTCACAGAAGCTACCATCAGAGGTGTGCTGGATTGGCACTGGCTTTAGCTCCGCACAGACTTGAATGTGAATCCTACCTTGCCACTAACGAGCTGCCTTGAATTTGGGCAAGTTCCTTGTTCTCACTGAGTATATTTTCTGAACTAAGGGTGATTCATAACACCTTTATTTTTCCTTTGGTTTTGGGGAAGTGAAAACCTGATCATATATGTAAGAATGACAAGCATAGTACCTGGCCACATAAATGTTTATTGGTTTATGATTCTTCCTAAGTGTTGGTCATGTAGCCCTTCTAACTGAGCTGTGTGGGGGCATCAAGACACCATTCACCTCTATCTCTGCATAGCACCTGGCATACTAGGATAAATAGCTGATGCTCGGTAAGTGCTCAACAAACTAAAAAGTAATACTAAAAATCTTAAATATTTATTATGGGACATGCATGATTCTAAAGTTCATTTAACACTCATAGTGCCCTTACGGAATAGCTACTATTATTATCCTCTTTTAACAAATGAGAAATTGAGACCAAGAGAGAATAAGTAACTTACTTAAGTCACACAATTAGTAAGGGACAGAGTTAAAACTGGACTGCATGGCTCTTGTTTATTAATAGATAAATAGATAAAAAAGTGACATATATATATAATTATTACTCAGCAATAAAAAAGCATGAAATTTTGCCATTTAGAACTATATGGATGGACCTAAAGGATATTACGCTAAGTAAAATAAGTGAGAAAGACAAATATCATGTGATTTCACTTATATGTAGAATCTGAGAAAGACATGAATAAACAAAACAAAAAGGCATATAGTTATAGAGAAGAAGCTGATGGTTGCCAAAGGAAAGGGGTGGGGGATGAGAAATAAGTAGTACACAATTTAAACTGCACATCAGAATCAACTGGGAAGCTCTTTAAAATAAGGATTGTACAGTTTCACTTCTAGAGAATCTGAAACGATTATTTGTTCTAGATAAAAAAAAGAAAAAAATAGGAAGCTCTATTAAATTGTTATATTATGTGCTTATGCCTCACCCCTCACACCTGTCAGTAAGGCCAATGACCTAAATGTGGGAGGTGAAGCTAGTGTGGCCAGATCATCACTCATGGCAGACACAGTCTTTTAGGGAAATGCATTGATTCTTTGATGACTTTTGAGCTGTCTCTTAGGCTGCCTGCCTGGTTAAGGAATATCCGTTTGTTTCTATTATTCACAAGCTATTCCTGTTGTTTTTATTACATTCCAGCCCCCAGAGTTTCTTCAGCTCTCCTAGAGGGTTCCTTCAGCTTTGCAGACTTCTCTAGGCTCTTTCTCCGTTTGTTGTCAGAAGTTGTTCATTCAGCTTTAGGCTGTCTTGCAGGAGCAATTGCTACCTATATACATGCATATTTAATTTTGCTTACGGGAGAGAGTGAGTCAGCATCCTCCTACACTGCCCCTATCTTGGACTTCCTCCACTTTGTTCTTTCCAAGATTTCTTTGCTTATTTGGGATCTTTTGTGGTTCCACTCAAATTTTAGGATTCATAGTTCTAGTACTGAGAGTGCCATTGATATTTTATTAGAGATTGTACTGAATGTTTATATTTCTTTAGGTAATAAGGATATTTTAATAATATCGATCCTTCCAATCCATGAGCATGGTATATTCTTCCATTTATTTGTCTCTTCAATATCTTTCTCTAACATCTTATAGTTTTTGGAGTACAGGTCTTTCACAACATTGCTTAAATTTATTCCTAGGTATTTGATACTTTTTGTTGTAATTGTAAATGGGATTGTTTCCTTAATTTCTTTTTCTGGTCATTATTGGTATATGGAAATACAACAGTATCTTTCTTTACCTTTTTTATTTTGAAGTCTATTTCATCTGATAGTACCGCTACTCCTGCTTTTCTCTGAATGTCCATTAAACATTCAGAGAAAATTTGCTTGAAATATCATTTTCCCCCCTTTTGCTTTGAGTCTATAGTTGTCTTTGGAGCTGAGATGTTTCTCCTGGAGGCAGCATATGGTTGGATTTTGTTTTTTAATCCATTCTGCAACTCTGTGCCTTTTTATTGGTGAGTTCAGTACATTTACATTTAGGGTGATTATTGAAATATAAGGTCTTTTTATAGACATTTTATCTTTTGCTTTCTGGTAGCTCGGTGTTTCCATTGCTTCCTCGTCCTTGTGTTTCTGTTTTCTTTATTTTGGTTGGCTTTTGTGGGTTTTTCCTCTGGTTATTCTTGTTTTATGTTATATATTTCAATTCTGAATCTTTATGTGTGGTTATCATTATGTAAAGGATATGTATAGGATAGTTATATATAAAAGATAGTTATATGTATACAGTCATCCATTTTCTTCTGCATGTGCCTTATCTCCTTTCTGCTTTGCAAATTTGGATCTTTGAATCCTCCCCTTTTCAGTCATTGTTATCTCAATTTGGCCCCATGTATATTTTGTTTTAGGTGAGCTGACCCTTTTCAGTATTTCCTGTAGTGCAGGCCGCGCAGTGGAGAATTCCCTCAATTTTTGTATGTCTGGAAAGGTCTTAATTTCTCCTTCATATCTAAAGGAGAGCTTAGCTGGATACATTATTCCAGGCTGGTAGTTCTTTTCACTTAAT
>NW_006436373.1:132043-135686 GCF_000325575.1 Pteropus alecto | reverse complement strand
CTTTTTGGTTCTTTTTGAGGGTTTCAATCTCCTTGCTCTGCTCATCTATTTGTTTTTTTTCTAATTCTTGATATTGTTGATATGACTCATTTCAGAATTCACTGAGTTTTTTCAGAAGTACCATCCTGAATTCTCTGTCATTTAAGTTGCATATTTCTACGTCTATAAGATTCTTTACTGGAGATTTTTGTCTTTCTTTCTTAGATGACTTGTCATCTTGGTTGTCCATGGTGTTTAATGGACTATTTGTCCACCCGGGCATTAATGGAAGTGTATTCTGTTGTTTTTCCAGAAAGAAGATTTATTATATAAGATCTCTCTTTAGCCTGCTGCAAAGAAGGTGTTTTTTCTTTTGGTTTCCAGTAGGTGATGTCTAAGCATCTTGGGTCCCAGCTTTATATAAAGCCTTAAAAATGCCTTTTTATTTTCTGATAGATATTTAATCATGCTTGCTACCTTCAGTTTCAGTCCCTGTCAGTGTCAGCAACAGTTTCGGTAGCATTTGCTCAGATTCCCCTGGGGCTCCACGGTGTTCTGTCTAGGAGGGTATGGGGGAAGGGGCTCTCTGAGTTGGAGGTTGGGAGCTGTGGCTCAGCCTCAGTTTTGCAACCACAGTTGGTAAAAAACATCTATTGTTTTTTTTTTTGCCATCCTGCTTCTCTGCCTCCTGTCCTGATGTCTGGGCCCTGACACTAGCTGGCCACAGAGAGCTCACAGCTTTTCCAGGCAGGGCTGTTCAGGGAACTCGCCGCTCCTTCTCCCCTCCTCCTCTTCTTATAGGTAGCTCCAGAGGCTCCCAGTCCACCGCTCGACACAAGGAGTTCTGATATGTGGTAGCTTTTATGTGCAGATCCCACGCTGAGATGTGCTGGTGTGCTATTTGGGTGTTTTTTGTTGAGTTTTAGATATTTAGCTTATTGTTGTTTCAAGGGGAGAGATCTGGAGACATCTCTCACTTTACCGTGCTTCCAAAGATCCTGAAATTATTTTTTAATTCTATCAGTTTCTTGGTGGTGTCCTTAAGGTTTTAAATCTAGTATCACACCACTGGCAAATAATTAGTGTTTTAGTTCTTCCTTTTCAATTTGGATGCTTTTTAGTTCTTCCTGTCTGATTGATGTAGCTAGGCCTCCAATCCTATGTTAAATAGAAGTGGTGGTAGTCAGTATTCTTGTCTTATTTCTGATTTTAGAGAAAAAACTTTCAGCTTTTCACCATTGACTATAGTATTAGCTGTGGATATGTCATATATGGCCTTTATTATGTTGACGTATTTTTTATACCCATTTTGTTGAGAATTTTTATCATAAAATAATGTAGAATTTACAGATTTTAAACAGTTTTTGCATTCTTGAGATAAATCCCACTTGGTCATGGCGTATAATCTTTTTAATGTATTATTGAATCCAGTTTGTTAATATTTTGTTGATAATTTTGTATCTGTTTTCATTAAGGATATTGGTCTGGTCTTTATGAGATTTTTAAATTGTAATTTTAATATTATTTTTAAATTACAATTAACTTCTAATATTATATTAATTTCATGTGTACAGCAAAGTGATTAGACATTTATACAACTTACGAGGTGACTCCTCTGGTAAGTCCAATATCCACCAATACTATTTGTTTTGTTAGTACTTTCTCTAGAATTTTGTCCTGTTCTTTTATTTGAGACACGTTTCTTTGTCTCCTCATTTTGGCTGCCTCTCTGTGTTTGTTTCTATGTATTAGGTAGATTGGCTATGTCTCCAGTCTTGTCAGAGTGGTCTTATATAATAGGTGTCCTGTGGGGTCCAGTGGCTCAGTTGCCCTTTTCAACTGAGCCAGGTGGTCCAGGAGTATCTCTTGTGTGGTTTGTGTATGCCTTCCTACTGTAGTTGAGTCTTGATTGGTGTTGACATGTCAACGGGTGGGATTGACCCTTAGACTGACTAACTGTAAAGACTAGCCATGACTACAGCAGATGAGCTGTTGTGCAAGAGCTGACTCTACAGACAGATTCAATTTAGTAGGGCTCTGGTGCCTGCCAAGTCCACCCTTAATGTTTGACATTTGTGGTGCTAATTGGGTGGTGCTCTGGTGTGGTCTGAAGGTGGCCACTCAGTGTGCTGATTCTGGGGCCTCTTGGGAGGAGCTCCAGTATAGACCAAGATCAGCGGCTGTCCAGGCGCACATCTAGGAGCCGAAAAGTAGTCTTCAGTTAGTTATGGCCTATACTAAACTTGGAGTGGCCTTAAAGGGTCTATGTTGTGAAATGAGGCCAGCTACCACTAGTGTCAGGGTTGGGGCCACTTAGCAAGAGCTACAGGGTACATCAAAGGTAGCTGCTATTTGTTTGGGGTTTGTGGACCTCTGAGAGATTATAGGAATGTCCAAGCATGAGCCAAGGCCATCTGCTTGTGAGGAACAGCCACTAAAAATGGTTAGGGCCAGTGCAAAAGTTGGGTGAGATGGGGTTTCAAGGAATCCCCAAGGTGGGGTGGTATGACACAAGTTAATGAAGAGCACAGATTTGGCACCTGCCTATGCCTGCCAGCTGCATGGAAGGAGTGCTCAACAAAAGAACAATGGTGCTTTCCAGCACTTCAGTCTAAGAAAGAGCTGTCCCTCCAGCCATAGCTCTGAAGCCAGACAATTCAGTTCCTCTTCATATGTCCCTGGCATGTTATGAGCTGCTGTCCCTTATCTGGAGCTTAAGGTGAGTCTTTATGAATGAATGAGACTTTGCTTGGGTCTTTATGAAGATGCCTAGGTTTCCAGTAGCACTTCATCTTGCTTGAATAAGATCCCTGCTTATTTCACAGCCAGATGTTGCGGGGACTCTTCTTCCCAACACTGGTTCTCTGGGCTGGGGAGACTTTTGTGGGGCTAGGACCCCTTGTCCTTCAGGGAGGACTTCTACAGCCTAGATATCTCTCTCAATTCTTAACTGCCAAGCATGGCTGTGGGATTGCTACCAGAGAATAGGGATCCTCTCCTGGCACGTCGTCCAGGTTCTTGATGTCTCAAACAAAGAATTGAGCAAGACATTGAAATATAGCAGAAAAGAAAAGCTTTATTAGAAGGGAAAGTACACTTCCAGACGTGGAAGCGGGCCTGAGCAAGAAAAGCGTGGCTCAAAAGACCTGGTAACAAAGACTTTGAGGTTTTTATCCTTATTTGTTGTGGGTGGTTACTTTTCTTAGAGGAGTGGGCTTCCTTGATTGACAATTAAGATCGACAGGACTCAGTGATTCATCATTTGCTCTCTGTGCATGTTTGTTCCCAGAGTTCACTCTGTTTTAATGATATTAATGAACTTCTGGTCATATGCATCATATTATAATGATGGTATAATGAGGCTCAGGTGAGTTGAAGGTCGGGTCTTCATTGTGCAGGTGCGAGTGCCTAGCTTAAACTGGTACCTAATTTTCTGCTTATTTGTTTCCTTGTATGAGTTACTTTCAGCCCCCCAAATGTCTTTTGGCTAGCTTAATTGTGGGCAGGCTGGGGTGGACCCCTTCTAGAATAGGAGGACCTCAGTTTCTTTGCAGGCAGACCAGAAACCCCCTAACTAACTTTCCTACCTAACCCTTTCTAAGAGCCATGAACCCCCTTTTTTTTAGTATGGATGTTGAAGGATGGAAGGTTTCTTCTTCTGTTT
>NW_006436373.1:90882-131699 GCF_000325575.1 Pteropus alecto | reverse complement strand
CTCTTACGGCACCTGGTCTTCCTAGGTGGTCTCCCATTTAAGTACTTAGCTTCTGAGATCAGACGAGATTGGGCTTGTTCAGGGTGGCATGGATATAGCCAATATATTTCTTAAAGAATAAAAAAAAAAAGGAAAGAAAAACCTTTGGGCTAAAGTTTCCCACCCTTCTTGGACTCTAAAGGCCTTTCCTGGCCTAAAGCTATTTTTGCATATGATGGACCGATGATCCTTATCAAAAGCCAGTTTTGATGAGTCACCAGTTTCAGGGTAATTATCCAGATTTGAGAGAGAGGGCCTTTTTTCTAAAGAAAGGAGGGAAGAATACTAGGTTTACTAAAAATATTAAGAACTCTGTAAGATGGTACCATCTCACACCTGTTAGAATGGCTATAATCAATAGGACAAGCAATAACAAATGTTGGAGAGAATGTGGAGAAAAAAGAACCCTCATAAACTTCTGCCTTAATCAGAACAGAGTCTTGGGTATTCCACCAAAATGCCACCTCTGTCCCTAGACCAGGAAAAAATGAAAATATGAACTTGTTATTTAAATCATATATCTATTAATTTATTAATTTTCTATTATCAGTTTGTATATTAAGCGAGTAAAGGAAAACAGGCTTTGTGTATATGTGTGTGTGTGTGTGTATATATATATATATACATATACACAGTAGAGTGGGGTGGGAGTAGTGGTTACCAGAGGACTATAGAGTAGTGGTTACTAGTGGGGAGGTAGACAGGGTAAAAGGAGTCAAATATAGGGGGATAGGGGAAGGACGAAGTGGGTAAAGGGAATCAAATATATAGTAGCTGAATGAAACTGGGCTTTGGGTGGTAAACACAATAGAATATACAGATATCAAATGATAATGTACACCTGAGAATTATATGATTCTATTAACCAATGTTACCCCAATAAACTTAATTTAAAAATTAAAAAAAATAAAATGATTTAAAAAGTAAAAGAAAAAAAAAAAGAATTCTGTAAGAGGTGTCTCATACCATTTCCTGCTAAAAGGTTAAGAATTTTACAAGTGATGTCCTATATCAGGATCAACTCGTTTGGCATCTGTGCCCCTCCTGCTACTTTTGATGTAGCTTCTTTTTTATATTTTTAGTTATACAAATTCTGTCTAGCTAGTGTTCAGGTGGTTCCCAAGGGTGGTCGTTCTATAATTTAGTTGTAATTTTGTTGTGGTTATGGGAGGAGGCAAGCACAGCGTTTACCTACTCTGCCATGCAAACCAGAAGCCCCAGGTCTAAATGTTTGGTGTTTATAAGACACCCAGTCTGTAGTGTTTGTTACAGCTGCCTGAATGGACTAAGATATTGGTGCACACATGTGGTTCATCTCTTCTATTCCTAAATATTTACATAATAGTAATGAAAACATAAGTCCACAGAAAAGACTTGTACAAGAATCTTTATTCATCATAGGCTAAAATTGAAAACAATTCAAATATCTATCAACAGATGAAAGACAAACAACTTTGGTATATGTAAACAATGAAATGTGTATTCGTGAATTCTAAAAAAAAGTGTACACTTAAAATATGTGGATTTTGAGTTCCAATTTATATCTCAACAAAATTAATTAAATTAAATTCCTTGAATCATATTGGCTTGAAACCCCACACCAGCCTCCTCTTTCTCATTTCTGGGGCAATAAGTATCAACAAGTGGTAACGAGCTGGGGAAACTTGTCCTTGGGGCAGAAGTGGCCCTGAGGACAGCCTCCCCGCCTGCTCTGAGTGGCCTACTGAAGGAAGGAAGCTGAGTGAGGAGTACAGGCTAAGTCAGAGCAGAGCATAGGGTGATGAATGCTGCATCACCAGGGCCAAAAGGAGTCTTGGGTTTGGGTCAGAGGCTACTGTGATGATATTGTTAGCCAAGTTCAAGGATTTTGTTTGTTTGTTTGTTTGTTTATTTGTTTAAATAGTAATACTGACAGCTGTTACTTTTTTATTGTGAAAATCTTTATCTTGACAAATAAGTGCAGTATAAAAATTTTGATCTGAAAAGTAAAATAAAACCAGTTTAAAATAATACAATTATAAATCATTGTGGAAATAACACAACAGAGGGTTAGATTTGTAAAAAGTGAAGAAAACTAAAATGTATCCAATTTTATACAGTCTCTACCCTTTCATGAAACAAGGCTAAAGCTGCAGACCTAGTTTTGGTATTTTGCTGCTGAAAAATGCACAGATAACAAAAAAAAATCAGTTGAGATCAAGCATTATGATGAGACCTGTACCTGTCTGTTTTATGTTTTTTTGTTTTGTTTTGTTTCGTTATTTATTTCTGCTTTCTCTAAATCGGCACACTGACACTGTGTTTTCTGATTGGCGTCTCCTGCCAAATCCCACACACAGATAAGTCCAACCCAGTTCATCTCCTCTCATTCACAGTACTGGTTGTTTCTTTCTTGTCCTTCATCCAAATCATTGATATCTAAAATTTTATTGTCTTTTCACATTATTAGTGATCACTGTGTAGCAAATTTCCCTAAATCTGGAACTTAATGACCAACTTTTGTGAACAGTTTCTTTGGGCCAGGATCCAGATTCTGGTTCAAGGTCTCAGAAAGTGGCAGTCAATCAAATTTGACAGGGCTGTGGTCATCCATAGGCTAGAGTATCCACTTCTAGCTCTCTCACATGGCAGTTGGCAGGAGGCTTTAGTTCTTTTCCCTCAACAAGGAAACCTTCTTCAACTCTCACTGCCAGTGAGAATTATCTCCTGTATGTGGAAAGCAGGAAAATGTTATGGTCTAATAGTATATGCAAACTATTTGATCTGACAACAACCTGAGCAGGGGATTAGACCTAATTTATAGATTAAAGAAGCCAATGCCCAGAAGGTTACGAGACAAATTCTGGTGGGACTGGGAACAGAGACTCTGCACCATCTTTCTTCCCACTGTCTAAAACTGTTACCTCACAGGAAATGCACTAGTTCTTTCTTTCTCCAAGGAGGGTGAAGAACCAAAAAGAGAAATAACAAAAAATAACAACAACTTATAAAAATATATATTTTTCCCCCAGGTTTATTTATTTTCCTACAAGAAATATGATAGTGAAAGTAAATAAATAAAAAGACTAGCTTTCCAGGTAATCATAGTTTAGCTACTCTGAAATTAAACAAATCCTCAAGACTAATATAAATGTGTGGGTGCATTTATTATTCAGTTTGCAGAAACTAAATGCAACAAGAGCATTAAGATAAATATATTAGGCATAATAATTGTGTCAACAGCAATTGGGGGGAGTTGTCAAGGGTTGATTTATTCATTAATTTGCCCAGAAGTTCAATAGCTTCTTAATTGTGTACTGCTATTTATCCTGCCCTCCTTTTGTCTTTGTGTTAAAAATTGTCATTTGAGGTTGTCAAATCTCTTTAGTACCTAGAACAGATGTGGAAGCCTGTCCCAAGGAAGGCTTTGGAATAACACTCAATCGCCTGACTTCTAAGATGTCAAGTTTTCAGCCCAAAGTCCCAGCCCAGGGTTTTGGTGAAGCAGGTACATACTGAATGATGCTCCACTCTCCGCCTTCCAACAATTTTCAAGCCACATAATAATGCCTTATGTCCTGCTCATTTTGCCCATTTGGAAGAAATTACTAACTAAGAACAAAAACGAAAACAAAATACAGCAAAGGAAAGACAGGAAACTCAAGCTAAGCTGTGTTTCTCATTGTCGAAGTATCGGCATGTCTCTCTCAGCATTAACAATTTTCTCTGCCCTCTTCCTTGATGGTTCTTTGTTTCTCTGCTTAGAGTTTTGTTGGGTCTCTTCAAGGCTTCCCACTGGCTGGACCCAGGGGCCTGGTACTAAGGCTCGTTCCATCGCACAGTCACGGCCTGACAAACAGTTCTTTGGTGAAGGGCATCTTCAGTGGATAACCTGCTGAGCAGAACGATCAGGCATGCTCTCAGGGACACAGACCTCAAGGGCTACCTACAGCCTTGGTCTGGCTATTCAAACTGACCTAATGTTACCAGCCTGACATAATGCAAAGGAGAAAGAATTGGGGAGACCCACATGAGGTCCCCAGGCATATCCTGTCAGCAGGTTACTCTGTAGATGTCTAATACAAGGACAGCTGGAGCTGCAGGTGTTTCTGTATCCTGGAACTGAACACAGGAAGAGACATGCCTCCCTGATATTGGCACCCTTCCTTCCACCTCAGTCCTGGAGCTGATGGTTCTTGCTGTATGACTTTGGGAAGGATTTTTTTTTCTCCGCCAATCAGAAGAGACAGAACACTCTCACTGGCCTTGCCTTTTACCTTCAGTTGGCCCAACCAGGACTTCCTGTGTGGCTCAGGGATCCCGGATCCACTGGCTTGGCACCTGTGGGCCTGCACAGAGGAGTGCTCATGAATGTGTGACCGTGAGGCTCTGGTAATGGCAGTGCTGCTTGGAAACCACAGTTTGTTTCCTGAGGAAAGGGTGGTGGAGGAGGGAAACAGAACTGTTTTAAGGCCTATCTGACTCTCCAAGGACCCACAACCAAACTATTGTATTTCTGCTCTTTGATTTGTAACTCTGACAAACAAACAGAAAAAAAAAAATAGGGTTTGATGTAACTCCTGTGAGGGACTTTTAGCTTGAGAGGGAGAAAAGACCCTGAAAGCTTTTAGTCAATTAACTAATTAATTAGTTAATTAATTAATTTAACATTGGCTTTTTCTTCCCCAAATATTTTGGTCTGTGGTTACTATATGAAATACACATGCTTGTTCTTGAAATATAAGAAAATTTAGATAATCAAACAGGGTAAAAATTTTCTAATAAACACTCTCATCATCTTTAGCATATTGATATATAACTTAAAAAATGTTTTTCTCATATAAATTTTTTCTTTTAAAGTATATGTTGAATTATAGAGCCAATGATGTAGGATACTTTTTCTTTGCTTCCTAGTGGCAGAGATGAATAAATGTAGGAATGAATAGGACAGAATAGAGATGTGACTCTCATACCATCTAAGCAGTGACCCAAGGGAGACGTGCATCCAGGAGAGGCATGAGAGGAAGTGGGTATACACAGGTGAGGTGACCTCTTGCTCTGTCCACACTGCCACACTGCCACCCTCTGGACTATGTCCCAGGGAGCAGTCATAGCACCGGAAGAAAGAAGTTACTTAGGAGGAACAACATGAGTATTACTCAAACAGGATATTTCTGCTAGATGACATGGGTTCAAGTCCCAGTTCTGTCGTCTACAATTGTGAAGACTGGGACAAATTGCTGACATTATTTTAGCCTCGGTTTTCACAATTGAGAGAGGGAGAAAATAGAACCACGTACCTCTCAGGATCATTATGAGGAGTAAATGAAATATTGTTGGAGAAAGTCCTTTGTGCAGAAAATCCTGGCATTTTGTTCATCTTCACAGCAAAGTTATAGTAAATAGCCATAGAGTATTCTACAGAAAAACAAACGAGCAAACAAACAAACAAACGACAACAAAAAACTCTTTTGTTTTTTATAGTAATACCAGGAATAATGCGAGAACTCCTTTGGATCAAGATTACTAGGTCATACCTTTCAAGGTTTGGACATTTCAACAAAGCAAAAGGAGTAACCCTCCGATGCTTTGAAGAAAGTAGGGTCTCCAGAGTCTGAATTCTTTACCATGGTGCACCTGAGCAATGAGGTCATTCCAGGCTGCTCCACTCCAAGTCTGTCTCCGGTGGTCCTAGACAGGGAAGGAAGGATGGGGATCCAGCCTGGGTCTGTGCTTTGCCTCCCTTGGGGGGAGCTGTAGGCCTTAGGAGAAGCGTGGCCTAAGTCTAAACACTGAGTGAGCCTCAGTGAGATGGGCAGCGGGATCCAAATTGTAAGACTGAGATCTTTTCTCTGGCGATTCAATCTCCCAGTTATTTAATTACTGAAAGAACCTGCCAGTCTTCCTGGCCTGTTGTGGCATCAACCCAGTCCTGCTCTCTCTGAGGCCTCAGATCCAGTACTCTCTGGAAGGGTCCTCAAAGCCTTGCAGCCAGTCGCACCTGGACAAAGGCCTCCCTCTCTCTCTTTTCCCCATCTGGGTCCAGAGCCGATAGACACATCTGCACCTGTGAGTAACTTGCTGAGACCCTGAGTCTTCAGTATTTACTAACCTACTTCTAACCTCCTACCAGGTGGCCATTTCCTTTCCCAGGACCCACAAGCCTGCCTGTGATTCAGAACCAAGAGCAACACCTCACATACCAGGGAACCCCCAGTATCAGGCTCTAGGGCTGAGCCTTCCTTTGTTTAGATGGCATGTGAAGCATGCCACATGACCCCTGGCTGTGCTTGGTTTTGCCCCAAGGTTCAAGATGAGAGGAGAAGTGAGTGATTAGAGCTATTTAGAGAAAAAAAATTAAAGCCCCCTTAGTCCCCCCACTCCCTTATCCATCATCACTAGGGGCAAAAGGGGGGATCATGTCCATGTTACAAGTGAAGAAATTGAGATTTTGACACAGCTCTCCAAGGTTTCAGGGTAAGACAGCTCTATTTCCACACTAGACCCTCCTCCTTAGGAGGGTGAAAGAACTGGATTTCTTCATCCCATCCTGCTATCTGGATTAAGTTCCTCCTACCTTTCACAGATACTCTGTGAGACCCCAGGCCCCACCTAGCTGCTCTTCATTTCCTTATAGCCTCCTGGTCCAGACATGAGAGGGCCCAAGGGCAGAGACAATGCCCTCGTTGTCCGTACCTCCCACCACTCTCTTCCCTAAGCACACGCATGATAGGCTTCTGTACTGGTTTGGCTCTGTGAGATAAAAGTAATACAATTTGACATCTGTCTTCCCAGTATGTATCTTGCACTTGATATCAAGATGCTTTGCACCACGGCTTAAACTATAGACAAAACAGTTGCCACCTTTACAGACCTCCCCATTTGCCGATGGAGATAAGCATGCTGACAAAAGCAATAACGCAGTAGGGTAAGAACAATAGTGTCAGTACTTAAAGAAAGGGTGATGAACTCTGTCTGGAGAGGGCTTCCCATGGGTAGTGGCTTCTGCCCTGGGTTTGCCACACTCTGAATTATCTGCATTGATGGGAGCCTTAAGCAGGCAAGCCCTGGAAGGGAGCAGAGAGCTAGTTCTAGCCTGAGTTTCCCTCTTTCTGTGCCCACAAGAACCACTGCTTCTGGATGCGTTCAGAGTGGGGAAAGACCTCAGTGAAAGAATAAATGAGCAGTCAGTTGTTCCTACATGGATTCTGTGACCTACCACAAGGCGATATCATGTTTTGGGGCTTCTTCATCTTCTAGCTGCTCTCACACACCTTACTTGCCTCCTCCTGCTGTCATCTCAGCTGCTGTATGACTGAACAAACTATTCATCTCCGCTGTGTCTAATGTCCTCATCTGAGAACATGAGATAAAAAACATCTGTTTGCTAGTTATTGTTGTGAGGATAAAATGAGACAGTGCTTGTAGAAAGCTGACCAAAGGGCTAGTCACAGTGAATTCACACTGTGAATGACAACAATTGCCATAGTACTGTTGCTATCATCATCGCCATCATCATCATTATTATCATGATCATTACCACCCCATCGTCATCACCATCATCATCACTGAATCTAATAATTTCCCTGTAAAGCAGAGGAGGTCTCACCATCCCCACTTTACAGGTGAAGAAATTGAAAATGAAAGGAAAACAAAAACTCTGTGATAAAAATTAAACCTAGTCAGGTCTATTAGGCAATACTTGACTACATCAGTGTAATTTATTATGCAAAGTTGCCCTTTCTGACAAATGAAACCTGCTTCGATAAGTGAGATTGTAACAGAAGGTCTTTCAGCAGGCAAACAAACCCAGCTGGGAGTCTGCCCATGGCTCATGTCTCTCAGCATGATGTGCATCAGGCACAGACTCAGAGAATGCTAGAGAGGAAGTTAGAACTCTGTGTCCTGTGTCCATCAGAACAGTCTGTGTGAACCCCAAAAGTCCCCCTCCTCACCTCTGTGTCACCCACCCAGCTTAATAATATAAATGATGCTCACATTTGCTGAGCATTTTAACATTCACAAAAACCTTTCATATCCATAATTGATTTTCTGATCCTTATGCAGAAAAAAAAAAAAAAAAAAAAAACCCTGGAAAATAAAAGAAAGCCTGTGCTATCAGGCCCTAATATCAACCAGCATTGTCTATATTGTAAAATACTTTTATCTCTATTCTCCTATTGTATCCCCGACATCTCTGTGCAGGCTGTCCACCTAGTGAAAAACAGCCTGTCTACATAAACAATTAATTAAAAGATGTATATTATATAATCTGTGGGCCCAGCTGGGGTAGATTGATTTATCACAGAAAGCTTGGAATAAGACAGGTAAGAGGTACTTATATATTTGCTTCTTGTCCTATCAGTGCATGTGAAGATTCTGGTAGTGTGTGGCACCATCTTTTCCCTTCCAAATCTCTTGTTTTCTTTATTGTCAGATGTGTCATTTCTGGATAATTTCATATCTCCCCCTGGGAGAAGAAGGCAGCAACGTTGTTATTACTCAGTGTGTGGCTTTTCAGAACCTGTTTATATGGAAACAACACAGCTCACCTTGCCTCTGCAGTTTCCTAGTACCATTTATCTAATGCTGGTTTCATCATTACTCATGGTGCTGCATCGCCTGCAATGCTGTCCATGACCATGGCTTCCACTGACTCTCCCAAACGTTATGCTTCACTCACAATAATCACAAATATAAGTTTATCCAAAGAATGCAGGAAGTGTGTGATAATTCATTTTTTGGTAACAGCAACTTTATTGTTCAGGATTTTACAGCATACACAGAGAACAACATATCTTTATCTAGAATTATTAGGCCATAGTTAGGGATTTGCTAGGTGTAATCTTTTCAATGTTGGCTGCACTCCTCCTGTCTGTACACTAGCAGCAGGCAAGAGAAGTGAGGGACTCTTGTAGAGTAAGAATAGTGATCTTATTTACACATGTAATTCCTACCTCACATCCAGGCAAGGCTTGAGAGCAACCTGGGAAAGTATAAGTTCACCATGTCAATCAGAGGCAAGAAAGGCCATCAATTAGAAGGGTTCATAGGTGTTAGAGAGCAGCATCTTCTAAAACCTTCCAAGGAGATAAGCACAGTATTCCCCAGCGGACTGCCTGGAATGTGGGGCGATTTCCCTGGATACTAGTGGCAGGGGCAGAGAATGTATAAGGTGAAAGAAGCCTACCACCCTTAGGTGGCACTGTGGTCAGAACATGGTTAGGTGTCAAGTCTAAGAACTTTTTGTCTACCCCTAGACTCCAAAGATTTTCTTCTGTTTATCTTCTAAAAATTTTGCAATTTTCTGTTTTACAGTTATGTCGGTGACCCATTTTGAATTAATTTTTGTATAAGGTGTGAGACAAGATGAGGTTCATTTTGTTGCCTGTAGATGTTCAATTGCTCCAGCATCATTTGTTGAATTGCATTTGGACCTTTGTCAAAAATCAGTTGAGCATATTTTTGTGGATCTATTTCTGTGTTCTCTATTCTGTTCCCTTGATCTACGTGTTTATCTCTCCACCAATACGACATAGTATTAATCCCTGTAGGTATATGATGCATCTTAAAATTGGGTAGACTGATTACTCTGACAATATTCTTCCTTTTTTTTTTTTTGAGTTGTTTTAGCTTTTCTATATAAATATTAGAATAATTTTGTCTATATATACAAAAGTGCTTACTGAAATTTTGATAAGAATTGCATTAAGTTTTATATTAATTTGGAGAGAATTGACATTTTTGCTATGTTGAATCTTCCAAGCTATGAACATAAGACTTTACATTTATTTAGTTTTTCTTTGATACATTTTATCAGCATTTTGTAGCATACAAGTGTTTTCAGCATACAAGTCCTACATGTAGTTTTTTTAGGGTTATATCTAAGTATTTCTTTTCATTTTGAATGATCACAAATGATATTATATTTTTAATTTTTGGTGTCCACATATTTGCTTCTAGTATATAGAAATACAATTGATTAAAAAATGTTTATCTTATATCTGTGACCTTGCTAAACTCACTTCTTAATTTTAGGAGATTTTTTTAAATAGATTCCTTGGGATATTCTTCATAAGCAATCATATCTTGTATAAGTAGAAACAGTTTACATTTATTTCCTTTCTTCATATCTTTTATTTTCTTTTTACCTATTGCATTGGGTGTAATTTCCAACATTAAGTTGAGCAGAGTAGAGAGAGGGGACATCCTTGTCTGCTTCCCATCTTAGAAGGAAAGCATCCAGTCTTTAACGTGAAGTATAATGTTAGCTGTGAATTTTTTGTAGATGCTCTTTATCAATTTACAACTCATTCCTATTTTTCTTTGTTTGAATTTTGTCAAAAGTCTTCTCTTCTTCAGTTGATATGTTCATGTGATTTATTTTCTTCTTTAGACTGTTACCTTTGCGGTTATACTGACTGATTTCATATAATGAATATGAGATGCCCTAGCCCAGCCATTCCTTTAGCGGCTCTGACAGAGGCAGAAGATGTCACCATGTGACTTCTAGGTGCAGGGAGAAGTGCAGGTTCTCCACTTGCCCTTCACTGAAAACTGAGGAAAGGGCTTCTTATGACTGCTGGCCAGGGGTGAGAGTTTCAGCTCCCCACAGGCCTCCACTGAAACCTGCCTGGCTGGAAGTGGTGATTGAATCTTGTGACACCATTGATCCCACAGGGAGGGGACTGTCCTCATTAGTGCTTGACAGAGGCGATAAATTCTAAACTCTCTACCAGGCTTCCTCTGAGGGGCACCTCATACAGCCCAGAAGGGCAAAAGTCCCAGCTCTCTATTTGGCCTCCTTACAGCCAAGCAGGGTAAAATTCTCAGCTCCCCACTCAGCCTGAGATGGTGGGGGTGAGGAGAAGAATAATTATTGTATAAAAGCTTTCTGTCTTACTAGGTTCCTCCTTTTCTGGTCTTTTGCCTAGAGAAAAGCTTTTGTTGAGGATTTTGTTTTTCTTTGTCTACATCTATTGGCATACCAGGGTTGCTAGCTTCTACAGTTGCAAATTTAGCATGTATGAGGCAAAAAGAAAACCCAGACACCTCATCACCATTTTATCCTCAGGTCCCAAGTTCCCCAGCCTGCCTGCCTTCTCTCCACCTTTTAGAATCTTCTCGTGGTCGTTTTACATACATAATTCTTAATTGTGCTTAGAAGGAAGGTTAGAAAAAAATATATCTACTATATCTTTTGGAAGCAGAAATCTCAAGGTGTTCATTATATATTTAATAAGTTGAAGAGATTGATTTTTTCAATATCTCAATGAAACCATGCATTCCTAAAACTATATAATTTATCATTAGATTTTATTCACTTAGTTTTAACATCTACAGAGCTCGAGACAGCAGAGTATAAATGTAAAGGAAAAGAACGTGTTCCTATTGTGACCCCTACAACACACTACATTCAAAATTTTAATAACGATAAATCAAAAGTCTAAAACATACGATCCCTTTCCAGTTAATCAGAGACACATACAAAATATTCCCAAACTTTAGAATGTAAGAAGAAAATATTTTCAGATAGTATTGTGCCCTATTACCATAATTATAAATTATTAGATTAGAAACAACATTTGCTCTCTCACCAATGTTATTCATAGAAGCAGATCTTGTAGAAACCCAGCAGTAAGCCACACCCTCCCTCTCAGATATAATTCCTTCCTCTGAGGAAGAGACTGCAGGGCTGGATGAGCCCCGGGGAGTGCAGCAAAGCTGAATGCTCAACACTGAAACTGAACCAGAGCCTTGGTGCTGAGGCCCCCGTGTGGCAAGTGTTACAAATGCTAGTCAGTGTGATGGTCTGTTTTGTGTCAACTTGACTGGGTCGCAGTACCAAGATATTAGTCAAACATCATTCTGGATGTTTCTGTGAAGGTGTTTTTTCAATGAGATTAATGTTTAAATCAGTAGATTTTGAGTAAAGCAGGTTGCTCTCCTCAATGTGAGTGGGCCTCATTCAGTCAGATTAAGGCCTGAGTAGAATAAAGATTGACCTCCCCTGAGCAGAAGGAATTCTGAACTACAACTCTTCCCTGGGTCTCTGGCCTGCAGACACATCCTAACTGATTTTGGACTTTCCAAGTTCCACAATTGTACCAGCCTATGTCTTGAAAGCCCCTTCCCCCCCCCCCACACACACATACACACACACACAAAACATCCTATTGGTTGCACCTCTCTGGAGAACAGTAATATAGTCATTTACTTCCGGAGCCTGATAGAAACTCCCCTGGGCTTTCCCAGTAGCAGCTGCACTGCCCAGAGAACCTGAGGAGTCATGAAATTTCTGACTTTGTCCAGGAACAACTACTGAGTCTGGTGTCTAGATGAGGCTATTTTGTCCTTTCCGTGGATGATGCCACCTTCTTTTTCAGTATCTGGGAATAAGCAATATGGACACTTCTTTTAACTTTCAATGTTGACACTTGCTGGCAGGGAAAGATGCTAGGAGCACAGGACTTGAGTCCTAGCCACAGCTCCATTAAGTGGAGCTAGCCGCAAGTTACAGTCCATAAAATGAACATAAGCATTCCTATTTATCTTTCTCTACAGGATCCTGTGAGAGTTGAGTGATATACTGAATGTAAAAATTATTAAGTAATTACAAAACTAGTATTTTTTATAGTATGATCTTTAGACCAGCTGTGTAGAATTCACCTGGAATACTCATTATAGATAAAGCTCTCCGAGCCTCATCTCAGACTCAATAAAATCAGAATATCTGGGAACAAGGCCCGAACTGATTTTCCTAAACAGATTTGCAAATTATTTTTATGTACAATAAAATTTGAGAAACATGAGTTCTAAATTTGCAAATATAAGGAGTTATCCCTTATATCTTAGCACGGTGGAAACATCCAGGCATCAGCAAGCAGCTGTGACAGCAGCCAAACCAATGGGAACCATGTGCCTTTGATTTATGCATTACTTTCTTGATGTACCCAAAAGATGCCGAGGGGAATAGGCTTAACGTATTAAGCCCATTCAGCTGTTTTCTCACTCATTTTTTATTTGTTGATTGATTGATTGATCTATTGATTGATTGATTCATTCATAAAAATGCATCATAAAAGGCACTGTGTTAAGTGTTAAAGAATCCGATGTAGTCCTAGATTCCAATTAGAAGAACTAAGATGAAAACACATTCCCGTTTTGTGGACATCCTCATTATAGTAACATGTATAAACTAAATGCACTGTGATAAATTCTACAGATAAGAGCAACTCACTCTGCCTAGAGGCACCTCATTCTTTTACAGAGAAAGTGCACAAAGGGCGATAGCACTTTGCCAAAAGAAATGTTATGAAATTGTGGAGAGTGGGGAACCCTTGAGTCTGTGACATTATTTGGCTCTGTGACCTGAACAAGTTTTTATGCACACAGTATGGATGTGTGCTCATGCCTGTCTGTGTTTCTGTGTGTGCTGATGTGCCTAAGTGCCACCTGTACATGCATGTCTATGTTCACACTCATACTTGCCTACCTCATCATGTGGTCTGTATACATGTGTAATGGTGAATCTATACTGAGCGTTTACCTTGAGTCAAGCACTGTTCTGTCTGTTCTACATGCCATCTCATTTAATCCTCACAACAACCCTATGAAATAGGTTCTATTGTCATTTGACAGATTAGGGAGCTTTGACATGGGGATTTTAAACAACTTGGTGGTGGTCACACATCTTACAGATGGACCTGCATTTTTAACTCAGGTAGTCTGGGTTCAGAGCCCACTTTCCAATAACTGGTACGTGTCCATTTGTGCTGTGCACATTACACATGGATCAACAGATGTATGCATACATTTATATTCAGGCGTGTATATGTTCACAAAGCTAAGGGGAAAAGAAAAGAAAATGGACATTTGTTTTAATTTTTTATTTAAAAAAACAAAACATAGTCTGAAAATGTTCATATCAAAAATGTACAGCTGGATAAGTTTTCCTTAAGACAGATTTAATGTATTATTTTCTTTTTTCTGAAAAGTATTTTCAAAAATGCTTCCACTGGACTTGTTTATGGAGCCCATGGATTCATCACACTTAAATTTCCTACTCCTGAAACACCTGGCCTCAGTGGTTGCTGTACTTCCTCTCTGAAAAGCCAGTTCTCACTGAAGAAATATTGACTTTTCCTGGAGAATCAGGCGAGCCCCTCACTCAGATCCCACTTTGGAAATAGAGCTGTCAATTCCCAGCCCGTCCTGACCCACCAGCACAGAGTGGTATTAATAGAAAATAATTATTCTCCAGTCACAAGATCCTTTAAAACTTTTTTTTTTTAGCACCTTTAACAATTCATCCCTCTACAGACAAATTTAACTTAGGCATTGAATTGTGCATTTGTTAATTGAGAGCTAGATACTGAGAGTTTTAAAATGTACCACTGAGGTGATAAAAGCACTTTTTACTTCTGGTTATTTTCTCTAATAATTTCCTCTTCTCTTTGTCTTCATTTTTCTTTCAGTAGCTGAAAGGATTTCTTAATAGCCTGTCACTTTAGGGAGCAGTTGTGACCATACATCTATTGTGAGCAGTAGGGAAAAACCTTCAACTAGAATAAGTCAGAAAGAGGTATTTAAGTGAAAAAAAAATGTTTTGCAGATGAAGGGAGAATGATAGTCTATTTTGTTTTCTCCAAAAGAAACATAAAATTCAGGTGTCTGCACACTATCGTCTCCCACTAGTTCAGAGCTTGGCTTCCATGATCTATAACAGTAATTCAAGTCATTGAAGCTGTAAAGGTGGAAATGAGAAGAAAGGAGCCAGAGCTTTCAAGGCAGCATAGCTCACAAATTATGCTTTGTAGCTACTGTTTTATATTTTTTTTCTGAAACCGACGTAGAAGATATTATTTCACTTTTGTCTTTCTCAATTCCAAATTATTTGCACCATAATTTATTCTAAGCAAGAAGATAAAATCATGCTGTTTTAAATCATGCTGATTATGTGTCTAAAAGAGGTGATCAAATCCATGACCTTGCCTCTGGGCCAGGATGGCAAGCCCATGACCCTCTCCTGATGTACCCATGGCCAACAGCATCACATCAGGCCACCACAGCCTACTTGTTCCTTTTGTTATTTTCTCAACAAACATTCTAGAAAGCCATGACTAATGGCTTAACATTAGTGCTTCTACCAATTAAGCTAATGAAATATTGTTGTACAAGAAACTATCCCAAAACTCATTTGGAGCAGGCAGAGCTTCTGAATGACAATGTAACTGGTGAAAATTAAAGTAAGAGGCTTTGGAAATTGTCCCAAGAACTTATAGCTAATGGAGAAAATAGATTTTTAAAAAATCAGCTAAATCTCTGTAAAGACAGAGAGAGTCTGGCATTCAATTCGTGCCCCTCATCCATGACTGTTCCCTCCTTAGCTCTATGTCACAGTACCTCTAATCTGAACATGCACATCAAGAAGATGGGGCTTTCTCTGCCCCCATATCTGAGTCTGGTGTGGGGGCAGAGAAAGCCCCATCTTCTTGATGTGCATAATTTCCTTCTTCTAATAGTCTCCTGGAGTTTCTCATCTCCATAGCTCTGTGTTGCAGAAGCCCTATTCTAGGCTGGTGTCAGGGACAAGACTGTTTCCCTCTTTCCCCGCTCACCTCCAGTCACAAGATGGAAACTCAGTCATGGAAGGCTGAGAATAGTGCTTCAATTCCTCCCACCCAAGTTCATTCATAAGATGGAGATTCCAGACCACTAAGTCAAGCCAAGAAGATCAGGGACCACCAACCACCCCAGAAATACTCACTTATATACAAGGGTGTCACTCCAACAAAAATAGGTCCCCACCACCAACTACAGCGCAATGATGCAGAAGTTCTGCCTAAAGGAAAAGGCCATACATAAGAATGAAAAGCTCAGCAGCCCTTTCTGAGGGGACTGACTTTATTTGAGACCAAGAATGGAACACTCAGTATCTGAGGGCATTGTCAGAGACAATGGGGATCATAGTAATTATGAGGCTGGTAGCTCTGATACAAGTAAAATGGTAAAAACACCAAGAGTTTAATAGAGAGTACCAGGGAAAGACAGATGAAAAGAGTCCTCCTAGGGTCATGGTCAGCCTGGGGGCCATAGAGGCTATGCGCATGCACTAGGCTGCATCCACTCAGGAGTAGTCAGAGCAGGACACAGGGCAGACTTGGAAGCATCCCCAAAGCTGCACATAGACCCACCAACATGGCAGGAGCTCCCCAGCATGAAGGGCTTAATACAATGTCTGGCCAAACACAAATGGAACAGGAAGCCAGGTTTAAAAATAACATCATCCCATGCAGTCTGGAAGACAGTGTGCATGCCCAAGGCTGAACCTTTCAGGAGGGATAAGAGAGGACACTTGCAAGCTACTAGTCTCTGGATATATGTGGAACCAAAAATGTAAACTCTCTGTACTGTGATAATACACACACACACACACACACACACACACACACACACACACACACACCTTGAGATAACAACTATAAAAGAGCTGGACTGGCTATACTAATAAGTGCCAAACCAGACTTTAAACAAAAAATTATACTAGAGATATAAGGGGCATTTCCTAATTATAAATGGGCAATCCACCAGGAAAATATAACAATAGCAAACATATATTCACCTAAAAACAGAGCTCCAAAATGCACAAAGCAAAAACTAAGAGACTTGAAGTGAGAAGTGGACTATTCAACTACAATAATTGGAGACTTTGAATGCTCACTTTCAATAGTAGGTAGAACAACTAGGCAGAAGAGTAACAAGGATATTGAAGACTTGAGCAACACTAACAACACCTAAAAGAAATCAAGAAAACAATCTACCCAAAAGTGGCATAAAACATATTTTTCTCATGCACACAGGAACATTCTCGAGATAGTTCATATGCAAAGTCATACATTTTTTATAATTTTTTAAATTATTTAATAGTCTATTTTTTAGATCAGTTTGAAGCTTAGAGAAAAATTGTGCAGAAAGTTCAGAGTTCCCATATGTCCTCTCTCCCAACAAAGTTTATCTATTATTAACAGCTAGACTTAGTGTGGTACATTTATTACAATTTATGAACCAAAATTAATACATTATTACTAACTAAAAAGTCAAAATTACATTAGGGTTCACAGTTTTACAAAGACGTAATGTCATGTATGCACCATTGCTATATCATAAAGAATAGTTTCACCATCCTAAAAAGGTCCTATGCTCTGCCTATTCATTCCCTCCTCCCCTCTAACCCCTGGCAAACACTGATCTTTTTATTGTCTCTATAGTTGTGCCTTTTCCATATAATTGGAATCATAAAGTATGTAACCTTTTATAACTAGCTTTCTTCAATTAGCAATATGTTTCTAAGCTGGTTGAGTTGGCTCAGAATTCCAACCCTTGGTCTTTCTGGTGACTCGCTCCATCTTGAAACTTTCTAGGGGCCTATCTCATTAGCATAAACTCAAGTGGGCTCCAGGGGCTCAGAAATAATAACATTTCTATTACGTGGGAAATTCTAAGGATTGGAATCTGGCTTCCGGAAATCAGGGATTCAAATTTCTTAATATATAATAATACATTTTTATCCTGAATTTATAAATACTAATTTTATTAAATTAGTTGAATTATTTTACACTAAATTTTATTAGATACTTTTTACTACTTTTGTTGAATTTTACTAGTTTTTCTGCATCTATTGAGATAATGATAAACCTTTTCTAATTTTTCTAATGATACAGTGGATTGCATTTATTGATTTGTAAATTATAAATTATCTTATATTTCTATAATAAGTTAAATTGTTCAAGATATAGCATGCATTTTATCTTTTACTAGCTCCAACTTGCAAATGTTTTGTTTGGTATTTTTTCTCTGTGCTCATGATAATAATTAGCCCATAATTTACTTCATTAAGTTTTGCTACCATGATTAGGCTGTCGAATGGAGGCATTTTAATTTTTTTAAATAAGTAATCCAAGGCACAGAGATGTGCACATCTTGTCTAACATGATTAAATGATTGTATTCAAAGCAGTTCGAACAGTCTCGGAGTGCCCAGTTTTGAGAATTTCTCATTTGGACAAGTTATTTTTATCTTGTATTTCAGGTGTTTATGTACCAATATTATTTTCTTACCAAACAAGGATGATTTGAGGGCAAGAACCATGTCTTATTCAGTTTTTCAGACAGTGTGCACTTAGTACTTGCTGGAAGAAGCATGACTGCTGAGACAGATGACAGTTTGAGAGTAGAAGCAGAGGAGGGGACCCTGCTAGAAGGGATATCCCAAGCAACAAATTAGTTGCTTAACATTTCAAATGGAATGAGTTCAAAAGGCAGTTGCTTATATAATTTTTTGTTGTCCTCTTTTTCTTAAATGACCTTCAGGTTCAGAGATTTAAGTTGACTATGCCCTTCAATCTCTGGCATATAGTTTTGGCCAGTCTGTGCCCAGCAACTTGTCTTTTGTTTTATGTTATTTCCCCCCCATTCTCCTTGATGCTCACGCCCATCCTTCTCCCTCTCCCCAGAGGAACTCACCCAAATATATAAATATATTATTATATATTAAGAAATTTGAATCCCTGATTTCTGGAAGCCAGATTCCAATCCTTAGAATTTCCCACGTAACAGAAATGTTATTATTTCTGAGCCCCTGGAGCCCACTTGAGTTTATGCTAATACATTTGGGTGAGTTCCTCTGGGGAGAGGGAGAAGGATGACCTTAGAGATAGCAAACTTTTGAACATGTACATATCCTAGAAAAATGTACAGCTTATTTTGTGTGTGTGTTTGCATGCTTTTAATTTACTTAAATGGTATTATAGTATAAGTCATGTTTTGTCTTTTACTTTTTCTTTTACTCATTTTCATGTTGCTCTGTGTCCACTAGTTCCCCATATTTCTCCTGGTGTGTCTTTTTTCCTCATGTCCACCCATTATTCCTTCCCACCTGCTAACGAACTTCTTCCCATCGGTGCTGTGAAATCTTCCATCAGCCAATGCTGGGAGCTGGCTGTTATTATCACAGTCACAGAGCTGCTGTGAGCACCACCAATAGACTAAGCTGTTGTCACCATAAGATGCCAACACCACAGAAGCAAGGCAGATACAGATGAGCTGAATGTCTGTGGAAGATGAAGGTCAGATAGGAACTGGATCTAGCCATGCTGAGAGCATTTATTGGGTACCAGTGGGTCCTGCAGATGCCAGATGCCACCTAAAGTTTAGAGTGAAGTAAAGAAAAGCAGATGGAGGGAAAAAAATCCCTGTACTGGGGAAAAGTAACAGCTTTTGTGAGAGATAAGCTGAGTACAGAGGTAGAACCTGAGAACCAGTGAGAGGCTCTGAATCCAGCTAAAGTGCATTGTGGCCTCATAGAGTGCTAGGGAGCTTGGTTGGCTGATTGCACAGTCTGTTTGAAGCAGTGAGGGTAGTGATGGGACTTGCTAAAGGCTGAGGTGGGAACACAATGTCCAGATCTCATGATGGAAGGCACTTTAAAAATTACCAGCCCCCATCTGAGGCTACATTCCATTTTAAGAGAATCTGGTATTTTATGTGTAACTCCTAGATATAGTAAAAACAGATGGTTGTTTATTCAGGTCTGCGAAGATTTGTGTGTGTCTGGGGGGTGGGAGGTATATGTGTTTGTGTAGCTGTGGAAACATACATGCACATCCATTTGTGAAACTGGGATTGGTAATTCTCTCTCCTAAGCATTGGTAACGAAGCAGGATGGTTTGGGACCTGAGCACTGCTAGCCCTAAACATGGACTGATGGAGACTATGGTTCTATCGCCTCACATATCCAACTGAAAGCACTTTAAAATAACATTCATCTGTGTGACAGGGCATTAGTCAAACAATCAGGAGGCCTGTATTCCATGTTATTTGCTTATTTAATTGCGAGGCCTTGGGCAGGGTATGTATCACATGCGGCCCCAGCTTTCTCGTTTGCAGAGATGGCCAGGGGTGTCACAGTAAGATGCCTAAGTTTGTTTTTTATTCTAAAAGTTCCTGTTTTATTTGTTGTGGTCTAATCCTGCCAGTTACCATGCTGAGCTGGATGCACAGACTTCAACAGGTCTAAGGGAGAGATGTTTTAAGTACAGATGGAGGGTTTGGGGCCAGTAGAGAAGCAGGCATTGCAATCTGAGCACCAAGAGGACCACAATGGCAAAATTTCCAGTCCTTTCTGGGAGTCAGTGATCCAGATGGAAAGGAGGTGTGGAGAAGGGCAGAAAGGGTTGGGCCGCAAGGAGCATGGACAAATATTCCCTGATCTCTTCAGGATAATACGAGAGTGAATTCAGCTGACACCAGACAGCAGTCCTGGTGCAGGAAGCTCTGGGACTTCTTGCTTCCTCTGAGCTGAGGCCTTCCTCACTCACCTCCCCTGAGAGTCTGTAGGACTCAGCTGAGGAAAGGTGAATTTTAACTTAGCCTTTAGGAGGCATCAGAAGAGCTAGTAGTGACAAGTTAGATAAAAAATTAGAATTAGTTTGCTTAGAAAGATCCCTGGTAATAATTCATTTACCATGCATTACACTCCTCAGTGATTTTTTTAAAGCTGAGTAAATAGAAAATATACTATTTTAAAATCTCCTCTCAGTGAGGCAAGTATTTATGTGGAGAACAACAAAGACCTTAGCTAACTGTCCCTTTTTGAAGCAGGCCTTGTGAAATCCTGCTTTGAAAGGGCAGTGTTTGCACTTAGAGGTCATGAGCTCTGTCTCTGAAGTCAGACACTGCTAGAATCCTCTCTCCACCAGCTCCAACTGAGTGGCTTTAAACAAGACAGTTAATGTCTCTAAGCCTCTGTTAACTCGTCTGTAAAGTAGTGGTCATGATGGATAAGCTAGCATATACGTACATATATACTAACTCAGTAATGGTGGTTGTAATGATTAAACCACTAGTCAATCAGACTCCCTCCAAAAAGAGGCAAGGACAAGAGGACCACTTCCTCCTTCCCAGGGTAAAGATTAAGGCATGACGCTCCCAAGAGTGGGGTTTGGGGTTTTAATGGAGAGTTAGCCCTTCCTTTCTGGGGGTCAATGAGCCCCTCTTACCACAAAACAGGTTAAGATCTGCATAATATGGATATAGAGCAAACTAGAATTAGGCCTAACCAGCAATACGAGGCTATTGTGAACCTGCTGGTATCTCACTTCACACACTTCCATGAGGAAGGGCTGGTTCTCCAGGCACATCTTCCCAGCCTCCGCAGCTCACACTCTTTTGGTGCTGGCAGCACAAGGGGAGGTAGGCCTCTATGAGCTGCTCACACTCAGCAGATGGAGATTGAGTCCTGCTTCCAAGAGCCTCAGTAGCCTCCTCTTCATAGATATTCATGTGTAAACTCTGTTTAACCAAGGACAAATCCCTAATCCTCTACTGTGAAACTCCTCCTCCACCCTCCAATCAAAAGACCTATCTTCTTTCTAATATTCAAATAGAGTAAACATTGGAAGACAGGAAAGCTGCTGGGAGAAGTCCTCTTGCTTCTTCCAAAGCCAATATAAGCAACTTAATCTGCAGCCCTCTTGGAGTCTCCAAGCCCCAGCTGGTCTCATCCCCATTGTACAGTGGACATGAGGGAGTTATGAAGGGATTGCATCTCTTTCCTCAGTGACTGAGCAGCAAGACCAGGGCCTGGCCAAGGCTGTGGTCAGTGGACAAGGCTTTCGTGTTCTGAGCCAGGTCCAGGGGACTTAGTACCCTCTGGAGGACAGGGGAGGAATTTAACATGTTGCAGCCTCTCAGCTTCACCTGTCTCCAGGGTTTTTGGTCACTAATTCCAGCCCTAGCCTCTCTACAAAGACTTCAACCAACTTTTCAAGGGCACCACCTGACAGCATGTAGTCTCATACCCATCCTATGTGGGGGTGGGGGCTGAAGACCTAATGAGGCAAACTTTTGACCAGCATAATATAGCCACATGAAGTCTTTTTCTTTTTTATTTCCCTGATAAAAGGACCTGAGACAGTTTATATAACTTCCACAGATGTGCCTTTGACAAACAGCTGTGCATAGCAGCCTCCTTGGCACACATTCTCATCTTAGCCCACCTGCCCTACTAGCCTGATGTCCCTTGTTTCTGAGATCTCATTCCCTTATCAAGGACATGTACTCCAGACCTCAGCCTCTGCTTTCCACAAAACACAGGCTAAGACCAGGCTTTCACTCCATGTGAGCCAGCCTCATGTGAGCCATGCTGACAAGTCGTGGGAGTTTCCCAGATATCTGAAATGTCTTCAATTTGGTTAAAATTGCCTAAAGTATTGATGCTATGGGTCATCTTGCTTGGAATGATTTGCAGAACTACCTTGTGGGTAGGAGGTGAAGGATAGACTGGAATCTCTCTCTTCACTCCTCCATTTTTCCATTTGAGCACCTTTTTTTTTTTTTTTTTTAGTGGTGCTTTTGCTGTTCCCAGGCTGCTTCTCATTGTTCATTTTTTTTTCCTTCTAGAATGCTATTAAATGATGGCTCCTCTACTTTGCCTGAAAGCTCAGCCGGAATTCCAGAATTGTTATTGTCACCTCATTCCTCCCTACTAGTGTCACATATAATCTGTCCCCAAGATCTGTCAATTCAATACACTAGCTCATCTCGAATCTGTCCACTTCTCCCCACCTCCACTGTCACACCCTGGTCCAGATCATCATTATATTTGTCCTGGATGCAATAGCCTCAAATTTCTCCCATACCCACTCTTCTTCCCTCTAGACACACCAACTGTTTAGTTGCTCAGTGTACACATGCCTCTTGCTTCTGCCCATTTAATACTTCTCAAAAACATTCAATCATTCTGAAGATTAATTTCAAATTTATTAACATGACCTACAAAGCCCAATGAACTCTGACTCCTGCTGGCCTCTTTATTCTCCTCTCTTGACACATTCTCCGTTCCTGCATGCTAGCCACAGTGACATTCACAATTTTTCTGGCTCCTCACACGTGCTATTCCCCTACTTTTGTCTCTCCCTATCCTTTTCCCCTCGGCTGGGTTCTACTCATTATTTAGATCTCAGGAAAATGTCGCTTACTCAAGGAAAGCTTCCTGATCACAACACCAAACACCTCCTGTAAAGCATGCTCTCTCTTCTAGGTTTTCACAGTATCCTAGAATGCTTCTGTGATCACTTTAATCACCGTTTTAATTAGATATCTTTGTGTGGTCATTGGTTTGTATTAGGTCTTTTTTTCTCACAGTATCTATAGGATCCAAGAAAGCAGGAGTAATGTGTTTTGTTTGCCATCACACTCAAATGCCTAACATTCCATAGATCTTCAATTAGAAATCAATTGTTTAATGAGTAAGTGACTGAGTATGAGTAAATGAGTGAGTATATGAATAAATGAGTGAGTGAGCCTGTGAGTGCTTGGAGTAGTGCTCCTCTATTAGGAGCAATCAGAGCAACCGTTAAATAATCAAAAGAACATTTGCCAAACAAAATAAAACAAGTTCTAAAAGAAAACAAAACAACCACTAACTTGAATACTTTGTGAGAAGATCTGTTTGAATTAGTGAGCAGTAAAATTGACAGAAGTTTTTAAAACAAATAAATATAGATTTATAAATCCCAAGAGTGTACATAAACTCTGGTGTGACAGTTTCCTTTTATAATTTAGCACCTAACATTTGATCTCTCTTGAACAAATGATGTGTTGCCTTCTATCAAGTACTGAGAGGCATGAAGATTTGTTTTTCTCTATTTGGGTTGGAAATTCAGAAATCCATGCTAAATTTATTGTTTGGCTTCTCTGGTTATTATACTTACACTATTTCATCATTTTATTTTCTACTTTAGTTTAAAAAGAAAACTCGCTGTATCTATATATTTGACTCTAAGCATGCAAATAAAATATTGTTTACTAGAGGTCTCTGGAGGTCATATATTAATGCCTAGTTAAGATGAACGGGGTTTTGTAATGTGAACCCATATGCCTAAGGTGCTTAATATGTTCCTTCTTTTAAGCAGTTTTAGTGTTATTACTAAATCTCATTTATTCTCTAAATTTGCTTAGCAAACATTTTAAAATACATAATTGAAAAATAAAGATAGCCTTGAAAGAGCATTTAGAAATTCTAAATTAAGAGAATCCACATTAATGAGGTTGTGTTTCCTTGTTTTCTCTCCACTTACTGTGTGCCTAGTAGAGCCATGGATTGGTGGAAGAGGAGAGAACACTGGGTATAGCTTCCCAGCCCTTAGAGCATCTCAGGCAATGGTGGTCTCTGTCTGGGCCATGAAGTGAGGGGCCTAGGCTCAGACTTACACTCAGAGGCAGGACTGCAGGCCTGGGCTCCCAGGTGCTCAGGGCCATAGACTCTGTCCCCAGGAGTTCTCTCATGGGCTCCAGGGCCACTTCTTAACAGAGGCTGCCAGAGGCAGATGAGCAGGGAGAACTTTTTGCTGCCTCTGTGGGCTTCCTTAGATTTGAGAATCATTTTGCAATAGAGTAAATCACAGAGTTTAGGCAAGAGACACTCACTCTTCATGCATTTCTAGAGGTAAGGATCTGAGACCTTGCAGAGAAGAGACGGGTTGTTCACACCCTCATCTGAGGGAGAGATGTCAGGTGACAAGACTTAAAGGAGCATTCCTTGTCTTCGTGGGGGTGCAACATCAGGGTCAGACCTGGGGTCAGAGTTCACTCAGGCCCTGACTAGCCTACTGACCTGTGACAACAGGAAGATCACTTTGCACCTCAGAGACTCCCCTAAAATGCTTCTTTACAGGTAGTTATAGAAACTAAATGAATAGTATATGTTAATCATCAGGCTCAATCAATGGCAACCATCATGACTGTTTTCAATTTTCCTTACAGATCTTCCAAACTACTTGAGAAGATAAAAATTTTAATTAACAAGAAGAGGCTTTTAATGTTTAAGACAATAGATATCTCAAGGCAGCATTTGTTTAATTGCCAGTGATTTGTCAAGGAGGTTGTCTTTTATTTCTAGTCACCGGCATGTCTGCTTATTTAATAACTGTCTTGTGCACAATGGGAGATCCAGTGCAGCCTAAGGAGGGCAGGCCAATTGTGTGCAGTAGGGTTGTAGCTGCGATTTGTTAAACACAGTCCACTTGCTATTTAGGGTACTTTACACAGTTTGAGGTATTGAGATGACTTACCTGGACTTTGAGAAAACTCAGCATGGGAGGGGAGGGTGCTGGCTTCATTCTGTTTCTTGATCTGAATTTGCAGTTGTATTCAATTCATGAAAATATATTGTTTTACAGGTATATATACAGCCTTATGTATGTATTTTATGCTTCAATAAGTGGTTGGGATTTCTTTTTTCTTCTTCTTCTTCTTCTTCTTCTTTTTTTTTTTTTGCTTTCCTTTGTTTTGATTTTGTTTGGGGTTTTGTCTTAATCTAGGAAAGAAAGTTATGAGAAAAGATTCCTTCATCTTGATGCTGGTCTATGTAAAATTAAAATTTTGCAGGAACACATTAAAAATGACAAGACTTTATGTGTGCTACTGCAGGAGGAGAAAGATTTCAGAATAGAACTGAGCTTACCTCTAAATACAGCAAAGACAGCTGGAGATTTATGGTTTGGGGCATGAATCTGAGGGATCTAAACATGCTGACAGCACTTGGAAGTGTGAGGCAAAGCCAATTTCTTCCATTAAGAGCAGCGTATAAAAGCAAGTTGGCTACCAGTGAGGAGCTCTGGGGGCAGGACCTGTGGGCTCTGAGAACAGCTAGATCTGAGAGGCAGATTATACACAGCAGAACAGGAATGCTCAGGCCCTCAAGCCACATCACCCAGTTTTTCTTTGTTTGTTTGTTTGTTTCTTTCTTTCTTTTTCTTTTTTTTAATGGTGACATTGGTTAACAAAATCCAGTAAGTCTCAAGTGTACAATTTCGCAGTAAAGTATATATGTGTGCCCAGTTTCCAATCTGTTTCCATCACTTACTGTCTGTGAGACCTTGGGAAAGTTACTTCACCTTGAAAACCTCAGTTTTGCTCATCTGTAAAAATGGGGATAACAATGCAGGAAGGATTACTGTGAACTAAACAAGACGAGCCCCAAATGCCTTTGCACAGTGGGTTGGCATCATGAGCTGCAGCCATACAGGAAATTCTCATGCATTTTTTGCCTAGCTGTGCCTTCACCTTAGCCAAATTGATGCCAGGGCACTGTGGCTCCCGGGACAGTATGGTGGAGTTGGCAGGTGTTGGAAGTACAGGGATCGTCCTTCCAGGGCAACCCTAAGATGATGTTTACATAGCCCATTATAAGTGATAATGAGTCAGGGTCCCCAGTAAGGAATCTGAGGCTCAGAGGGGCTAAATGATTTGCAATGGGGAAGGGAGAGAATATGACTAGTAGAGGCAAAGTTAATATCAGACTGTCTCTAGCCCTTACTTTAATGCTCTTGCCCCACACACAGTCTCTCTGAGTTGACTCTCCTGAGATGGGAGTAGTCCAACCCGAGGCTTAAGTCTACACACAGATACCCACCTAGGCCTGGGGGAACCAGAGGCATCTGTCATCATTTCAGGGCCTAGTCCTTTGGGCATATAGAAAACATTAACTCACCTCTGTGGATGCTTCAAATGTTTCTTATTATCATGTGACTGGCTGGGAGGCAGGCTCCTAGCAGGTATGCTGGCCAGGAGATATATTAGCTGGTTGCAGCAGGACCACCTTTCTACAGCTGGTGATGGAGAAAGAGCTCCATCACTAGGGCCTCTCAACCACACTGTGGCCTCACAGCAGCTATACCTTAAGAAATTAGAACACCCACAGTTGTGGGGTTTGTACCAAGTAGGCGATGAAAGGCAGATCTAGACACAGAACGGAAACCAGGCCACGGTCTAGCCTGCGCAGGGGGGCCATTACCCTCAGGATGCAGCTGGGGGAGGGAAGCTGTCCCTGTAGGAACCTCAGGCAGATAATTTATCTGAGGGTCTCTCTGTGGATTACATTAAAAAGCCTCACAGAACTGGTTGGTTGTGGGAGGTAATAATTCCTTTAGTATTTTATCCTAAAGCAGCAGTAAATTGGAGACCTCTAATACTTGAATGTGAGGATCTCATTAAAATGATAAATGACCTCTACTGCTCTCCTTAGTTTATAGTTCAGATAGAAGAGGCAGACATGGCAGTCTCCAAAGAAGCAAAGCTCCAGGCTAAACAAATAACCCAAGAGACTTATATTCAGAAATGAATAAACCTAATTCCAGAGAAAGAAGTTATACCAAGGGCTGAGTAAATAAATAACTAACAGATCCAGCTGATCCAAGACTTGGCAGAAAGATGGGGGATTGGTTTTGAAGAGGCTCTGCCTCTCCCTGAAAGCTCTGTCAGCGGCTGAAGATCAATGGCTAAGAGGCTTTGGGCCTAGTTCTGCCTCCAGTGTTTGTTCTACAACTTTGGACCAGCCACTTACCTTCTATGAGCCTCAGTTTCTTTTACCTGCAAAATGTTTTCCTTCTCAGAGTCTACAGATAGATTAATTATTTTAAAGTATGTAAGGAGCTACATACTACTAGAGAGTTAGTCCTAGGTTTGTCTGGTTGGAAAATTAGATTATAGGGGGAGAGATAGTGGTATGGAGAGAGCCAAAGGGGAGGGAAAGCGACTGTGCACCTGACATTCCCTTGTGCCTTGTCTCAGGGCCCTTGGGGATATCACAGGTATGCTGTCCCAATGTCACAGATCGCACAGGGAGAATATGGAAAATACTGGAGATCATGCCTCTTTAGCCATGTCTTCCATGAAAATAAAGTAATTTGCTCCCTAGACACTCTCTCTTATTTTGAGCTATAAAAACAAAACAAAACAAAAAAAGGTATTTCTCTACCTCCCAACATGTATTTGTATAACATAGCATTTTGCTTTCAACCATGCACAGTGACTAGTTCTGGATTTGCCTTCCTGCTGTAAACAACTATAAAACTGCAAAAGAAATGAGGTAGCTGTTTTCTGACATTAATCAACAGCTGGCACAGAACTGTAGACAAAGGGAAGGAATGCACATGAGCAGCCCCACAGTCACCAAGGTTTTCTGCCTGGTGGCAGATATATGTATGGTGAAGGGTGGAGGAGTGAGCAGTGGCCAGAGCTCAGACTAGAGTCTGGCCTGTAGACGTGGCAGACGTGTGGGGCCCACAGTGGGCAGGGAAGCAGAAGTCTACTTGGGTTTCTTCCATGTCCTTGGTCCTTGTCCCCAGACTGTCTGAATGTGTACAAGTTCATACATACTACACAGACCTAGTAGAATGGCCTCTGCAGACTAAGAGCTGAATAGAGATGAAAAAGGCCAAACAGCACTGGAAGCTACTGGAATTCCACCCAGTGAAACTGAGAGCTTCTAAGCCTATTGGAACAGACCCAGAAAAGCGACACCTTATAAATGAGAACCATGTCCCACAGGAAGGCTTCACCTTGGAATAAATTATGTACAGAAAACAAAAATAGGTGTGCCGTAACAAGAAATAATACTATGTCTGATAGAACCAGAAGGATCTATAATTTAACCATCTCTACAACAAAACTTAACACCTTAAAAGAAGACAAAACAATCTAGACTAGTCTCTCTCTTATTCCTGATGTTGTTGATTTATATTTTCTCTTCTTTTTCTCTCAATCAGTCCTCTTAGATGTTTATCAGTTTTGCAACTATCCACTGGAAGCTGCTATATCTTTACTTCTTCTACTGTTTTCTGTGCTCTTTCTCTTCCTTTTGCTCACTGAGATTTAACCAGGTTGCCTTGTATCTGTCTGTCAGAAGCCTGATTTGATACTCAGTATTTATCATCTCAGGATGTGGTCCATCAGATAACTTCTTTCTACTCCACATCTTTTTCTTGTTTTGTTAAACATTGTGATTCAGTCATTGCTGAAAATAATTGATTTTTTTTTGGTCATATTATGACTCAGGTTGAGATCTAGACTCTTCAGCACATTTATTACTTTATGCATCTTCTGTTTATTCTAGTGTGAAATTGTTTCCCAGGTACTAATTAATCCTGCCAAGGCTTTCTTCCTTTGCTGGATAATTTATGATGTTTGAGAAGAAGATGCTAACTGCATGGGCCTGTTTTCAGTGATGTCATTTCAGTTATGTCAGACACTGACTCTTACATTGCCTTTTGTTACTCAACTAAGCCCATTGTCCAGTATTCGCTTTCTATGGCTGGTTTTCCTGTGAGAAGAGGCAATTGCTCTAACAGCCACTCTGAGATTAAATATGTGCCATTAAAGGTCTGTTACAGAGAGAGATAGTATAAGGTCATAAGTTCAATGTAACTAAGCCCTTTCCGACTCAGAATGTTCTAAAGGTCAAGGCAGAGCTAAGGCATGTCAGAGCACCTGGGGTTGTAAGTAAATGGGCAGAAACCCCAGACTCTATTCAACCCAAACTAAAGGAGATAAACTCTGGTTATTTCATTTGTAAGGTCTTATCTCAAGAGTCATTAGAACTGGTCGCTTAGATCTTGTAAGATATAACACCTAGACCTTCCCCCTCAGGTGGGACCAGAACTGAAGATAATTAATCTGACTGTTGATATAGATAGGGAACTCTGGCTGTCTGGCCAGCCAAGAAGCCAGTCTAAATGTACATGGCAATGGTGGGCCAGGTAAAACGCCAAGGAAGGTGGAGCCCAAAGTAAAGTAGCAAAGGGTGCTCTAGACACAGAGCAGGTGGGATTTGGAAGTGCAGGCAGTTGATCTCATGGAAATCTCTCCACATGGAACAAGGCCCCAGCCACCAGCCTGGAATTGAGGAATAGTTCTCAGAAAGGGCAGGAAATAACAAGATAGTACTTGGGACCCAGGAGAGCTTTGAGGTATTAGTGTTTACTAAAGCAAGATCCAGGGCAGAAAGGCAGTCATAGTTGTTGAGGCCCACAGGGGCCTGGGCTCAGGAAGCACATTATCAGATTCTGGTCACTGGGCCAGTGCTGGACAAGCAGTAAATTGTCCTTAATACCAAGTCCCTGAGTGTGTGGCTTTAGATGATGGACTACTACCATCAGAACTCTGATGGTGAGGTTAATATTTTCTGTAGATGGAATCAAGGCTTTAGATGATGGACTACTACCATCAGAACTCTGTAGATGGAATCACGTGGACTCACTGTGAGGGGGAGGCTACATGTAGAGACTAGAAACAGACTGGGCCTAGCAGGTAGGGATATCATTCATTAGTGAAACGTGTGATTTTCAGTGTGTGTGAGTCATTGTCCTTGGTGCTATTCTACAGACAATGACGGATATCTACTAATGCTCTTTTAAATGTATATGATGGATGCCATGGGACCAAATGAATGAGAGAGTGAGAAAGCTAAAACAATGAGAGGCTGACACATAGCAATCGCTCATTAAACCCTGCAGAATTAATAAATGACTAACACAAAAACAATCACCAGCTAGAAAAATCACTCCATGCACCCTTCTATGACAGCAAAGGACTATTATTCTGGGGCATGGGTGACAATATGACAGGACTGAACGGAGGGGCATTGATGGGCTTCCAGTTAGGAGAAGGACGTGAATACATTGAAGACAAAACAAATCAATACAACTTACACTTTCTGTGTGATGCTTGTCACATTAAATGCCTATTTCACCTTCACAGCAATCTATAAAGTTGGTATTTGCTATCCATGTTTTACAGCCCAGGCAGTTGAGCCTCAGAGTGAAGGATTGACTGTCAAAAGTCATACAACTTTTTGACATCTAAACTGTGCAGTCATTTTGAAGCAAACCATGGATAGAAGTATTTCCTAAGTCAGGGCAAGAGGCTGCCTCCATAGAAACAGGCATTTAGCAAAATGGGATTTAGTAAGTCAATGCTGATAGCTCTGGAAACAGGGCTGGTGTTCTCTGATCCTAGGGCAAAAGCTTTTGCTCTGCAGAATGTGGGCAAACCTGGATCCTGGGTGTGTACAACATCAGAAAGAGGGTCAGAAGCTTGACTGTTTTTGAGGCAGAAAGAGAAATGCAAGAATTAAATCATATCAATTTTTCTCCAAAGGCAAGTAATAGATTTTGAAATGTCAGACTGGAGTCAAGTGTGGAGCTTGAGGAATTTTTACTGACACTCATTATGAGTGATAATATACTTATTATCACATCCATGAAACTTTTAGATGTGAAATTTTATACAATTTAATAATTATCCTGAGACAGAAAATAAAACTTAGGCCTGTCCAAGGCAAACTCGGAGGTATGACACCATGGCTCTGGAGACTGAGCATAACCTCAGGATTTTAGGATGCAGCATGTTCAACAGCTGAGGCCAGCTGATAGTTAAGGCCAACACTCACTGTGTACCAAGGTTGGCCTCTCTGTGCAGGAATCATCCCCATGAAACTTGGAAAGCTAGAAAGAGTAACTGAAAAGAGAGCACTGAACTAACAGGAAATAAGAAAAGCTATCTCCAACGGTGATGTGACTAAGGCACATTACATCATCTGTTTTGAGTCCCACTTTCATCATATGTAAAATAGAAATAAATAACTCCCTGTCTGTCTACTACGAGATTGTTTTAATGTTCAAATAAAAGAATGTGTGTAAGTGCTATTCGAAGTGAATAATGCAACCCACATGTAAAAGCATCACTCTTTTCTACCATGAGTCAGACAAGGGCAGTGTTAGTGACTTTTCTTCCCTTCTGTGAAGATAATGTTTAAAATTTATACTCTTAGCAACTTCGAAGTGTAAGTACAGTATTATTAGCTATAATCTCCATGCTGTATATTAGCTCCCTAGAAATTAATCATCTTATAAGTGAAGGTTTGTACCTTTTGACCAACATCTCTTCATTTCCCCCACCCCCAAGCCCCCGGCAACCACCATTCTAGTCTCTTTTTTAATAAGTTCAGTTTTTTTAGATTTCATATATAAGTGATATCTTTCTCTGACTTATTTCACTTGGCATAATGCCCTCAAGTTTTGTCCATGTTGTTGCAAATGACAGGATTTCCTTTCTTTTCATGCTTTAATTATATATATATAATTAAATGCATATATTTATAAATGCAGTTCTTTGTGGGTTATCATACCAAGGGCCTCAGTTCCTTGTTGGCTGCTGTCGGTAGGTCACACTCAGGTACAGGTCACACAGGCTTATCCACAGGGGAGCTCACAACATGGCAATTGGCTTCAAACAAGCCAGCAAGAGTGAGAGTCTGATATAAAGACAGAAGTTACAATCTTGTGTAACGTACTTATATTTGTCACAGAGGTGATATCCCTCAACTGTGAGGACTTGTTAGAAGCAAGATACTCCAAGGGAGGGGTTTACACAAGTCCATGAGCACAAGGAAGCAGGAATCCATGGGGTCATCTTAGAAGCTACCTATTACATTCTGCCCCCTGGTCTCTAGTGATGTTCACCTCTTGACCCTCTGCTCTTTAATTGTTTGTACCCTTTGACCAAACTCTCTCCATTTCCCCCACCTCTCCAGCCCTGGTAACTACTATTCTGCTTTCTGTTTCTATTAATTTAACCTTTTTTTTTTTTAGATTCCACATATAAGTGCTATTATGCAGTATTTATCTTTTTCTGCCTGGCTTATTTCACTTATCATTACGTCCTCCAGCCTCAACTATGTTGTCACAATTGGCAAGATTTCCTTCTTTTTTAAGGCTAAAATTACAGTAAGTCCTTACTCAATGCCTTTGATAGGTTCTGTGACTTTAAGCTAAACAACATATAACAAAACCGGTCTTATAATAGGCTAACTGATGTAAACAATAGTTAAGTTTCTATGGCTTCTCATCAATATTATAATGATTTGAAGTTTAACAAAACAGCGTTCTTCAAGGAACCACTGTATTTCTTTGTATATAGACACTCTTGCTTCCTCCATTGGCTACCCCATGAAAAATCTAGTTCCCTGACCTTCAGGGCTCACCAAACGTTCCTGTCTCTCTGTGTTCACAATCTTGTCATTCTCTGCTCCTAGTGTCTTATGAGGAACTACTTAACAATCCTCTAGGTTCTGAACAGGAAAAAATTAAAAAGTCGCCAGACAGACATTCTCCCCGACGTAGCAACAGCTGCATCCTTGGAGCCCTCCCCATTTTCCCATTTAGCTTGCTCTCCCCCACCCACAGTGCAGGGCTGGGAGGAGAGAAAAGGAGAAAGAGAAAAAAGACAGGTGGGAAATAGCTCTGGCCACCAGTCATACTGCTCTTGTCTGGCAGCGAGGCCCTTCAAACCCTAAATTCCCTCTTGTTCACTGATAGGTTCCAGCTGCAAAACATTTCTAAAGCATCTAGAGCATCAACCAGTGTTAAGTAGTGGACTAACTCTCAAACAGAGGGTTCTCCTTCCACCTTCACAAACACCCTTGGGATCTGCTCTGAGGACAGAAGCCTCTTTCTGTCTACATGAAGAGGCAGGTAGCAGTGGCACATGAGCCTGCACAAAGGGCATCTTTTGGATTAACTTTGGGGCTAGATGAAGACTATGAGTGGCCATGGATTGTCTGTGGAGTCCATGGTTTCTCAGCTACCCATAATTTGAAAAAGAAGAAATCCAGTTCTAGAAGCAATGCCATTTTGGAGTTCTTCACTCAAAGCTACTCCCAAGGCATAGATGACAGCCAAGCTTGAAGATCGTACTAAGCACCAAAAAGCCTAAGTGCTGTAGAGTTTTTATTGCTGTCTCACCTTTTCACCTTTTTTTTTTCTTTTGCTCTTACATGCTCTTCCTTCTCTCTCTCATTCTCCCTTCTTTCCTCCTCTTTTCCTCCTTCTTCCTGTCCTGCCTCTCTGTCTTCTCAGGAAGATGATGAGGTAGAGGAGAAGGTTGGCATCATTCCCTTTGTCTGTCTCTTCCAGCCACTCCTTTTCTCCCAGGTTTTCTCCTCTCACTCCACCCTTTCTTCTTGTAACACAGGAGCCCCAGTCCTGAAACTTGCTCATGGGCTTTCAATATTCTGAAAAAAACACCAAGAGAACCAGAGGGGTGAGACATGCCATTTATTATTCAGGAGGCAGGGAAGCATCAGCAGCTACAGGTCAGGTTGAAGCTGCAGAAAAAGGCTACTACTGACCAAGAGCAAGCAGAGTTTTTTTTTATGACCACAAGCAGAGAGAGGGGTTATAGCATTAGGGGAGCAGCCAAGTTCTCAGGCAGATGGGAGCAAGATGTGCTGCTTGATTACAGGAGCAGATAATGTCCTTGGGAGCAGAGAGTGCTAAAAGCTCTTTATGTACTGCCTTTCTAGTCTGCTGGCCAGGCTGCCATCTATCTTCTGAGTATGTGGTAGGGCTACGTGCTAAGCTAACCTTACACTCCTCCCACTATCCCAGCCACATTTCAGATCTCTCACAGAATAAGCCACGTGGGCCCAGTTGAATTTTCTCTCTCCTGCTGAGATGAGGGACCAAAAGTTTGGAGTAAAAAGAGTCATGGTGGAGTGAGGCCTGAGAGCAGGTGAGGCATTCCTTTTTTTTGCATCTGGTCGACAGTAGTGGTGGAAAGACCCCACGAGTCCTCCCTCACCTTTTCTTTCCCTTCTCTAAGTCCTGCTGCTCAGAATGGGGGTGGGGAGTCATGGAGTGGCAGCTTTTATCAAATCATCATGGTTTTTAATGTGCATGAGGTGCCATTCCTGTTGGCAAGATAATGAGAGCAACGTTTTATCTATGTCTAGACAAATTTAAGCACATGAAAACATTGAAAATGAACTTGACAGGCCCTCAGTGTCTTAAAAAAGCATCTTTCATTTTTTCGTTCTTTGCCAGAGGGGTGAGACATGCCATTTATTATTCAGGAGGCAGGGAAGCGTCAGCAGCTACAGGTCAGGTTGAAGCTGCAGAAAAAGGCTGCTACTGACCAAGAGCAAGCAAAGTAGGCACTCCCACAGATAACCACTACAGTATTTCTCAGTATTTCTCCACTATCACCTTCACCCAATTCTGTTTACTACCCCCACAAAGAATGTATAACAAACACAGTAACTGACCTTCAGTTGTCCTCACATGTGGCATTTAAAATTGATGAAATTAGTGATTTGTTATCTGGGCCAAATCCATACACTTAGTGGATACAGAGAAAGGAAGACTCTGGCCCACACTTAACTGCTGGGGCAGGAACTGTGCCGAGAACTCCCCAAGAAAGAAGTTACTCTTGTCCACGAGGGTCTTATTATCTAATTGGGGATGGGACAAACTTCCAGATAACTCCTCACATCTGATGATCAAAGGCAGTCCTCAACCAGCATGCACAGCCTCAGACAGATGCAGCTGAGCAGTACAAAAAAATGGAACTCTGCTCCATCAGCGAATGACATCCCTGGTTCAGGAGAAGGCAGAGCCATGGTTCACACATATACTCTACAAATAGCCATAGCAGGAGAAAAGTAAGATCAGGCTCTCAGAGATGTTTAAAGTGCCCTGAGAGCTTTACTATAAGGAGTGGGCACACCCGGAGGGATCGGGAATGGCTTTACATGAGAGGTGACACTTGGTGTGGGTTTTGAAGGACAGAAAGTCTGTGGAAAATGGGGCTACTGTCATCTGATAAGCACCTCTGTCAGACAAGAAGGCACCCTTGCAGTTGATTTTGGAGAAGTGGGTGGCCAGTTTGACACCTTTCTGGTGTGTCTGAGGCAATGTGTTTGCTGGTAAAGAGCCTGGGAGCCTGGGGGGAACTATAGCTCCCCCAATTACTGGTTAAGTCTTCCAGACTCAGGTTTTCCATCTGTAACCTGGGCACTGATGTTCACCTCAGGGTTTACATTTACCAAGCTAATATGAAGGAGCTCAGTCTGAGGAGAGATCAAGACTGGGCCTGTGTAGAGAGGTCTTACTCTTCTCCCTTTCTAAAGAGCTGGTATGTGAGCCGATAGGCTGGTTTATGGGTCTGTTAGCAGAGAAGCCCACCATCAGATGAGACAGAAGCACATGAAGACCAATAAACGTGAAACCAAGCCCAGGGCTCACTGTCTTCCTCTCTTATGATTTCTCTCTCATTTCTCCATTTGTTACACCATCGGAAGAATAGTGGGGGAGTTAACTGTTGTGGTGGAGTCCCTTTCAGAAGAATTGAATTGCTGCCTTCAATTCCTTCGTTATTCATTTAAAATAATATAGGAAAGACATACAGCTCAGCCTTAGTGTCAAAGACACTACTGGATGCCAGGCACACTACTGTTTTTCCTGACAGAGCAGCAGAAGACAACGTGTCTTCACTTGTGAGATTGCTGTTTTCCTTCATTTTTTTTCCCCTGTTTATAACTTCTTTGAAAGAGATTGAGATGGAGTGGAGCCCACAGGGCTCATGCAAACAAGAGCAGAGAGATTAAAAAAAAAAGGTAGAAAAATTCTCTAGCCAGAGTGTCCAGTACTGCCTGCCCACCACTCCCCCTTGAGTACTCTCACTTTGAAATGTGTCCCAGCTGTTGCCCAATGTCCTTCTGGGGCCTCTTAACACAAGCTGTACTTGAGGAAGAAGCCCTGCCATCTGTACTAAACTGCCTGCCTGCACTGTGTTCCTACTGTCTAAGCCAATCCTTGTAAAGAGTTCCTGGAATCCTATTTCAACCAATAGAATTGAGGCTTTCTCTGTTCAATTGGAACTACATAGCTATATCTTCATTAGCATCTTTATTGACCAATCACAGCAGCTCCATTCTGATTAATCAGCTTTTGGACAAATCAAACTGTGAAGATTTGGCGTTCTCGTTTGCATGAGAATGGACCAATCAGGGGCCAGGGTGAGCACTTCTTTCTATATAAGTTACCTCACCTCTGGCTCAGAGAACTCACTCTCCCTTTCCACCAGAAACTGTTGTTTTCCTGGCTGGAACACCAAAGGCATCTTGTGGAACCAGAGCAGAGCAGAGCTGTTCTGTCTCCGCAGATCATAGGGGGCCATAGCAGGGTGGAGAAGAGCTCTCTAGCCAAAAAGGGGGTAAGCTGCAACATCAGGTCAGGCCACCTTGCCCCAGGGCTGCTTTGCAAGAGTACTGTTCCACGGCTGCCCTGTATCATAACTGAGCTGTTCCACAACCATGCTATGTCAGAACTGAACTGTTTACACTGAGTAAAGTCTCCTCATTCATAGCACCCCAAAATGGGGATTCCTGTTGGCAGTGCCAAAGACCATTGTTGATACCAGGATACTTTGGTCAATGGCCAGCCACACACAGTCAGGCATATGGTTCGCATTTCATCAGGGGACACATCTACGGAAACAGACAACTCACTGTCCTGCACGGAGTGGTTTTGAGCCTCCGTAAGTGAAAGCCTCTCTCCTTCCCTGCTTACTAAACGTGGTCCTGAGATTAGGCTGCCATTCTGTTTTAAATTGTGCCACCCCTGCTCATGAGCACATAAAACTGAATAATTGAAACTATTCTGGACATTTAATTCACATGCACAGGAACCCCTCCCCAGGATTATTTGTACATTTTGACTAGTGGTGAGCAATTTTAATAATCACTTCCCCCGTCAGGAGCCTCCTCTGTGTTTCAAGAAGGCAATTTCCAATCTCCACAGTAAATGAAAACCATCTGTGTCCTTCAGGCACTTGGCTCACCTGGCTGGTTCCGTGACTGTGACTCGAAAAACAAACTGCCTATAAAGATGGGAGGGCTCTTTTGTCAATATCCCTTCCTCCAAGGAGTTATCAGAGGATGGGATGAGGGGTCGAGGGAAAAGAGTTAATGTGATATTGACTGGCAAGAAAGCACATGGTTGGTGCTCAGCATCAGTAACTGAATAACAATACTAATAACCACTACCATATTATTATCATCATCATTGTGATTTCCACTATCCATGCAACATAAGGTTTGGAGCTGGATAATCTGTTTCTGATTCTCTAATGCTGATCCTGCCTCTCTGAGCCTCAGTTTCTTAATTTACAACCTGGGCTCAAAAGTATCTTTTTTCAAGGTGTCAAGAGACTTACTAACATAACACCTATGGAAGTACTGATGTTGCACCTAAGATATTGTGAGGAGTCCTGCCTTCCCAGATTTTCAAAATTTGCTTGGGGGTAAACAGGTCATATTTCAAGCAGAATAGTATCAAGAAGGACTTTACCAGCCAGTACCAGGAGAAACCAGCCTTTATCCCGAGCATCTGAGAGCTACTGAACATTTTGGGGGAGATTTCCAATCTGAAAATCAGCAGCTCTGTCATTCAGATGGTCTCAGATAGAGGGACGCAGCCTCATCTTCCCAAAGGCAATGGGGACAAGGAGACGGGGGCTTCTTGCACTAGTTGAGACTCTAATGAAGTTGAGCAGCTGCTTGACTGGATGACCTGAGACAAACCCCGGAATGACAAAGGAAGACTTCATACAACTGCCGTGCATGTCCACATGTGTCATATGTTTACATTGACATTTCAGGACATCTGGATACGGACTAAGTTTTATAACAATGTTTGGTGTCTCCAGGTGAAGCCACAGGACTGGTGACATTAGCAGAAGCATCTGTCACTGGATGTTCTCTTAGGTGGATGAGAGACTTCTCTCACCTCTGTAGGGTGGTGGATCGAGACCATGCATCAGGGTGCCTCTAGTGGGTGTGTGGCTGGTGCAGTGGACATCCCAAGTGTTACAGACAAAAAATGTGTCCCAAATCCTAGCTTTGTCACACTGGCAACAATGAACCTGGGAAACCCACTTAACCTCTCTTGGCTCTAGTTTTCTCATCTATAAAGTGAGAATAAAAAGTGTTAGTGAGTGAATTAAATGGAAGAGTGCATGAAGCTGATTTTTTTTTTGGTGGAAAGTGATAATTTATGTGTAAGATTTCTTTCAGGTATGTACCTTAGAGTCATAGTGGTGAGTCATAGGATAAGTCATTTTCAGATTTACTAGACGTTGCCTAATTGCTCCTCAAAGTGGCTGTACCCTTTTATACTGCCATCAGCAGTGTGTGAGAATTTAACTTAAATGTCCAATAACATTAAGTAATAAATCATGGCCTGTTCTTGCAATGACATAGAATATAAGAACTCTTCCTATAGGTCCTAGCTCCTCCCATAAACTCTCCTGACTGATCATGGTTCATTTAAAGTCTCAGTCAATCTTTATCAAAGCCAAGTGAATGTCCCAAGGCTATATGGTGAGCAACTGATTGAGACCATTTTGATTCCTGTTCTATATATATTGCTTGTTCCCCAAATCCTTCCAAGTTTCAGTTTAGCACTTACCAATATCACCTTGCTTGTCAGTATATTTATTTTCCTCATTCATTTTAAAAGCCTTATGGGCACGTATTGTTCCTTATTCAGCTATGCATCATCTCTTTAGTGTATGGTTTATAGTTCATGTTTATTTACTAAATGTATGTTTGTTTAATGAGTGAAAGCTATGCTTAGTACTCGTGTGTGTGTGTATGCAGTGTCTGTATGTGTGTACGCAGTGTCTGTATGTGTGTCTGATGTGTCTGTGTATATACATATGTATATGTATATACCCGTGTCTCTGTGTGTGGTGTGTGTTTCTGTGTATACATGTGTATGAGTACATATGTGTCTCTGTGTGTTTGGTGTGTGGTGTTTGGTATGTCTATGTGTGTATTTTTGTGCCTGTGTGTGTGGTATGTGGTGTGTGTATTGTGTGTCTGTGCATGTGTATTTCGTGTGAGTGTGTGTGTGCATTAAGAGCAGAGAAGGGGGAACGAGGAGTATGGGGCAGTGTGAGCGTCTCTAAAATCCAAGGTATGCGTTTCCATATAAATAGCAGTCTTGTCGCTCCACAACAAATGTTGATATTTGAAAGCACTAGAGGCTGGTCTCCCTTACCCATACCTCTCTCCTCTTTTGCCTTTTACTATCCCTTTGACGATGGCCATATCCTAGACATGAACTTGACCCTTCACTTTCTCACCCCATGCCTCTAGTTCTTTATTAATTTGTTTGAAGAAAACCAAGCTTTTGATAGAATAAAAGCATCTCTATCACCTATAGTGCCTGGGATGTTTCCCAAGCAACAATCAATTTTTTTCTATGAAACCCTCTTGAAGGAAGAAGATATAAGATAGTTACAAGAGAGTAGAGCTTGCCAGCATAATGCACTCACATGCACTCCCACTTAATGACTGCCCATTCTTCAAAGAACAACAAATACTCATTGCTTTTCTGTATCTATTCTTCAGTATCAGAGCATGGGCCCCAGCTGATGATATAGTCTCCAAATAATTCTACAGAACCTTTTTCATAATAGCTTCTTCTCTTAAGAAAAAGGGAAATAGTGAGCTGTGAGACAAATTATCCCTTCACTGCAATTTCGCCTATGGGTGGCTTAGAATGAGGTGTTTATAGAGGCAGGAGTTTGAGAAATAGAAATTCCTTCCTTCAGATCACTTAGGACAAGAGACTGAGTGACTCATAAATCCAGGTCTTGGTCTTGTCTCTTACTTATTACGTTCTTGAAAGCCACACTCCCAGGAAGCTGCAAGCTTCCCCAGGGCAGGGAGCATCTTGAGGGCAATGATGGTTGTTCCTATCATTTATCATTATTCCTTATAAGGCACTGTGATAATAGCTTTATATGCATTGTTTAATTAATTCTTAGAACATTATATGTGAAATAAACATACTTAAACCCTTTCTACAGTTAAGGAAACAGATTTAGAGTGACTGAGTGATTTTATAGGGTGATAAAGCTTATAAATAGAAGAGTGAGGACTTGAGCCTAGGTCAACAAGAATTGAATAATGTGTGCTATAGCGCCAGGGCCTGGCATAATCCCTAGCTCCTTGCAGGTATTCAAATGACTAAAAGGAAGAAAGAAAAGAAGGAAAAAAGGAAGGAAGGAAAGAAGGAAGGAAGGAAGGAAGGAAGGAAGGAAGGAAGGAAG
>NW_006436373.1:71938-90836 GCF_000325575.1 Pteropus alecto | reverse complement strand
GAAAGAAGGGAGGGAGGGAGGGAGAGAGGGAGGGAAAGAAGACAACATTCTGGAAAGAGACAAGCTGGTTAATCTCAGGCTGCATCTGCTCACTCGACAGAGATCATGGCCTCTCCAGTCTAATTATAAGGGCTCCACACCATGACCTGTTTGCATTCCTACTGCCAACACGGGGATCGGGTTCCTGCCTACTGCTGCTCCATAAAGCTTTTTCACTGTTCTTCCTAGGACACCAACTTGACTCTTCTCAGAAAATTGTCCACTTAAAGATGGTTGAAGCCTGACCATTCAAGTCTCCACTCAGAAACATTTCTGCAGACTCTGAGCCACCAAATCTGGTCTAATCTAGCCACCTTTTCTGGCTTCAGCCCAACCCCTGCCCAAATGAAGACTACCTTCGGACATGCTGTTTAGCTCCAGCATAGGAAGAAGTGACCAGACCAGAAGAGCCAGAAGGAGAAAAATTTTCTTCAACTGTGGGTTCTTCCTGGGGAGTGGTAAAAGCAAATGCCCCTTTGAATTAATGTTGGCAGAACTTTAATTTGTCTCCTTGGTTATCTAGTTATAAAAATGAAAAGGCATTTTATGTTCTCGATGAACTTCACTGAATGGGTAAAGTTGTACCTGGAGTCCTGGCACGCAGCAAGTGAAATGCTGGACGAGGGCCCTCCCGTCTGTCACCAGGCCAGCAGCGACGAAGGGGCGGAGCCGGTACTGCCGACTTTTCATGTGGCAGGAGTCGACTTGTACTTCGGTGGCACTTCTACATTCAAAGCATGTGAGGTATTTGTGGGGGAATATAAACAAGTCCTTACCCACCTCCCCCTCCAAATTCCATTATAATCTAGTGAAAGAGAAGGACATAAAACAAGTATGTCAATAGGTGATGAATAGTAGATAGATTTGGGTCCAAACAGCGTTCTTCAAGCCATTCCAGGATTGAATTGTCTTGGCAACCAGAATTCATGGATTCTCAATTCTTATATCTGGGTTGCCTATAGTCTTGGAGAATAGATTTTTCAAGGATGTCTACCCTTGAGGACAAAAGCAGTTTTCCAACCCACCAGCCTGATCTCCCAATGCTGTATACAGCCATTCTTCAATAGGCTCTGGTTATGAGGGGGTTTTTGTGTCCTCCCAGACTCTTCTCCATTCTTGCCTCAGTATGTGGCAGTTGTCTCCATGGCTGCTCAGCCAAATTAACCAATGAGGCAAAGCCGACTATGCTTCCTGTAGGACATGTGGCCCATTACCAAGAATGGGAAGAGAAGATCTTGTAATGACTCCAAATACATGTCACATACATCTGCTGGCTCCCGAGATATGTGGCTCCAGGAATCCTCACAGAAAATGAGTTCCGTCTCTGTTTATGGTGTCTGGCAGTAACATTTGCCTCAGCAAAAGCAGCAGGCCGAGCAAATGCAGACACTGCTAAGTTTCTACCCAGGGAGTTGGTTCTGATGGCCCCAGCTGTGTTGATCTTCTGTTCATGGAAGTAAATGAATCAGGTCTCCTAAAAGCACTGAGGGGGATGTGTGAGGACAGAGAGATTCAGGTGACTATGAGAGACCAAAATTGGAATGTTACCAAATTTTCTTTCCTTTCATGTTGATTCTCTTTCCATTACAGTCTAGGATTCATTTAAGACATTCTGGAATTTCTGGGGTTCAAAGTACTTTACAAATTGGTGAAGATTGGTGTTTAGATGAAAAAGAAGTGAGCTGGAAATAGAAAAATATCAGGAAGAGGGCCCAAAGAAAGAGAAATATAAGAAGTAAAAAGAGAAGAGAAAAGTAATAAATAAAGCTGACAGTGAAGAAAAAATTTTAAAAATATAGAAATAAAGATAAAAAAGCAAAGGCAGGATATAAAGACTCTGAGAAAGGGAGGGAAAATTAGGACAAAAATACAAGAAGAATATACATGTGTGCGCACGCGCACACACACACACACACACAGAGCATCTAATAAGAAAAAGGAGAAAGAAAAACCAAAAGACCAAAAGAAATATCCCAGGAAATAGAAAAAATTACACAAATAAGAGTGCCTGCAAAAGAAAAAAGGGAAGAGGATAAAGATAGAAGGCACCAAAGCTGAGATCTGGGAAGAGCAAACAGCCTGAGAATGGCGATGCCTTGGGTGGCAGGGATGGAGACTCTTTTTGGCTCAGAAAGAGCTGGCTTGGTTATGATCACCCACTCCTCATTCATCTCTGGGATCCTGTGGCCCAGTAAGATAGAGCGAGGTCAGGTGGAAACTGCTGTCTGTCCTGCCCCAGGCCCAAAGCACGCCTAGGCTTCCTAATGTGCAGCCTGGATGCCCTGGTAATTATTTTTTTCCCAGCTTTATAAATTTAATTGACATATGACATCATATAAGTTTAAGAATATAATACGTTGATTTGATACATTTGTGTATTACAAAATGATTACCATCATAGTGTTAGCTAGCACTTTCATTATATTATGTCAGTACCATTTCTTTTTCTGTGGCGAGAACATTTAAGATCTACTCACTTATCAACCTTCGAGTGTATAATATAGTTATATTATTAGCTATAATCACCATGCTATACAATAGATCCCAGAATTTATTCATCATATAACCCTTTGACCAAAATCTCTCCATTTACCCCACCTTCAGCACCTGGTAACCACCACTCTATTCTCTGCTTCTACAAATTCAGTTTTTTTTTAGATTCTGTATAAGTGATACCATACAATATTTGTCTGTTTGTCTTTCTCTGTCTGAGTTATTTCACTTAACATAATGTCTTCACTGTCCATAAAGAACCTAATGAATATGTGGTCATATAATTTTTGGAAGGTGATTTCTGTCAGCTCAAATAGTCAGAAGAAAATAAGCCCTTCATTTGTGATGTTTTCTTAGAGATTGTCCTATCTTTACATTCAGAGAGTGGCGACTCCCTTCAGCTGGAGGGCTCTCTTCTCCTCTTTCTTCAGTGACTCAATCAGTGGACTAGGAAAAGTAGTGTCAGACTCTACACCTTCATTACTTTGTAGGTGCTGATGGCATCTCCAGATATCAGAGGCACTTCCCAAAATAACTCATATCATTCACAGGGGAACCACATGCATCCCTACGACCCCCTAGGAAAAGATTTCTTTTAGAGTGAGTTTCCCTTTCTCAGCTGCTTTTACATTTTCAGCAAAGCCTCTTGGAGAATGATCACTTGATTAGTGTTTAAATGTATGTATTGTTGCATTAGTCTAAATCCCACAACATAGTAATTTAGGCAAAAAATTATTTACTGTTTTTGGTAATCAAACGTCAGTAAATGCTAGGGTACAGCTGAGACTTAGGAATTATTTGCTCCAGAGACTTAAATGACACCAGAGCTTTCATTTCTGTTCCCCATGTGTCTCTTAGGCAGAATCTTTCTTGTGGTTGAAGAGAGAAACTCCAGGGAATTCTCAGACTCACAGCAGAAGCTTTACCACCACACAGAAAGTGAGGCTGACTCTACTAGGTCTCAAGTTAAAAAGAGCCTACAACTGGACTGGCTCTAGTTTAAGGGAGATGCCCCTCCTCCTTGGACAGGGTGTATAACATGGCAACTCCTACTCTAATCATCTTGATACAGAGGTGCAGAAAGAACCATTTCCCAAAAGGTGAGACATGGGGTGGAGGGAAATTGTGCCATTTTTAGATAGAAAAAAATAATAATTAAATATCTACTATGGCATATTGAATGTTTTCAGAAACAAACCCAGAAAGACTCTCTGGCATTTATATCAGTTGAGCCTCTCCTGTATTTTCTGTTTTTGTATCTTGTTTTTGTTCTTTCCTTTGCTCAATTTCAATCTTAGAGGCCCAAGTTCCCTGTGTGTTTGCTATGTCCTGGCCTTAGAAGTGATTGCACTGAGTCTTCAAAGATAGTGATAGACACCCCGTTTCTTTCTTCTTTCCAGTCTCATCCTCTACTTGACCGTGATACATTAGGGTTATTCAAGGTTGGTTTCTAAGTTTTCTTTTCTTCTCATTCTAAACCCTCTTTCTTGAAGACCTCATCCAAGTGAGTTAATTCTATTACCACGAGATATAGATATCACAATTTCTCTCTCCCTCCCCTGCCCCTCCTCCTAGCCATCATATTAATGCTAACTGCATTCCCTCTGCTGTGCTCCCCATACCTGTGCCCAACTATTAACTACTAATTTGTACTTCTTTAACCCTTCACCCCATTCTCCCAGTCCCCCTACACCCCTCCCTTCTGTCCATCACCAAATCATCCACTATATTTGTGAGTCTGTTTTTGATTAGTTTGTTCTTTTTGTTCTTTAGATACTGCATATAAATGAAATCATATGGTATTTATCTTTCTCTGTCTGACTTATTTCACCCAGCATAATAACCTCTAGGTCCATCCATGTCATTGCAAATGGTAGGATTTCATTTTTGCTTTAATGACTGAGTGATATTCTTTTGTATATATAAACCATAATTTCTTTATCCAATCATCTGTTGATGAACATTTAAGTTGCTTCCATATCTTGGCTATTGTAAATAGCCATGAATATTGGGATACATAGATCTTTATGAATTATTGTTTTGGTTTTCTTCGGATAAATAACCAGAAGTGCAATTCCTGGGTCAAAAGGTATATCCATTTTTAATTGTTTGAGAAATCTCCATATTGTTTTCCATAGCAACTGTACCAATTTGCAGTCCCGCTAACAATGAGGGTTTCCTTTCCTCTGCGTCCTCGCTAACACTTGCTGTTTTTTGATTTACTGATGATAGCCATTCTGACAGGTGTGAGGTGATATCTCATTGTGGTTTTAATTTGCATTTCTCTAATGGTTAGCGACCTTGAGCATCTTTTCATTTATGTATTGCAATATAGTTACCATTATAGCATTAGCATTACCTCTATCATGTCACATAATTATAATATTTTTTAATGGTAGGAATAATTAAGATCTAGTTCCTTAGCAAGTTTGATGTTTATAATACAATATTGTTGACTATAACCACTGTTCTCCACTTTAGATCTCTAAGACATTTATGTACTGGTTTTAAGTTTATACCTTTGAACAACATCTCTTCTATTCCCTACCCCTAACCCTTAGTAACCACATTCTACTCTCTGTTTTATAAGTATGGCTTTTTCAGATTCCACATATAAGTGATATCATACAATATTTATCTTGGTCTGTCTGACTTATTTCATTTAGCATAATATCCTCAAGGTCCATTCATGTTGTTACAAATGGTAGAAGTTCCTTTTCTCTCATGGCTGAATAATATTCTATTATATATTATATATATACGTAGTGTGTGTGTGTGTGTGTGTGTGTGTGTGTGTGTGTGTGTCCAGCAGTGTTTCTTCCCAGGATCTCTGAGAGCCTCAGGATCATCTATCCTCCTCATATCTATCTATCTATCTATCTATCTATCTATCTATCTATCTATATTCCTCATATCTATCTATCTATCTATCTATCTATCTATCTATCTATCTATCTATCTATCTATCTATCATCTATCTATCTAATCTTCCTTATCTAGTCATCTATTAATGATTTCTTAGGTTGTTTCCATGTCTTGGTTATTGTGAATAGTTGTGAACAATGCTGCAGATATTTCTTCAATATCTTATTTTTATTTCTTTTGGATCCATGTCCTCCTTTGTTTTTCCTTTTTATTGTTGAGTAGCATTACATCATTTGGATGAACAATATTTTGTTTATTTATTCATCTATAAATGAATATTTGGTTGTCTCCAGTTTGAGCTATTAAGAATAAAGCTTCTCTAAACATTAGTGTAAGAGTCTTTTTGTGAACCTATTTTTATAAATGTTGATTAATACGTAAGGAAGGAATGGCTGGATCTCCATCCTTTCTATGCTCTCATTCACTCCTGGAGGAGGGAGAGATTATTATTGGTCTATCCCACAACCGTTTCGAGTAAGACCATGGGAGTAAATGCAGCTGATGATCCATCTCTAAAATAACAGTGAGATACTCCCTTTTCTTCAAATCTCCATCTTGGAACAAAAGTTTCTGAATCACTCAATTAGGAGTAGGGGCAGTGCTTCACCTTATATGCCCACCTGCACAGATTTTACTCATTACTCTCTTTTGCCAAAGCTGACTATTGATTTTTCTCTGCCCAAACCCTGCTCTTTATGTAACACAAGTTCCCTTCCTTTATCCCTCATCCCTTGTCTGTCTTCTTACTGTCTGTATTTAGAGTCAGTAGACATCTGTTATCTGCTATTCTGGTTGTCTAATTTACCTTGCATGCACAAATTCTTCTCATTTCAACTTGCAAATTTCTTATGGTCATCTAACATTATAAAACAAGCCATCGTTCTTATATTTAAGACAAGAAAAACTGAGGCTCAGAGAGACTTAAGGAATTTAAGAGGTCACCCAACTAGTAGGTTGTGGTTCTTCTTTTATCTGCACTATATTTTTAATAAGTTACAGGTAAGAGAGCTTAATCTAGACAGAATGAACAACTATCTATAAGAAATACGATACTATGGTAAGAAAATTACCTGGCTTGTTTTATATAGACTTTAAAAGAAAGAGGAAACATGCCCCTAGGAAATGTTTAAGTAGGTAAAATGAAATTCTACCAAACAAGTCTCCAAGAAAAAAAACATGACATTCAAGTCTTTCTCTTTCCTTTTGACAGTGCGACTATTGTGGTCTTTTCTGGGTACTCTTCTAACTTCTGGCATTGCTGGGAGTAACCATCAGTAGAGAGAGAAAGATGCTGAGGACAGATGATCCTGAGGCTCTCAGAGACCCTGAGAAGATACACTATTGGAAAGCATTGCCATCTTTACGATGTTTGCTCCCACTCTCACTTCCTCATTTCTGTGGTTGTTTGCATAAGAGATAATAAAAATGTATTTACACCCTGAGGAAGACACTGCAGATAGACTCCAGAGCTATAACTTTGCTCTCATCCCTTTCTAAAAAAATCATTATTCAATTTACTGAATCTGAGATAACTAACTCAGTCACTAACAGCGAGTTTTCATGACACCAGAAACTGATTATTCCAATGCTTTGACCAAAATGTGCCCTGACGAATTCTTAAAATGATTCCTGATGTAGCAGTTCACCAGCTGTATATAGCTAAAATACAATCACACACTTTCTCTTTGTGTCTTTCTTTCTCTTCCACTTGCCATGCTCCTCCTCCTTTCTTTTTGAGGGTATTCTGCTCTTAGTTGGTCTCTGTTTTTGGACCATCTGATTCCTCTGTGCCCTGCTACTGGGCTTTTACCTGAACGTGTCCTGTTTGACACTTATTGAGTTCCCTGTTGCCTATAGAATAAATCCCACCCTTTCGGAGTCCTCTGATCTGCCCCAGTCTACATACAGTATAGGGCAAGGCTCAGGGTGCAAACTGTGGAGCAAGACCACCCAGGGTTGAATCCCATATTTATTACTCAGTAGCCATGCTCTGTGCTTCCATTTCTTCATCTGTAAAATAGAAGTAATTATTGTCTCTCACAGTTCTCACAAGGATTAACTTAGGTGATACATATAAAACATTTAGAAAATAACCTGGTGTACAGCAAATGCTTAATGAATCTTATCTATTAATATTGCCACTTTTCCATACTAATTTTCTAATATTCCTTTCAGTTACTTTAATTCCCCAGGATTCCCCAACATTTACCCACTACTGCCTGGCCTTATGACTTTGTTCACACTATTTCTACCACCTGGAATTCTTTTCAGACACATTTTTATATATGAACCTCAGAGAAGATACTTGTTTGATCTGATCTCCAGCTCCAATTGACTGGCAGTAGCTGCCTAGAAGGATGGGTGGAAGAAGGTTTGGTGGTGCTGTCCTGACTCAGGGAAAGAAGGCTGTGCTCAAGTCTTATATTTTATGGGACCAAGATAGGGAAGCAGATGTAAATGTACAAGTATTCACTATCCCTGGCTGAAAGCTCTCCTTGCAAAGTCTAGAAGCTCCACCTCTTTTAAAGGCTGACATGAACACTCTCATCTACCAGTTTTAACTGATCTCTCTCTACTCTAAATAAGCTAAAAACTTGAGCTATCCCTTCATAGGACATGACACATTTCCTTACTTTTACTACATTTTATTGTTTTGTCTAATTTTCCCTTTCCTGCTAGATTGAACATACTTGGGGTTAGGATCCATGGCTTTTAACAACGATGGGTGCTTTATATAAAACGTCTATTACATAGCAAGCACTGAAGTTTACATACATTTATATTTTAACCCTCCCTGGGAACTTGTAAATAATTTTTTTATCTACATTTGCAAGTAAGATTACTTGAGAAAACTAAGTAAGTTGCTCAGGCCAACACAAAAAGTAAAGAATGGGATTGGGACTCTAGGTCATTTCCATCTGACTCAAAATTCTCTATTTTTATTGCAATTCTATTCTTTGTGTGTGTGTGTGTGTGTGTGTCCAACTGTGACATGGAGGAAGTAATAAATCCTTAAATAAACTAGTAGGTGGAGGTGTTCATGTCAGGCTTAGGGATAGGTGATGATGAGTGTCCTCATTGTATAGATCAAGAAATTGAGGCACAGGCAGTTTGAGAGATTTGCCCAAATTACTAAAGCTAATTAACTATCTTTGAATTATGGAAAGGTTAGTTTGAGAGATTTGCCCAAATTACTAAAGCTAATTGTAAAAGGCCAGGATTTTAGCCACATAATCTGGCTCTGGTGTCTTTTCTCTTAATGAACATGGCTTACTGGCTTGATGAAGACTCCAGCGATACCTGCTAAGATGATAGTTTAGCCTTAGATAAAAAAAATGTCTCAAGGGGGTTAGAAGTATACTGGGGCTTTGAACATTCCTGACTCCATTCCTCACATTCACATGCTCACACACACCTCACTCTCTCAACACAGAAACACACTGAAGGATGACCCAAGTCATCCCAGATCTTCAAGTTTTCCTCTGGGAGCTCACCAACTTCTACAGAGATAATTTTCTATATCATGTCAGTGTCCCGTGGACTGTGAGCTTTGCTGCCAATTAGGCAGCCTGCTTAAAATTTAATAGGTACTATTGACCTGAGTGTTAGGTACTCCAAAGACCTGAGACCTCCTTTTTCCAATGAGTATCCAGGCTGGGGTTGGAGGAAATTAGTAATACCGGGATGGGTAGTGTCTCCACGCTTCAGGCTTTTCTACTGCCCTTGATGCTGAAACTGATATCTTGGGTCCTCCTGACCTCAGTTGCAGCGGGATCTCCACGAGACTCCAGAACTCCACCTCCACCTGCTTCTTCAGGCAGCACTGTGGTGGCCATGTGGATGATTCATAACTGTATCTAAGTTATGAGTAATATAACTATCTTTGAATTATGGAAAGGTCACTTCAGCTATGGATGAAGATACTGGCCATTAAACCACATTGGTAGATTTCAGCCTGTCAGATAGGAGATGACAGTATCCTGGACAAAACTGTGGTGGAAAAAACAAATTGATTCAGAGGTGTTTAAGAAGTAAAAGATTAGATATGGGTGAGGAAGAAGGAGGAGTCAAGGTGAGTGCTAGGCTTCTGGGTGCTGTAACTGGATGAAAGTCATATTACTTTGTAAGAGCACAATGAAGGAGGATTCATTAGGAAGTGGAAGAAAAAAGACTGTGAACTCGGTTTGGAGCACGTTGTCTTTGAGGTGCCTTTGAGACATCCAAGAAGAGAAGCTCAGAAGGCGGGTGGAAATATAGGTGTGGTACTCATAAGAAAAGTCCAGACTGTACTACAATACATAAATGAAAAGATGCTCAAGGTCACTAATCATCAGAGAAATGCAAATTAAAACCACAATGAGATATCACCTCACACCTGTCAGAATGGCTATCATCAGTAAATCAAAAAACAGCAAGTGTTAGCGAGGATGCGGAGGAAAGGAAACCCTCAAACACTGTTAGTGAGACTGCAAATTGGTACAGCTGCTATGGAAAACAGTATGGAGATTTCTCAAACAATTAAAAATGGATATACCTTTTGACCCAGGAGTTGCACTTCTGGTTATTTATCCAAAGAAAACCAAAACAATAATTCATAAAGATCTATGTATCCCAATATTCATGGCAGCACAATTTACGATAGCCAAGATATGGAAGCAACCTAAATGCCCATCAACGGATGATTGGATAAAGAAATTATGGTTTATATATACAATAGAATATCACTCAGCCATTAAAAAAAAGAAAAGAAAAGAAATCCTACCATTTGCAATGACATGGATGGACCTAGAGGTTATTATGCTGGGCGAAATAAGTCAGACAGAGAAAGATAAATACCATATGATTTCATTTATATGCAGTATCTAAGGAACAAAAAGAACAAGCTAATCAAAAACAGACTCACAAATATAGTGGACGATTTGGTGATGGACAGAGGGGAGGAGTGTAGGGGGACTGGGAGAATGGGGTGAAGTGTTAAAGAAGTACAAATTAGTAGTTAATAGTTGGGCACAGGTATGGGGAGCACAGCAGAGGGAATGCAGTTAGCATTAATATGATGGCTAGGTGGAGGGACAAGGGAGAGAGGGAGCAATTGAGGGGATCATTCTATGAACTATATAGATGTCTAACCAATGTACTGTATGCTTGGAAATAATTTAAATAAATAAATTTAAAAAATAATAAATGTATCAAATTAACATTGTACACCTTAAACTTACAGTTATATGCCAATTATATCGCAATAAAATTTAGTAAACATAAAATGGGAAGTATAGGCCATATCAGACTACAAAATTACCCCTGAGCACAGGGTTCCTGAGTCAGCCTTACCTCCCCTCATGGACTTGTCCCTGTGGCAGCTCACCTCTAGCCACAACTTCCCAGAACAACTCAGTTTCTATACCCCACTTTATTCAGAATTTCAGAATGACATCTTCTCAAAGTTATCTGCTACCCGAGCAGCTGAAAATGTTTAGTTAAGCTCTGACAAGTTCAAGGTTCAGGCTGGGGAGGCTCTACCCAGCATCTGAGACAAGCATGGCCAAAAAAATTTCATGGCCAGATTTTCATTTCAGATCACAGTGAATTGGCAATGAAGAAATTAAACCTATTTAGAGGAACATAATGTCTTCACAGATTAATTCTGTTCCAAGTGGACTTGAGCATCTGCTAATGTTTTTCTTGTGGGAATAGCTGCAGAGGTGCCAGGAGGATGGCATGCATGGAAGTGGAGAACAGGTGATGGAAGATTGCTTCTTCTGGAAACATTTTTAATATACAAAAAGATAGAAATTATATATCTAATTAAACATGCTTTGTGCTGTGCACATATTTAATATTGGTTATAAATGAATATATTAAACTCGTCCTTTACTGCATAATTTACAATTTATTCAATTAAATAGTGCTTTGCCTGTATTATATTTATTTATGGCAAATGAAATGAGATTAGCATAAATGCAATTTTGTAACTTATAAGGTATTTTATTATGGAGTTCTTATGATGTCATTTCAGGAGAAAGAATGGAGAAGGGCAAAAAGAGAGAAGGTTAAAGGAAAGAAAAATGGGAGAAAACAGGAGAGAAGAGGGAGGAGGAAGAGAGAAAGAAGAGAGGAAAGAATAGAAGAATGAGAGATTAAAAAGAGAGAGATGAGATGATAAGAAGGAGAGGGGTTGGAGGAGAAGAGAGGGAGAGAGAGAGAGAGAGACAGAGACAGAGACAGAGACAGACAGAGACAGAGACAGAGACAGAGACAGAGAAGGAAAGGACATTGTCAGTATTTCAAGGGCTGAGGTCATATTTTATATATTGTTTTCTCCTCTCCATGGTCCTTACACAGTGCTTGACACATTGTGCTATCTGAGTATTTGATGAATTGAACTGAATCACTCTGAATCACTCCACCTGGAATAGAGTGGAGAAAGAAAGAGAAATAGAAATAAAACTAAAGATAGATATGAAGATAGAGATAGAAGGAAAATAGAAGACACCAAGAACATGTAAGTGAAGTGAATAATTGAAGAAGGATAGATGAACAAAAAAGAAAGAGGGGAACAAGAAGAGATAATAGAAGATAGGAAATGGAGGAAAAAGAAAGAGTAAAGGAAAGGGAGAGGGAAGGAGGACATCTGATAAAGTAATCTTTTCAGGAACTGTGAGTCTAATGAATTCAATTAAAATAACAGAATTGCTTCATAAACTTGGAGCTACCATCAGACCCAGTGAAATCCACAGACCACCTTATGGGAATATGTCTGACCTAGAAGACTTGGGTTCCCATCTAGTATCTTTCTACTTCACCTTAGCATTTTCTGATGGGAGGGCTCCCCAGCTCAGAGGGAGTGTGTTCAAACACACTGCTCAATAAGAGACCCAGAAAAAGATCTTTTACTTTCTGTGGCCATTTATGATGACACATAGAAATGTCTTGAAGAGAGACCTGGACCAGATGAAGGAAGGAAGCTTGGCAATGTCAGGCCTTGACCTCCTGGACTGGTATCTGGTAGCCAGGCAAAATTCTCTTGCTCTGGAAAGATGGAACAGCCACTTCTTGGGTCAATTCTTTGTCTCTTGCCTCAACTTGATGTAATAAGCATGTGTTAATTTCTCAGGTATCAGTGACAAGGTAAAAGAAGAGGATGGAGACAGTCTCTCTTTTTTCTCAATATGTTATGGGGGTAGGGAAGCATCAATGTGCTGGGTTTCTGTCATGTGCCAAACCTTATACAAGTCCTTCACAGATATCATTTCATTTAATCTGCACAACAACTCTAAAATAAGTATTATTATCTACAGTTTTATAAAAGAGGAATCTAAGTTCCAGAGATGCTACAGGGCTTATCTAAGCCATGACAGTATGGAATAAAACAAATAAATAAATTCAGGTAAAACAAGATAAATCTCTATTCATTTTCCAATATTACCCAATATTAAACCCTCAAGAAGGCCAGCACAGGGCAGTCCACCTTTCAAGCCCTTGCTCTTGTTTCTCTCATCGCCAGGGGTGTCCTTCCTTTTCCGTCCCACCTATGAAAAATCTGCATAAGCTCCATTTAACTCTCAGAACCCCTTCTGTCTGGGACCACTTACCCAGTTTTCCCATCTTTGAACTCTTGCTACACAGATTGCCAGGACTGGACCTGCACTACTCTGTTCAATATTTGTTGCCAAAAAGTTGAATGGACATAGAAAACAAATGAATCAATAATAGATTGGTTCACAAAATTAGAATTCAGAATTCATTCAGAAATGACGATCTGAAGGAAACAAAATTGAAATCTTATTAAAACAAATGTTAAATAATCTATTCATTTAATCAACAACCCCTCACAGAGAATACTCTGACGTCAGACCTGAGCTGGTTTCTAGGGTTACAAAGGTGAATGAGACATATATTTCTTCTTCAGCTCAAACTTCTTATTCTACTAGAGAAGACAAGTTCAAAAAAAGATGTTTACAATACTGAATGTTGTATGCTGCAATGAAAGTATAAAAAAGGCTGTGAGGACTTTTGTTTTCTGGTATGGCATGTACATCCTAATGAGATAAAAGCTGAACAAACTGAAAATGAACATGTCCCAGATCAGAGAATTAAGGTTGCAGCACAAACTGTTTCTCCCACACTGGAGATACAGACAGGCAGATACAGAGAATCACAACTTGCCAAAGCAGAAGCCTCCATAAGAACCAGTAATGGGGTAGAAAATTCAAACCTGTAGTTGACAAATTGCTAACTGTTTAGTGTGGAAAAGTCTGAGAGTTAAAACTGCAGGGTGCCCCTACACTTTTGTGAGTTTTCATTCCAAGAGCCCTACCATATTCTCAAACTGAAGATTGAAGAAAAAGCTCTTTGTGCTTCCAGCAGAGGGAGATCAAAAAATAACCATTATAAAACATGCCAGAGTATTCCATTCTCATTAACAAGGTCTGTCCTCAAGAGAAACTATTTTACTAGAGATCAATCTATTGGAGTTTTCATCAGAGCCTAACCTATTTGTGGGAAAGGAAATACCCGACTCCAGACCTCTCTAGCTGTCTTGTCTCATCTAAAGGGTAAAAACAAAACAAAACCAAGGCAGGAATAAACTTGCTCAGATCTTTTCCTGCATTCCCCACATATCTACCCTAGAATGTTGTCAACTTTCTCCTGCCATGTTGATGGCAGAAGGCTTGGTCTGCTGAAGAGAGGTTATTTTGAGTATTAACTGAGTTGATGTACATGAAGAGTTGCATCCAGAACATTTTAATCTAATGTCTTTCAGACCCAATATAATATATCAGGACTAAATATTAACCAAGATCCCACCCGATGACCCACACCACTGTCTCTCTTCCCCTGTATGTCCCCTCTCTTTCTCCTACAGCCAGACATAATAAGGTTCCATGAATTCTAATTCTGTATTTGCTCACAAGCCCAGTTCTTGCTCCTAGCACTGTAATTGGGCCCCTTGCTGGCACTACACCTCTCTGACTCCAGTTTGTTCCTCAAATATCATCTCATCTCATCTCAGACCCACGGATCCAGAGGGCTTAGCAAAGTCCGATGTTGAGTAAAGCTCAATAACTGTTACTACTATTATTACTAGCAGTGCAAATATGGATGTGACAAGCCTTAGTTTAAACTCCTTGAATACCTTTAGCTAAAATCCTTGTTTCTTGCCCCTACCCTTCCATCTACTACTCCTCTCATAATTTTTCCTCTTGCCATACTGAGCACTTTGGCTCCATGTCTCTAACCGCTTGGTTCTTATACAGAGAATATTTGGTTTTTTTTGGCCTCCTTTTCCTATTTCACTACTTTTCATCCAACAAGACTCTGCTTAGTTGTCACCTCTTCAGAGAAGTCTTACCTGAACCTCTCAGTCTGGGTTGCTCATCTATGAACTCTGGTAATGACTCATGGTATCCCTATCATAATACCTCCCAAGGTTACTGCGAACATTCATAGATCTATTGATTTCTCTAAAACATCATGTTCACCTTAAGAAGAGAGATAGTACCTTATTCAAATCTGCATCCCTTATACCAAACAAAATCCAAGGCACATAGTAAATGTTCAAGAAATATTTACTGAATGAACAAATTCACTTTCTCTTCATTCTCACTCTTGACCCCAACCCTGGATAGAAGGGATTTTGCTTTTATAACTGTCTCTTTGTTTAGCAAGTGCCTCTCCTACTGATATGTCTTTCAAAGGCTGGCTTAATATTCATCTTTTATAAAACCTCTCTTTCCTTTCCAGGAGGAAGTAATCATGGCTTTCATTAGCTCTCTTGCTTCTGGTTTCTGTTAGCGTTGTAGAATTTATCTGTGTGAATCACTGCACATTACTAACAGTGATGTCTCCATGCTCTACTGTGAACTCCTGAAGGGTAGGGACCATTTTATTCAACTCTGTATACTGAGCACAGAGCCTGGCAAAGAAAACACACTCTGTAAATGTTTGTGAAGGCCTGATTGAGAGATTGAGTGAATAAATGAAAAGAATGATATTCATGCTACTAATCAACATGGCATGTACTGGAATGTCAGGTATAGGTATAAGGAGGAAGAATATTCTTTCACCCTATTAAAAAAGATGGCTAACAACCAAAAAAAAAAAAATTAAGGACACATTCATGCGCCTGTTTTTGCTCAGCTGCAAATTCTGCCTATTAAATAGACGGATTTAAGAACAAGTTATGGAAATTTGCAAGTGCAGTAATTATCCCAACTCTTAAATATTCTTTCTATTAACATTATTAACACTATTAACAGAGGATAAACAAGAGAATGTGAAAGCATGAATAATGCAACATTGTGTTGGGTTACTATAGTAGGAAAATACAATTCAGCATAGTTTCTTAGATGAAGAGGGAATGTGAGGAAAAGCAGAAACATTTACTTAATCATATTTGGGAAGTTGTCCTTACAGGATGAAATGCTCTCTCTGAAAAGTAATGCATACAGAAGAAGTGATGTCTGTGTATTTAAGTATTTGAATTTGCTTAAGAGGCATGGGGATAGTTTCAGTCCTCCAAACCTGAAGACCTGATTCTTCTCAATACCTCCTTTGAATTTCCGTTGGTTAATGTGACTGACATCTCACCAGGGTGTGAGAAAGAAAGACTTCTGCTAATCTGGAACACCAACATGGAATCGTAGTAAAACATGTATAGCTAAGTCCCTAATTGGTGATTTTACGTACTTTTACACTCAATTTCTATTGATAGCAATCACTTTGGCACTTAATTACATATTGCTTTACATTATAACATAACACTAGTAAGACAGAGTTATTTCTAAATTGTAACAATCTTTTGAAAGCATGTCTTATATTTTGCTACATGATCTTCTATATATAACACCTAATATTTATTTTTTTTTTGGAAGAATGTGTTTTATGTTTATTTTTATTATGTTTGAAATTATTCTTTGGTGAAGCCATTTATGCCTAGGGATTTTCTGTGTGAGAAGGGAAATGATCAAAACTAACACTTCTAACCTGTGGTCATTTCCAGGAGATATTTAATAAATTTACAGAAAAAATAGCTATGTGTTCTAGGTTTCTGCCTAATACTAATGTCATAAAATCTTATGTTAAAATAAGCTTTTCAGTTAGAAAGAAAGAAAGAAAGAAAGAAAGAAAGAAAGAAAGAAAGAAAGAAAGAAAGAAAGAAAGAGAAAGAAAGAAAGAAAGTAGATATATATTAGATATTTAACCTTGCTGGTTTATTGAAGAGAAATTTTTGTGGTGAAGTGTGCAATATTAGATAATACACTAGCTCCCTCCCCTGTAATAGTATGTAGTTATGTTTCTGTATGTCTCACATTTCATAAGAACATAATAGCATAGGAAGAGTAACAGGTTAGGTGGTTAGAGAGAGATATGGAGTGGCAGATGATAGTGAACCATTTCATCTTTGTATATGTTATGTTTGAGGCATCTATCTGTATGTTTTCAGAGTTGGTGAAAGAAAATTGTCCCAATCCTTCATGTAATGTACACCTATGTATATCTTTTTTTTTTCTTTCTTTTTTTCTCATTTGTTAATCTTTCAGGGAATGAAAGTTGATGCTAAAGATTCAGACTCAGGACACATCAATGCTTTTATGGCAAGGGAAGTTATGGATATAGATGCAATCTCAGAGAAAGGTCAGAACAAAGGAAAAATGGCCCGAGATAAAACCCTTGGAGCTTTTTAAATTTAAGGAAGAGTGAGAAAAAGTTTGCAAGAGATGATAAAAATCAGCAACACAAAGCTATGAGAGAATCAAAAAGAAAACATTGACATGCAGACCAAGGAACAAGACAGAATCAAAGGTTCAAGAATAAGGATTAGTATTCTAGTTTCAAATGTCACTGAAAATTTGAGCAAGTTGAGAAATAAGTATGTCATGTTGGTAGGGCAATTTTGGTGAAATGTTGGAGCCAGGACAGGAGCCTGACAGCAATAGAACCACTCAGCAAAGAGAAATATTTCCAGGAGAGCAAAGCTGTCAGTAGTCATGGGAGCTGAGAGAAAGTTCTGGCCTGTGAGACATAGACTGGAGAAGAATGAACACTTTCTGTTGTAGTAGACCACCAGGAGCAAAGAACTCAGAGAGAGATAGTTTCAGTCCAGTGATGGGCTTCAGGGTGGGCCACCCTAAAATATGCCACTTTAGCATATTGATTATTTTGAATTAAAGTTTTTTTTTAAGAAACTGAAAGAAAGACCTCTGACCTTCCTTTTCTTCCCTCTGAAAGCAGGAGATAATCTCCCATGTAAAATGTACCCCTCCTGTACCAGGAGGTAGAGAAACATCCTTATCAGCAGAGATAAAGAATTTCGAGCTGAGAAGCTTATATAAACAAACCTTGTTACATCTTCACTAATTTAGTACCCCGGCCCAAACCCTTTTGTGTTGTCAATTCTTCACAAATTTATTGTTTCTTTGTTTAAAAAAATATAAAAGCTGCCTGCGTGGGTCACTTTTTTGAGTATCATATTTCTGTGAGCTCCTATACATACAAAAATATTTTTTTCCTGTTAATCTGTCTTATGTCAATGTACTTACTTTGCCAGCCAAAAAACTGCAAGGAAAGAAGGGAAAGTTTTCCATCCCTACAGAAATCAAGGGTTGAAGAGAATGGGAACTGATGTGGTTTGTTGCTTGTTTAATTTAATTATAGAGTTAATTTCTAGAATAAACATCAGATGGAGGATGGGGAGAGAAGTATGAGGATGAGTGTTTAAGGCATCAGGTGACTGGCAAGTTCCACATCTTGGACAGTGGCTGATATTTACAGCAAGTAGGGATAAATATCTGATGTCATCTTCTTTCTCAGATGGAAAAGAGGTGGAAAAAAGAAAATTAGCTGGCAACACTCTAGAAATTATATTTTATCCATTTAAAAGTCAAATAATCAAGACCTTGCCTTTTGACATTTTATTTACTTTTTCTCTCAGACTTCTGTTACAAAATAGAATGAAATGAAATAAACAGCAAAATTTCTAGGATCAGACTGCCTGGGGTCAAATGCCAATTCTGCCATTTATTAGTCATTTACTTTAGGCATTTACTTAATTTAGTAATCTTGAATGTCTTTATGTGTAAAATGAGGATGGTAATTGTTTCTACCTCATAAGGTTGTTGGAAGATTAAATAGAATAAAAATGAATAAAGAGCTCCTAAAACAGTACCAGGCTACCAACAGTAGCTGCTGCTGTTTCTCTTCCTCCCCTTCTCCCTCTTTCTTCTTCTTCTTATCATCAAAATTATTATTCTTATTTTTATTATAATTATCATTATCCTAAATCACTGGGCCTTTCATGAACTTATTGAAACTTTCTATGAATAAGAAGTAAAAGAAGGGTGAGACAGGCTCTCTTCTAGAATGTTAAGGGCTGTGGCCACCTATTCTGTCTGTGATTCTCTCCAGTTGCCTTCTTCTTATCACTAACTCATCCAACTTC
>NW_006436373.1:67489-71019 GCF_000325575.1 Pteropus alecto | reverse complement strand
TTGTCCCAATCCTTCATGTAATGTACACCTATGTATATCTTTTTTTTCCCTTCTTTTTTTCTCATTTGTTAATCTCTCAGGGAATGAAAGTTGATGCTAAAGATTCAGACTCAGGACACATCAATGCTTTTATGGCAAGGGAAGTTATGGATATAGATGCAATCTCAGAGAAAGGTCAGAACAAAGGAAAAATGGCCCGAGATAAAACCCTTGGAGCTTTTTAAATTTAAGGAAGAGTGAGAAAAAGTTTGCAAGAGATGATAAAAATCAGCAACACAAAGCTATGAGAGAATCAAAAAGAAAACATTGACATGCAGACCAAGGAACAAGAGAGAATCAAAGGTTCAAGAATAAGGATTAGTATTCTAGTTTCAAATGTCACTGAAAATTTGAGCAAGTTGAGAAATAAGTATGTCATGTTGGTAGGGCAATTTTGGTGAAATGTTGGAGCCAGGACAGGAGCCTGACAGCAATAGAACCACTCAGCAAAGAGAAATATCTCCAGGAGAGCAAAGCTGTCAGTAGTCATGGGAGCTGAGAGAAAGTTCTGGCCTGTGAGACATAGACTGGAGAAGAATGAACACTTTCTGTTGTAGTAGACCACCAGGAGCAAAGAACTCAGAGAGAGATAGTTTCAGTCCAGAGATGGGCTTCAGGGTGGGCCACCCTAAAATATGCCACTTTAGCATATTGGTTATTTTGAATTAAAGTTTTTTTTAAGAAACTGAAAGAAAGACCTCTGACCTTCCTTTTCTTCCCTCTGAAAGCAGGAGATAATCTCCCATGTAAAATGTACCCCTCCTGTACCAGGAGGTAGAGAAACATCCTTATCAGCAGAGATAAAGAATTTCGAGCTGAGAAGCTTATATAAACAAACCTTGTTACATCTTCACTAATTTAGTACCCCAGCCCAAACCCTTTTGTGTTGTCAATTCTTCACAAATTTATTGTTTCTTTGTTTAAAAAAATATAAAAGCTGCCTGCGTGGGTCACTTTTTTGAGTATCATATTTCTGTGAGCTCCTATACATACAAAAATATTTTTTTTCCTGTTAATCTGTCTTATGTCAATGTACTTACTTTGCCAGCCAAAAAACTGCAAGGAAAGAAGGGAAAGTTTTCCATCCCTACAGAAATCAAGGGTTGAAGAGAATGAGAACTGATGTGGTTTGTTGCTTGTTTAATTTAATTATAGAGTTAATTTCTAGAATAAACATCAGATGGAGGATGGGGAGAGAAGTATGAGGATGAGTGTTTAAGGCATCAGGTGACTGGCAAGTTCCACATCTTGGACAGTGGCTGATATTTACAGCAAGTAGGGGTAAATATCTGATGTCATCTTCTTTCTCAGATGGAAAAGAGGTGGAAAAAAGAAAATTAGCTGGCAACACTCTTTAGAAATTATATTTTATCCATTTAAAAGTCAAATAATCAAGACCTTGCCTTTTGACATTTTATTTACTTTTTCTCTCAGACTTCTGTTACAAAATAGAATGAAATGAAATAAACAGCAAAATTTCTAGGATCAGACTGCCTGGGGTCAAATGACAATTCTGCCATTTATTAGTCATTTACTTTAGGCATTTACTTAATTTAGTAATCTTGAATGTCTTTATGTGTAAAATGAGGATGGTAATTGTTTCTACCTCATAAGGTTGTTGGAAGATTAAATAGAATAAAAATGAATAAAGAGCTCCTAAAACAGTACCAGGCTACCAACAGTAGCTGCTGTTGTTTCTCTTCCTCCCCTTCTTCCTCTTTCTTCTTCTTCTTATGTATTATAATTATCATTATCCTAAATCACTGGGCCTTTCATGAACTTATTGAAACTGTCTATGAATAAGAAGTAAAAGAAGGGTGAGACAGGCTGTCTTCTAGAATGTTAAGGGCTGTGGCCACCTATTCTGTCTGTGATTCTCTCCAGTTGCCTTCTTCTTATCACTAACTCATCCAACTTCCGCAGAGCCAGACAAAGACAATATGAAATGGCATTTTTTTTTTTTAATGTCCGAATAAGGAGTTTAGGGAGTTTTTCAAAAATATCCACACACATTTTATTCTTCCTTTTGTCACAAACTTAGAGCCAGGAAGGGCAATGCAGTATCTCCATTTTACTGATGAGGTTCAGAAGGGTTGGAGTTCATGATGAAAAACTCATTTCAACCACATGGTCTCCATTTTTCTCCCTCCGCAGCATTCAAGGTAACAGAACAGACTAAAGTTTCAAAATCATCTAGAAACCACTGTGTGGCCACCAACATCCAGCGCAGAAATTCTTTCTACCAAAATTTCTTTTGCTAATTCAAAAGAATCTTTCTTAAGAGTCAAAGCCATACTGATTGGAGGTATCCTTGACCATGAGGCCTAGCCATAGGTAGAGTGAAAGAGAATGCAGACTCCAGGACTCCTGCTGGGGCACAAACAGGTGCAGTCTCCTGTTTGTCTTCTTTCCCTCTCTCTCCTCCTTCTCTCCATCTTTTCTCCAAGATCCTGACCTGCACCTGAGACAATGGCTAAATGGGCTCAGGACAAATGGCTGTCCTGTCCTATCAGTCACCTCTCCAATGGAAACAGCAGTGAAGCCCAACTGCAAATGGATCCTCCTAACAATAAGCTCCTTGACTCATGGATACTTTAATGAGCCTGCCCAAATCTGTGGCCTGGCACCAGTGCTGAGGGCAAGAGAGAATGATGAGATGCCTCAGTCACATGAACAGGGAGAAATAATGCACATGGCCAGAGGCAGCTAGTTCAGCTAAACTATAAACTTCTCATCAGGAATCAACTGCTCCTTGGCAATAGTACAATGATTGATTGGCAGAAGCTGGGGATGTAGAGAAGAAGAGAAGCAAGGAGAGGCTGTGCAGAGAAGCAGAGCAGGAACACCCACACACCTCTGAGTTCTACAGCAGGCCTAGCTGTGCTCACAGCATTGCCTTCAGGAAGGTTTCCTGGCTACTCTGTTTGGAAAGCATAGCGTGGCCAAAAAATTATTGAATAAATCCCTCTGTCTCTATCATGGATCATGGAAGAAGTGGAACTAAATGGAGGATTCACAGTCTCAGTAATGACTCTGGAAGGGAAGAAATCACTGCCAAATGTTTCTATTCAATATACAGATTGTATGCATTTAGAGTACATAGAAGAAAATTGTTCCAGTCCTTCATGTAATACATTTTAATGTGCATCTATTTTTGTACTCATCGATTAATTTGTCAGATAAAAATCAAGAGTAAATTCACACAAAAATTGCTTTATTAGCTTTTGCCTTCATATGCAGCAAGTCCATCTCTCACTGGAAAAAGAAAATGTAACAGATATGCACAGTGGAACATTTAAGAAAAACCTGGAGTAGGAGGTGATGCAGACAGCCAGTGTGGAGTAGCCATCCCTTGATCCCTAGTCTATGTCCCATGTCCATTCATGCATCCTTGGATAGACAGGAACCCTCCTTGGGCTCCAGTTTCCTCACTAAGAAAATGAGGCTGATGAAGTGGATGGTCTCCGCGGCCTCTTCCAGGTCTTACAGAC
>NW_006436373.1:58159-67458 GCF_000325575.1 Pteropus alecto | reverse complement strand
CTTTCCCTATTCCCTGTACGGTTGTCTCCCCAAGGATCTGCCAGGCTGGCAGAGTCCCTCTCCCACTACGTTCCTCTCAGACTTTCTCCACATGTTTTATGCTTTAACTTTCTTTCAACTGTCTTATGTGTTTGGGAAATATGTTAAAATTTCTCAGCTGCTGATGGCCTTTGTTATGTTTTCTTTCTGTTATTGCCTTATATCTCTTTAAATTTCCTCTTTATTAATTTAAAATAATCTTAGGATGAAAAAAAGACAGATACATGTAGAAGATTGGGCTGACAATCTGAATACAGAGATCAAGAGTTTTTGTTTGTTTTGCTTGTTTTTGGTTTATTTTTGGATAGGCTCTATCTGAGCTCGTTTGAAAGCTTATGACAATGATCATGTAGAAAGAAAAAAAAGTAATATAGGGTAAATGTGACAATCATTATAGAAGCAAAATTTTTGAGAAAATGAGAAGAGATGGGATCCAGAACACACGCGTAGGATTGGCCATCTACATAGTGGTTAAGAGTATAGATTCTGTAGTCTGATATCCTGCTTTTAAAGTCCAACTCCAGTGTTTTATGGCTATCAAATCTGGGGGAAAATTATTTAAACTTTTTGTGCTTTGGTTTCATAATTGGTAAAAATTTAGGGTAATAATATCTACTTCCTAGAGTTCTTGTGAAAACTTAATGAAACAATACGTGTCACGTGCTTAGAAGAGTGACTGGCACATAGCAAAGGTTCCATAAATGTTAGCTGTTCTAAATAGAGTGGAAGATATAAAGAGTGAAGAATACACACAAAATGCAGAAAAGCATAGTGTTTATTTCTTTTTTCGACACTAAGGAAGACTAAGGATACTCTCTGACGTCTTCTATAGTCTCAATGTGGTGAGAAGAGTTAAGTCAGATATTTCTATTTAGTGTTTCCATGTAAGAATTAATTCATGAAATTTACTTGTTTAATGAATCTCAAAAAAAAGGTCATTTGAGAAATAGAGCAAACTGAAAGTGTTTTGACTCTTTCACAAGAATTAAAACTTAGTTGTTGAGATAGTGACATTAGTCATTTGAAGGAATCCACTGACATCAAACTAAAAGAAAGAATAGGAAACAAACACTGACCACAGAGGTGAAAGTTACAGTAGACATTTCTGAAAACTGTACCAAGAAAATATACTCAAGGAAGAGCCCATCCAACTTAATTAGTTGATGTTGCTTATAGCTATTGCATTGTTATTAACGTATGTTCATGGTTCTGTCTATGGTTAAACACTGAGTGCAAACAAGAAAAAATTAATATATATACATAAATATATTTTGCACAAATCTTATGCATAAAGACAACTCCAAGAGTAACAAGTTTTAGAAAAAAAATAAGCCTTTAAATTGGTAGAGAATTTTCCAGTATCAAAGTATGTTGCTATGAAATACTCCAATATGAATCAGAAAATTATCTAAAATTTATATTTATACAGCAATAATATTTCAAAGACAAAGCTTAAATTAGGAAAACTAGACAAAATATTTTCATTGTTAAAAAATGAAATGATTTTACATGAAGCAATACATTCCCTAATACCCTACTTGAAGATGTTTTGGATGCATACTTAAAAATTAAACCAACAGCAATGGAAAATTTTTTTTATATCTGAAATATTTATAAAGAAGTTAGGATCAAGAGTAATCTCTAGGCCAATTAATGTTTTTTGTGTTTTAAATTTTAATTTTAGAATGATAATTTTCTAATATTAAATATTCACACTATTCTACCTTCAACATTTTTAGTGATTTTTATTTGACAGTTATTTGTGTTAATGTTCCCTTTTCTTTAATGTTTTCTGTTATAAAATGTCTATGCCAGGTAGAAATAATTTTTACAGGTTATTAACACATATAATTTTATTGGAATATATTGTTTCATGATGAAAATGTTATACATTTATTATTATATCATTATACAGAAAACTGCTTAAACTTTAGTATAACCCTATCACAGAGAAACAATTCACTGTTTATTACTATTGATAGTCATTGTCATTTAAAAATATAAAAAGTATTTAAAAACTACAGAATAATTAAAATTTCAGGAATTCCCAGGAATTATTGGAAATTCCAATTCTCTTTCTCAAGTCTAGAGAATTAATTGAGACAGGGAATAGTAAGAAAGATTTATGTGGAGTAGAGGGGAAGGTGGGGTTTGTATTGTATAATGCAGGGAATGCATGAAATACTAATCAAGGACAGTAATAAAACAACCTATTTATGAAACATGGTAGAATGGCTAAGCAGTCTTAAGGTAAATGGTCATGAACTCTGACTGAGTCTTCCTTCCTAGTGACAAGCTGCACTGCCAAGAGGATAGATGTTATATCTGTCACCATCAGGAGCACTCTATTTATAAGAACAAAGAAGAGAAAGGTGAGTCAGGAAACTACCTACATTTGGCAGTGAGCCTGGATGGATTGAGATTTGGCAGTAAGTTGGAGAAGGTGAGGCAATTCCTTTAAGAGCTAAGGTTTCAATGTTATGTGTATAAGACAACTCTCTGACGAGACAGATCACTGCTAAGGAATCACATGCATGGTCCATTAGATTCAAACATACCTGGGAGAGAAAGAGCATAGCTGAAAAGGACAAGAAGAAAGGTAGAATTGCGAGCTATTAGAGATAGAAAATGATTATTTTACTCAATGCTCATAACTACAAATATTGTCAATGATTCCAGATCTGTGGCTATGCAACGCATAAATTTATTTCTTACGTGTGCAATCAGATGCCTTAATGTTTTAAAAATACTTTTTGCATAATTTGTATAATTGCTTTTCTCCAGAAATGTTTAGTTACTTTATTGTAGATATAAAGATATGAAGATCTGGTTGAGCTCTTTAATGATAAAGATTAGTAAAATAACTATAATGAAGTGACATAGGCCAAAATGGTTGATCTTATTTGTAAGAAAATGCAAAGTAAAGATATATTTTAAATATAGCTAAAATAAACAATGAATAAAACAAGTACTCTAGACTCAATATAAATATGGACAGATATAAAGTTGTAAAATCAATGGATTACATGTGTTGATGAAGGTGACAATTATGAGCTAGATTGATAATGTTGTTATTAAAACTGGTCATTTGAACTCATTTTGGGGATATGACCATTTCTGGGAATGAGTTGTAAAGCACTGAGAGGTCAGTGTATTGGTGAATCATTTAGGTAGTATAGCCATGAGAATAAAGAAAGTGACTGTGAACAGATACCAAAGTCTTTAGTGGGGCAGAATAGGAAGAAGGAATCAGGACTTTCGTAGATAATGATGAGGAGAGAGACGGCAAAGCCATTTGTGAGGAAATTTATAAGAGAGGAAGGGAAAAAAAATCAATATTAGATATTAGATAATAAAAAAAAGTACATCAGCAGTGGTACAGGAGAATTTTTTTGTTTGTTTCTATTCTATTCTCTCTTAGCCCCTCTCTCTCTTCTCCATCCCCCAGGCTAGCAGCCTATTTCAGATAAATTAGACAATTCACATCTAATCTGAATATCAACATTTGCAGTTAAGAGGGAAAACAAATGTCCAATTAAGAATGCTACAATTATTCTCACTCCCCTATCCCTGTGGTCTCTGCTTCCCAGTGTAGCCTATGTTTCAACTTTATTGTATCCATATTCAAATTATATGTTAACTTCGGAAAATACTTCCCATAATAAAATGAGAATATATTCAGCTCACTGGTTTATTTACAAATATAATTTTCCCATTGATGTTTATGTAATATTATTGCATTTTTTTTTAAATAACCTTTTGGATTTCTGGTTCTGACCATGAATGACACAGTAATAGATATCAGAAATATCCTACTCACCAAGATAGCCTTAATGTTCCCCTCAGCTTGCCTAAACTTAGACAGATTTCTTCCTGACTATAGTATCCTAATCTCCCTTATCTTAGAGCATTTATTTACTTTAGAAATCCTATAATTGCAAATTCTTCCTCTACCAGTTTGAGATGTCAATCTTGTCCTAGCCATAAGAAAGAAGAAACACTTGCATTTTGTGACCGCATGGATAAGTTTGGAGGACATTACACTAAGTAAAATAAGCCAGAAACAGAAAGACAAATACTTTATTTGTGGAATCTAAAGAAGTCAAACTCATAAAACCAGAGAATAAAATGGTGGTTGCCAGGGACTGAAGGGTAGGAGCAATGGGGAGATGTTGGTCAAAGGGTACAAACTTTCAGTTACAAAATGAAAAAGTCCTTGTGTTCTAATGTCCAGCATGGTAACCATAGTTAATAATAGTGTATTGTATATTAGAATTGACTCAGAGTACAAATTTTTAAATGTTTTCATCACAAACAAAGGTAATTATGTGAGGTGATAAATGTATTAAATAACTTTATCGTAGTAATCATTTTGTAACATAAACACATATTAAATCATCACATTGCACACTTTACATTTATACGATTCTATTTTTAGAACAAAAAGGGTCTGAGTGAGGTGAAAGATGTGTTAATTAACTTGATTTTCTTCATGCTATATATGTAAAGTGAATCGTCACATTGAACATCTTTAAAAATCACATTGTACAACCTAAATATATACAATTTTATTTTTATTTCCCAATCACATGTCAATAAAGCTAGGAGAAAAAAAATAAAATAATGATCAAGAAGGATAGCATTCCTATGTACTAGTTCTTGTGAGAAAAGGAGACTTACTTCCATAAGTGACAATTAGTAAATACAGATGCTTAATTATATAGGACAATTCTCCCTTAACATTTCCCAGCACTTTGTCATTTAGCTCACTCTAATGTTTAAAAATCCCCCTGCCTTTTGATTCATTGGAATTGAGTTTAATCTCTCTTCCTATTGAAATAGTCTTGGTCCCCATTGCCATAGTGTAGATAAAATTTTCCTTGCCTGTTTAACTCCACCCAGTGCAATTTTTCTATGACACTAACACTGCAAAACCGTACAAAATGCATGAATAAAATGTTTTTAGGCATTAGAAAGCAAACAGAACAGGACTGTGTTCCTCAAGAGAAGGGAAACACAGAGATAAACTATTTTCCCTAACTTTAACTGGGACACTTTTCAAACCATGTCTTATCAGTTCCCTAATGCTGCTATGACAAATTACTGTAAGCTTAGTGGCTTAAAACAACTCAAATGTAATATCTGATAATTCTGGAGGCTAGAAGTCAGAAATGGGTCTCACTGAACTAAAATCAAGGTGTCAGAAAGGCTAGTTTCCTTTTGGAGACTCTAGAGGAGAATCTATTTTCTCTTTTCTAACTTCTAGGGGCTGCCTTTTTTCCCTAAATTTTAGCCTCATCTTTCGACATCAAAGCCAGTAGAGTAGAATCTTCCAATTGCTCTCTCCCATTTTCTGCCTTTCTCTTCTGCACTTGAAGGATACTTGAGTACATTGGTTCCACCTGGATGATGCAGGTTAATCTCATTATCTTAAATTCACCTGATTAGGCGCAGGTGTTTGGCTCTTGATTTCTAGAGTGGTAAAGGGGAGGCCACTATGAGAACTTTATCTGTTCACAAACAACTACATATAACAAGAAATTTACATACTTGAGCTTATTTCTATCTCACAATCACTCCCAGGAGGTCAGTGATAGTTTCGTCTCCATTTACTAGGTGAGAAAGCTGAGGCCTCCCTTGCCTGGGCAGCATCTAGGAAATGCACAAGATTCCACTGATTGGATTCAAAAGCCTCTGATTTTCCCTTCTGCTGTGCTTCTCCAAGGATCCCTATTCTCTCCATATCTACCTCAGCCTAAGATAATCTTCACATATACCCTGCACACTTGGTTTCTAGATGGCAATCTTCCCCACTATTTAAAATCTGAGAATCTCTCATTTTAATGTATTTGTGGAATCAATATTAAAGTAGTGCTCTTCAAGTCACTAGAACGAAGACATTTTCCGAGATTCCTTCACCTCTCCTCCTCTCGCGTGCATTCAGATATCGTACCCCAGTCACTCTTGGGATAAATGTTGCCTGTTTATTAACAAACCATTGAAATGTGGTACCTACACGTTCTAATAAACATTGTGCACAGAGAAGCTATTAGCACTCTTGACCTGGACATCATTTAGGTCCTTAAAACCTAAGATTTCATTTGTAAGAAGGACACATTAGCTCCTCTGCCCACCTCTTTTACTGGATACTCCCAACCCCTACACATACACCACACACACACACACACACACACACACACACACACATTGCCATAGGAGGAAAACTTGCTCAGTTGATGAGAAGTGATATAATACTTATTTGAAGAATAGGACTGCCGGAGTTCAAATCCTGCTTACACCACTTGGTAACCATGTAACCTTGGGCAGATCATTTAACTCTGCACTCTACAAAAATAGACTAGAAATAAGATTCTTGTGGTGCCAGAGCACCTGAGTCAAGGCTGGACTGTGTTCTCTGAAACATTATTACTGCCCATTTTTAGATACATCTCTTAAAGGAGAAAACCATCACTGTCCTCAGGAGTGCATCACAACTTTTCTTCAATCAGAGTCATTGAGAACTCATTCCTCAACATGTTAGCAAGATTCTCTCGGTGTCCCTTCTTCTGAATGATGACAGCTCTCATTCAATTGTCCATTTATGCTGATCTAGTATGTAAATAAATACACCATCTTATCTCATAAAACACATTTCAACCAGAACTCACAGAGCATTATGCTGATTCATTTGCATAATAAGCTGCCAAAAATGTGGAAAGTCATATACCAATCTCTTTGAAAGATACATAAGAAGATGCCTACAATAAGCAAAATCCTTGGGTCATTAATATGGCCATCGCGGTCACAGAGGATTCATGCAGCTTTCTACACAACACCTGGGCCCAGTAGATGGTACCATATTATCTAAAATCTCATGTCCTGAGAAATTTGGGGGTACTTCTGTTGCCTCTTCTAGGGTCCTGGTGGGCCGCAAATAAGAGGTCAAGGCTGAGGAGAAGGGCCTACATCAGCCAGACAAAGGATGCTTACAGGACACTATCCCTAAGCCAGGATCACACATGGTGGGGAGAGGGAGCAGGAGGTGATAGGAGAGTTCAAGTTTTCCATGGCTGGACTAAAAGCATCTTCTTTTTTGTTCCTGATGGATTAAATTCTAGATTTAAAGAGCCAGAGATGTGTTTTCCAAAGGGTCATGAAGAGTGTTTTTGTAAATAAAAAAGGAGAAAATTGCTATTTATATGAAAACAAAAGTAGAGAAAGCTTAGATCTAGGGAGGGGAAAAAAGAGAAAGGAAAATACTACAATTGCTAGACCACACCTAGACAGAAAAAAAAAAAAAAAAAGATCTGAGAGGAGAAAAGAAGGGCTGCTGCCAGCAGAAAGCGACAGGGGGGTGAGATGAGGGAGGAAGAACCTCATGGAAATCCTGGAGGCCCAAAGTCCACTCTTAAGCAAGGATAAAACCTCATGGCACTGGTTTGCGGGCTGGCCTCTTTTGATGGTCTATGTTGCCGGTAGGCCCAAACTTGGAGGTATGGAGTTCGGAGCTCAGCTTCTGAACTTGACCAAGGACCCTGATCCTCAGAGTCACAGGTATAGGGAGCTCTCAAGCAAAAACATGGGTTCCTCTGTTCCCCTCTGAGCTGAAAATAATAGTAAGGCTGCAGTTCAGATTGTAATTTAATTAGTCTGTAGTGAGACCCAGCTCCCCCAAAGTCTTACAAGGAGAAGTGTCTTTCCGTGAGGATAGCTGGATCTTATGGGCCCGTCTAGCCTTCCCAGAGATGTGTGTTCTTGTGAGGATCTCTCACCAAGTATTATTGTCCCACACTGACTTTAGATGATGTGGTTCTACACTTAGCAGTCAGGGTCAAGCTTAGAGACCTGAGACCCAGGTGAAACTGAAATTTGAGCTAAATACCACAAGAACACCAATGTTTTGACCCTGAAAAACTCATTCATCAAGTTACCTTTATGGTTCCCAACTCGAATTATCTGATTTTGTTTCTATCTTTACCAGAAGTAAAACTCAGTATCTAACAGGGCTACTTTAGAATGCACCTGGATAGACCACAGGTATGATTCACAAGGAAGACTGAAACTACCCATTGTTCTTATCTCATAACCACAATTGCTGATCATTGAGTCAGCAGACCCCTGAAAATCCAGTTGCCCCCACCAGTTAGAAAATGAATAATGTAAGTTTATGGTCTTGATTCCCTAGCAAGCCATCCTTTTGATCAGCAACTCCTTGCCACTCTTGCTTTATTCTTCCCATCTTAGAGCTTGTCATTAGTGTATGCTAAAGGCTACATTCTGTGATTTGCAAATAATATCAGAATAAAACTATTTTTTTTTAATCTCTCAGAAGAGTCCTATGGAACTTTTGTTTACACCTATTTTCAATATTTATCTGGTCTAAGGACAATAATAACACTGACCTTGCCTGCTATTTCTCAACCTTGACTAGACATTGGAATTACCTGGGGTGATTTTTAAAATATTAATGTATGAGTCTCCTCAAGATTGTAATTTAATTAGTCTGTAGTGAGACCTGAAAATTAACATTTTTTTAAAAACTCTTTAGGAGATTTTGATGTGCAGCCGGAATTGAAAACCACAGATGTAGGCCAATATTTTCAACCTAAATAAGCATCAGAATTACCTGTGGAAATTTATAAATATACATGTGCTTAGGGCCTCCTCAAATCTCACAGGTTCCAGGGCAGTGGTGCATTTACAAAGTGCAGCAGGGAATTCTGGTGGATACTCCCAGGTAAGAGCCATGGGTTCAGGCCAAATACCTTATTTTACTAATAAAGAAGTAAAGATTCTGAAAGATAAAACATTAAATCGAATCATACATGAACCTAGCTATCATGTGAGAGAAACAGATTTTAAGTTTTTAAGATTTTTATCACTTTTCAACCCTATACATCGGATCCTCTTGAGTGTGAAGGAAGAGACCTTATACAACTATGAGTAGTTAATGAAAAAAGAGTGAAGGACACAGTCTTGCTTCGGCTGTAGAAATTGATCCATTATGTCCATTGGTTTTGCTTAATGAGTTGAATTAAATAATTCTAGTTTTTATTAGATGTTTGTTATTAAGTATGCACAGATCTAAAAGGTAAAAATGAAAAAAAAACAAATTGGCTTCTTTAAAAAATGTTGTGGCCATGTCAGTCTATAACAACAGTTAACAACAAATTCACAGCAGAATTAGATAGTTTTAACGTTGTGATACATGAAACTTTACATGAAGAGTGGGAAGATGTTCTGTGTGTAGAGTCAGATAG
>NW_006436373.1:55762-58089 GCF_000325575.1 Pteropus alecto | reverse complement strand
CGCTAGAAAAGTCCTATATTTAAAGGAAGAGAGAAACTTGGATTCTTATGGCTTGGTGATGCTACAGAGATTAATCAGGTAGTGAGAGAGAAGATAGAAAACCTAATTCAATATGTCAAATCTAAACTGTCTTCAGAAATAACTTTATCTTATTGCTAGTTAGAGGCAATAATATGATGACTTAAAAGTAAAACAAGGAAACAGCAATAACTTAAACAGGGAATTATTTGATGAGAAATTTTTCAATCATAAATATTAATTGCCCTGATCTGAAGGCAGTATGGTACATGAATGTGATTAATATGTGTCAAGCTGCCCTAAGATATAATTTTTTTCTTTTAAATAGAATAATGTTAGAGCCAGATACAGGCCATTAGCATTGATAACCAATAGTGTCCTGCTGTGTATTTGGTCTCGTTACCCTGCTGTCAATTGGAAGGTCATACTAGGTCAGCCTATTCCCATCCAGGTGAGATCTCCAGAGCTGAGACCAGTGGCAACACAGCAAGTGGTCAAATTCCTATTTTGGAGATATCAGATTATCTAAAGACACCTTGGCCTTGAAAAATATCCCTGGGAAGACAACCACATTAGCTACATCTCGCTCCATACCTCCGTCAAGGTGAGCTCATCTTCACTGTGGTATCTAGACCATCCAGGTGTCAACAAGACCCAGATCCAGACCTCCAGCCCAGACTTCTTTTCTAAGCAACAGACTTTTCACCTGACAGTTTCACTTCAATATCTCACTGAATTCATCAAATGAAGATGTCCCAAATGCCCTCCTCTCAACAACCTGTTTTTATGTAGTCTTTGTTATCTCAGTAAGTGACACTATTATCCAACTAATTCCTTGAGTCGTACATGTACAAGATATTCTTGACATCTCTCTTGTCCTTTCTCTTGTTTAAAATCTATCCCCATCTTATCAAATTTGCCTCCAAAATATGCTTAAATTCCTCCATATGTCTAATTCACAATCATCTCTACCTTAGATATTATGCAAAATTCTTACAGAAGTCTTCCAACTATTATCCCTGCTTCCATTCTAACTGCCACTCTAATACTAGACTGGTTTTTAAAAACCATCTCTAGATCTCATCACTTTTCTGCTTAAGAAAAACAAATAGCATATTGCCCTTCAAATAAAGTCCAAACTCGTTAACCTTGTGTGAGGATTAGTTTTATGTGTTAATATGTCTGGGCTATAGAAATCAAACACTATTGTAGGTATAGCTGTAAAGGTATTTTGTCGATGTGTTGACATCTATAATTGGTTGACTTTAAATAAGGAGATTAGCCTTAATGATGTGGGTGTGCTTCACCCAATCAGTTGAAAGGCCTTAAGAGCAAAAACTGAGGCTTCCTAGAAATGAAGAAATTCTGTCTCAAATCTGAAGCATCAATTCTTGGCTGAGTTTCCTGCCTACTGTCCTGCCCTACAAATTTTGGACTTGCCAGTACACAAGCCAATTGACACATAAGCCAATTCCTTGAATAAATCTCTACTCTCTCGCCCTTTCTCTGTATATATGTATATGTGTGTGTGTATATATCTATATCTATCTATCTATCTATCTATCTATCTATCTATCTATCTATATGCATTATTTGTATGCATGTGCATATGTGTTCATATATGCATATAAAGTGTTGGTTCTGTTTCTGGACACCTGGCATGGGAGGCACTGCACAACATTTGGCCTCTCTTTTCCACTCCAACCTTACTACACTTCTTTGTAGTTTGCCACCCTCCAGCCACAGTAGCCGTTCAGTTCCTTGATAATTCACAGCTCTCTTGTCTCCACATCTTTACATATGCTCTTCCCTCTCCCAAGAATGTGAACACTTCATAACACCCTCTCCCTGTATGGCTTCTTCCCACCATTTAGCATGAAGATAGAGCATCACCTTCTCAAAGAAGTCATCCTGACCGCTCTATTCAAAATAGCTTTTCTGCATTCTCTCTCAGTATATCTTGACCTCTCTTATGACACTTTGCACCATTAGCAATTATACTTTAATTCACTTATGTATAGTTTGCATCTGCCACTAGACCCTACGTCCAATGATGGCAGGGCTTATTTCTGCTTCGCTGATCCCTAAAACCTAGATGTCTACCACAGTGCCTGCTAGATGATAGGTGTTTAATAACTATATGTTAAATGAATTAATAAGTACCCTTTTTATTATAGAGAAACTCACCTAACAATGTATGATGAAAATATCTTGGATGAAGATTTAGGGCATTTATGTTTAGTTCTATCTCAATCACTAACTCAATGAGAGACTTTCCCTCTCTAGATGCCACACCTGTATATATATAT
>NW_006436373.1:47679-55514 GCF_000325575.1 Pteropus alecto | reverse complement strand
TATATTGAATTTTGTAATTATAATAATATTCCACTTCTGAGACTCCCTGGGTTAGCTTTTGATATGTAGCAGAGGCCCCTTTAGGGTCTGACTATGGCTGAAGAATCCGTTTCCAAGATGACTCATTCACGTGCCTAAAAAAATAGTACTGGAAATTTTGTTTCTCTCAATGTTGTTTCTCCATAGGCTGTTTTACTGTCCTTAGGACATGGTGGCTGGCACCCTGAAGGGAGCAATCTCAGAGAAATTCCAAGGAAAATCATCTCCAGAATATTCCGCTGGCCGCAGAGTTAAGTCCTATTTAATGTGGGAGGAAACTATATAAGGGCATGACTATCAGGAGGAAAGAATCATTGGGGTTCTTTGGAGTCTGGCTACCACAGAGGGTTAAACAGCAGTGGGTGTCCCTAAATAGCAACAAGAAAAGTGGATGTTAGCATTTACATTCTTTTTGATTCCCAAAATGATGACATACATACAAGTGGCAGAGAAATGATGGTAAGCCAGAAAAAATAACAGAGTCACAGACCCATGACCCCATTCCTTGATGCTCCCTGAGCTATTTGCTAATAGTTAATGGACATGACCCAAATCAGTCTCTCTTTTGCCCTTCAGGTATATCAGTGTTCATTTTTGCAGAGAAATAATTCTGCCAACCTAGAAAATCTAAAAAGTCTTTGTAGAAGCAACCTCTTGACTTTTTTCTTCCTAATCTCATATATATTTGAAGTATTTCAAACATTCTCAACTCTTTTTGCTGAGGTTCTCTTTAAACATAAAGGCATAGCATTCAATAATAGAGAAATAAGTAGCAAGACTCTCTTTTTATGTGGTGAGAGATAAGGGAGAAGGTAGACAGAACAAGAATGCGGGAGAGTCATGGAATGAAGACAAGAGAGATAAAGAAGAGAAGGGGAAAAAAGATAGAAAAAGAAAAGGAGAGAAAGTGAGAGGAGGGGGAAAAAGCATGAGGAGAAATAGTAGAGATTAAAGTTTTATTTCTAAGGCACATCATTTTCATGCCCTCAGAAACCTGGCCAAGAGCAGACAGAATAAATTATACCCATATTGTGAAATTTAAATTTTCACAAATTATACACATATTCCAAAATGCCTTAAATAATTCATTAACAATTCATGAATGCACAGAGAATATTAAGGCTGGAGATGGGGAATTTCTACAGATTTCCTCTACTTCTTGGTCCCTAACAGACCAGATCAAGTGTCCCCCTAATATGTATTCCTAATATGAACAAAGTTATTATTTCTGTGCCTGGATGTCATAAAAATCCCAAGAACAAGAATTCTCAGTCATGTCAAATGTGAGTACATTGGACAGCTCCTCATTCTATTCACACACTCTCCCTTGCTGTACAGTAATGCAGTTTCTCTCAGGTTTAGTAATTTTTCTCTGTTGCCTTCCTCTGAGGCCCATGACCAAAGCCCTTGTTAAGCACACTCTGTAAATATTTATCGTACTGGAGTCTGAAATACTTCATTCTTTACAAAGACATAATAATGCTACTTGCTTGTAATATAATTTCATGTGGTTAATATAATAGTATATTAAGAATATGAGACTCATTCTATGTTCATGTTGGTTTACAGTTTATTAATAGAATAATGTGCTTCACAGAGTTTAAAGAACACTGTTAAAAAGTTTTTAACACTGAAATTCTCAATACATTTAATATTCATCATAGTGTCACAGATGTCATAGCACTCCTTAAGACATCTCTTTTTTACATCCATCCTCAGGTCCCCTTTTCTTAGCTCTCTCACATCTCCCAGGTTCCTTCTTGAACTGAGGATGCTGAAAGCTTGTCTACCATCCCTGTGGCTAATCACTTCCCACAAACAAAACAGAATCCATTTTCCCTTACCAAGCTTCATTCGGGTATGCAATGTTGGTCTGGGCTTGTCGATTGAAGCAGAACCTGTCTGGGCCCTGGCTACTAGTGTGGAGCTCTCCTCTCCCACTGCCAGGAGAACTGTTCCTGGATTAGCACTTGTCATTATCACCTGACATGAATTTAGGCTTGGCCACCTACCAGGAGGGAGCCAGGTCTCTTGTCTCACTAAGTTTTATCCCCTTGGTCAGCAGCAGGTTCCTTTCTCTCCATTCGCTTCGCTCCTGGGAGACAGATAGGGGAGGGGGGTCATAATCCAATTATTACCATGGGAATTATGGCTAGAAGATGAGAGAGTCTCAATGTAAGAGAAAGAAAGGAAATACTATTGGGAACTCTGTATGGATGTGATGTATGATACACGAGCAGGTATAAAAAGATAATACACATGAAACTGGATTTTAAGTTGTTTGAATATACCATAAGGGGACTGTTATAATTTTGGAAAAAAAATAGTCAATAATGTGCAACTTAACTCCAAGATAATTTTCTATTTTGACAAGCTGACTGTGACTATAACAAGACTCAAATGAGGTGATATTCGTTAAAGCTATTTTTAATCCCTAAAGTGCTATACAAATGTTTGTAGGTGATAGGTTGATGATATTTTAGTATTACCTGAATCAATATGTCTCATATGAGATCTCTCAATGACTTTAAAATATACCTCACAAAATTGTCTGTGGTAAGAGGAATAGGTATAATTGTTTTAATTTCACAGATAAAGCTAATGTGTAGGACAAAACAATTAAAAAATACATATTCATATTTGACTTAGAACCAGGTCTCATGATTTTCTATTAGCTGTAGTTTCTATTGGGCCATGATGCTTCCCAGTATATAATTAGATCTGAAGTCCTCATCAACCTGATATGTAGAACACAGTCTTCTTCAATGGAATAAATTTTTATAGAAAGCATTTATAACTGAAGAGGACAAGCCGATAATTCATAATAGGAGATTTTGTGAGGAACAAATTCCTGAGACTAAGGTTCCTATCTGCCATTCTGGGAAACTCTATTCATTGCCTAACCCAGCAGGGATTCCCACGTACATTTTGTCCTTTGCTATAGAGAATCAAATCTTGGTCATCTTCACAGTTCTGGTTAGTAAAATAAGAGTGAAAATTTTGGTAGCTTTCTAGAAGAATTTTCTTTTTTCTAACAAATGAAAAAGTTGAAAGGCACCATTTCTTTTTATTCCTTTCTTGAATATAAATATGATGTCTGGAACTACAGCTGCCGTATTATAAACTTAAGGCAACTAGAATGAGGAAAATGTCAACCAAATCACAAGGACACTAGCCTAACATTCAAACAAACACCAGCAGCTGCTGAAAAAAATGGAAATTTTATTCGTTTAAGCCATAGGTATAGTTTTCTCTTTTTTCAACATTTTTGACATTTGACAAAATGTTAATATTTCTATACTTCAGAGGACACAATAGATAAAAGTTTGATGCAGATCAAAATTAGGAGAAAATATTTCCAACAAAGGGTAAATGTATCCCAAATATCAATCAGTCTTATAAACCAATAAGAGAAACAAAGTTTTTTTTTTCAGATACTACTAAATGCCTATAAAATTGTTAGAAATATTTAGTGACACTGGGAATTGGACATATCACAAATTGTTACTGAGCTGGTACAAAGTTACAAATAGGAAACTAATAGGAAACTTGAGAGAATTAGCTGAGAAAACACGTGGAAGGACACAGCAGAAACTCTTACCATTAGACTCTCATAGACATTGTCTCAGTATCAACCCCCTTTAATGCCTCCTTCTTTACCTGTACTTCCTCCTCTTCCTCTTTCTTCTCCTTCTTGTTTGGCTGTTTATACCCTTGTCAATGGTAATTTCAGTACATCTTTCTTCTCTGGACATATCCCCAGGTGAAGTATTCACTTGGATAGATGGATGAGTGAATCAATGGATGGAAGACTTTGATGTCTACAGCAAAATAGTAAACCAGATGATGTTTAACCCTGGAATCTGTTCTTTGCAATTTCTAAAAGAACATTTCCCATATAAAAATATCATGTGAACCACATACATAATTTTAAATATTCTAGTAGCAATACTTTAAAAAGCAGAAATAGCTTAAAGTGATTTTAAAATGTTTTATTTAATCCAGTATGTCCAAACTAATATTTCAACAGGTAACCCATGCAAACAATATTTAATGTGATATTTTATATTATTTTTTCTTACTAAATCTTCAATATCAGTGTATCGCTTACAGGCCATCTCAATTTGGACTGCCCACATTTTAACTGCTCAGTAACAGCATTGGCTAGTGGCAACCATATTGTATAGTGTGTCCTAGATCATTTATATTAAATCATTCAGAAGCCTTGTTTAGGTGCTTCTCCTTTGCATTTTATTCAGAGTTTCTTGACTAGAGGACATAATTTTATATCCCATCATACTCTCATGTTTTTGGTTTAAGTTGGTTAAGGTGTAAAATGTAACTTCTATCCAGGATATCTTAATTTAAGTGAGAATCCAGAAAACCTTTAGGGCCCAAAGGAATAAATGCTGTACCACTAGCATCCGTTTCTCAGATCTTAGATAACTTATTACTCACCCTTGCTTGACTACTATATATAACTCTATCTTCATTTCAAGGTGGGGAGGGGAAAAGGGAAGGAATACAGTGTTTGTGAACTCCGAAATCTCTAGCAGGAACCTAACATATTATCCTAAATCGAAAAACTCAAGAATCTTTCTCCACCTGGTCCTCTCATTCCAGATGGTTTCACAGGTTCCGTTTGGCTGCACTTTTCTTTCTGTGAGTACAGGGGTATGTCTGGAATCCTGTAGCATTGGATGGTATGGAAAAGAAGGGGAGGGACTGTTGCAGCATCATGAAGGGACCCAGCTGACATCCAACAGCCAAACAGTGAACACAAAGAGAGCAAGAAGGGTAGGGCGAGTGTATTCAGTGGAGAGCTTCAGTACCTACAGTAATAGTCCTGTGTCCTTGGGAAGTCAACCAAACATTCTGAGCCTGAGTTTCTGTGAGAAGAAAGTTTATGACAACCATCTCAGGTGTCTGAACACATGTACATAGGTTCCCACAGGTGAGCGTTATGTCATCATGTCACGTAACAAGTTATTAATTAAATGAATAACGATGAACACACTGAGCCCAAACAAGTGAGTCTAATTGTGAAGAGAAAAGCAAGGAGCTAGGGAGGAGGAAATGGAAATCAACAGCCTAAAGACCTGTTTTGGAGATAAATGATATTAAGCAGCATGTAAAAGTTCCCAGCATCAAATCACATAACCCAATGTACCAGGGTAAATGGCACCCTAAGAAATAGTTGTGATGTACAGACTTTCACTGCAGCAGAAAGTATTAAAGCAAGATACCAGAGAGCACTTCAAAACCAGGAAGATCGAGAGGAAAAACACCACAAAACTGAAGTGCATGCTTGGAATTGAAGAGACAGGGAGTTAGATTAAAAGGACCCCTGACCCCATTCACTGGCATGTTTAATAGTCTAACCTGAGCAGCGGATACAGCAGAGAGCAGTGATCAGGGTGAATCTGTCAGGAGGTCATATGTTTCCTGACTAAACACTGATTAGCATCCCAGCAGCACCTGAGACAACAACATCACAGGTTCTGTCTCCAACATTCTCACACATTGGGGCCAGGAGCCCATGGCCCTTCTCCTTGACTGAGGCAATAGAAAGTTTGTGGAGCTCAGAGCTTCCACTCAACAATGAGCACCTTTCAGAGTGAAGCAACCAGGGCTGTGGGCACAGATACTTGAAAACAGGAGATGAGGCACCTCCAGAGGCAGTTGGATGGCTGCATTTGGAGAGAGAAGATCTGCGCTAAATTTTGTATGAAATATTGCTGAAGAAGATCACTGACGTAAAATTTGGACAGATGTTTATAATATTGAAGGTTATCTCTCACACTGGAAGATCAGCACCATTGTACAAGGAGACCAGTTGTGCTCCAATTGGTCAGGAGGAAACAGCCCTGAAAAAGAGCATGAGAGATTTAGATTAGCCAAAGGAATTTCTTAGTGATGTTGGTACACAGCAGAAATGAGTCAGGTGTTTCTGGGGCTAGTACCCCCAAAGTCTTCACAAGTGACATGGTACGAAGTGACCAGGGAAGAAACACATATTCGTTGAGTGTCCACCATGCTCCAGGCATTCTGTTCTTACTCCTCTTAATCCTCACAACAATACTGAGAGATCATCTGCCATCATCCCTTTGTTAAAGATGTTGGAGATAAAGACCAGAGAAATTAAAGATTACACAGGATTACATGATAGCAAATGTTAAAATCAATGCTGAATACTTATGTTACTCTTACTGTATGCCAAGCACTGTCCTAAGCAGTTCTCATACGACAACCCTATAAGGTTGGTGATGCTATAGTTCCCACTTTCCAGATGAAAGTTACATAGCTAAAATGTGTTAAACTTGAAACTCAAACCAAGGCACCAGCTCCAATTCCAGATCTTTCCACCAATGTGTCACAACAACCTGCCTCATGCCTGACATGCTTAGGGGTTGCAAGGTGAGAATCTGACCACAGGCCCACCTGCCCTGGAGCCTGCCAGTGCTTCTGCCTCTGCTCGGCTGGCCATTTTCATTCCTGTGGATGTGGGAAGGTGCAGTGCTTAAGTAAGAATGAGCGGAAGACTTTGCTTTGCATAAAGCAAATAGAAGAGTTTCCGGTACAATAAAATATTCAACAAATACTTCCTGGTTTTATTATTTCATGCCTCCTGGCTTATACTTTGCTGCCATCTCTGTCCTAAAGCTCTACATTCAAAAAAGCTAGAGCTTGCATGCTGGCTAAATTTGGTCCTGGATTTAAATCCCAATTCTGCCACATACTACCGTTATGACCTTAGGCAAGTTACTTATTATTACGAAGACTCAGTTTCCTCCATTGCAAAAGAGGAATATTAGTAAAAGTTTCTCTGGGAGGCTATTGTGCTAATGAAATGAGAAAATACATTTAAGCACTCAATACAGTGCCTGGTAAACAGTGCCTGGTAAATATTAGTTATGATTCAGTTATTAATATTGAAAACTCAGCCCTGGCATTCTCTCTCCAAAATTTATCTCAACCACAAAGTTACCCTTCCTTCTCTGTGCCACAAGAGCACCCTTTAGTGCCACCCAAAGGATAAACCTTGCATCATCAACCCTGGTGTCCTAGAACCAGCACCTTTGTTCCAAAACCCAACTAAAGTAACTTTCACAACTATTCCGAGCAACCGAATTTCTTAATTTTTATTATTTAAATCTCGAAAATAGGAACTTCACAAAAGATTTGTTCTAGGCTTTATAGAAAATAGGAGGTCACTTTGGGTGGGCTTTTTTATAATACCAGAACTGATGCCAGTAGACTGACTGATTTTTTTGTTAATGCAAGTAATAAGTCAAGGGCACTCTATTTTTATTTGTAGGACATTGCTTGGAAATGCTTAATTATTTCTAGAAGGCTCATAAACAGAACTAAAGAGCCTCACTCAACATGGACAGTAAATATAAAATAGTAAAACTTTCTCTTTTTTCTGCCAAAGACATGGAATTTGTATAACCAAATGAATATTTCCTCCTCTAAAGTAATTTGAGCCATACACGGATTCCAGTGACACTCTCACTAACCTGTAGCAGGCTGAATGGTGACCCCAAAGATATATTCAACTCCTAATCTATGCAATCTTTAAATGTGGCCTTGTATGCCAAAAGAGTGATTATTACCTATATGACAAAAATATGTGATTAGCTTAAGAATCTAGATGGATAAAAATTATCTTTAGTTATCTGAGTGAGCCCTAAATGCAATCATATACATCCTTATGAAAGTCAGAGGGAGATTAAAGACAGAAGACAGCCACTCAGAAGAAGAGGTCATATGAAGATGGAGGCCAAGCCCAGGAA
>NW_006436373.1:43645-47625 GCF_000325575.1 Pteropus alecto | reverse complement strand
AATGCCAGAGCAGCCACCAGATGAAGCTGAAAGAGGCACAGAACAAATTATACCCTGAAGGCCTGGGAAGAAACAAGAGCTTCCACCTGGAGAAAGGTAGAGTTTGCCATATTTGCATGATCAAGATTTTCATTCTGTCTGGGGTACCAGGAGCCAAAAAGTCAGATTACCAGTAGTCTCACTTGCCAATATTTTCAATGCACTTCTTCAAGGTGCCACCAATACCTCCCTATGCCAAGCAACATCTTGATCAGCTTCTTCCAAAGTTGGTTAACACATCCATCACCTCACAAATTTACTATTTGTGTGTGTGTGTAATTAGAACATTTAAGACCTACTCTCTGAGCCAATTTCAAGTATATAATACAATATTATTAACTATAGTCACTGTGCTGTACATTTAACCCCAGAACCTCTTCATCTTATAACTAAACATTTATACACTTTGACTGATATCTTCCCATTTCCCCCATCTCTCAGCCACTGGAGACCATCACTCTATTCTCTGTTTCTTTGAGTTCGATGTTATTAGACTCTACATATAAGTTAGATCACACAGTATTTGTCTTTCTCTGTCTGACTTATCTTTAATAGCCATTCTAACAGATATGAAGCAATATTTTATTGTGGATTTCATTGACATTCCTTGATGATTAGTAATGTTGAGCTTCTTTTCATATACTTGTTGGTCATTTGTCCTTCTTCTTTGGAATGTCTATTTAGGTATTTTAGGTATTTTTCCTATTTTTAAATCGGTTATGTAGTTTTTCTTTTTTTTTTTTTTTTTTGCACAGACCCAAACACTCAGGCCCTCCCACACACCCTCACATACTCTCACACAAACCCTTACACACTTTCACAACCCTTCTACAGACACTCATACAGACCCTCCCAACAAGACCTTAACAAACACTTACAGATACCCTCCCACAGACCTTCATAAACCCTCATACAAACCCTCACATAGATCCTCAATCACACCTCCACAAAGAGCCTCATATACAACCTCACAACAGCCTCACAAGCCCTCACATATGCCCTCACACAAACCCTCACACAAATCCTCACACAGACCCTACATACACCCTCACATACATTCTCACACAGACTCTCACACACTTTCACATAGCACCTCACATACATTCTCACACACACCTTTATAAACCCCCTTACATAATACATGCTCATGCATTTGTTGAATGACTGTAGGCCTAAACCACATGTCCAACCTTCTGTGTGCATTTATCTTCTGAGTCCTGCTATCTGTGCCTTAGGCAGGACAAACCAGACCCATTTGCAAGGCAGAAAGCAATGATTGCTTCAGGATGGGTGCCAGGCTATTTTCATGATAAATGGAAACATGGACATAATCTGCACATGTTTTCTCAGCTGATCTAGTTCTCTTCTCTCTTACTCTCTTCTCTGCTCTCCAAGCACAGATTCTCTCTCTCTCTCTCTCTCTCTCTCTCTCACACACACACACACACACACACACACACACACACACACACACACACAAACATACTCACACATAGTCATTCTTATTTTTAGTTATCTCTCATATAAATTATATAAACTTTGTGGTTCCTAGAATTGTCATCTTCAAATTCTGTCCAAAACAGTGAGGATCGATCAACCACCACCTCTGCTCCCTCCCTTTTGTAACATGGATGTGGCCTATGTGGCTAGCACAAGACTGCGGAAGGGGGAGTAGCTGTGGGAGATGTAAATAATTGACAAATTTATTTTCTTTCCCTTCTCCACCCTGGGTATCTGATCTATTTGAGGGTAAATGAAGAGCCTAGCACAATGCTAGGCTCATTTGTAGAGTGTCAGATTATAATTTACTATTCTTCTCTCTGAGGTAGTTGGAACACATTGGTACAGTGGGGTTAGATTAAGTAGCTGCCTGGTTGTTTTCCCTGAAACACTGTTCTGTGGGTGTATGCGTAGAGTTTAAAATGGCCTGCAAAATAAAAAAAAAAGCCAGTTCAATAAAAATTCCAGATTGTGTTCAAGTTTTCCTCACCTGCCATGACCACTGTTGATAAAAAGGAAGCTGGATTTGATCCAGTTACTATTCATTTGCAAAAGTGTTAATTTACAATGTATTTTTTTTTGCCTTGATGTATCAAGTTTTATTTTTCTGACCTTTCTAAAGGAAAGTGTGTTGCTTGTCTGCTGCATGATTCACCAGAAAATGCAAGACTATAGGATCTTCATAATACTTCCAGAGATGGGAAGGAAAAGCTCAAGGCTGCATTAGATTTCTAAAGAATCTAAAGATCCTGAAAGATTTAATTTTAAGAAGGATCTCTCATACAGATGTTGTTGGAGACCTCAGATTTTCTTCACATGGATAGCTTCATAGGGCTGCCTGATATAGCAAAATATGGCAGCTGGGTCCATCCAAGGAGAGGATATAAGAGCAACAGAGATGCAGAAGCCATACTGATTTTATTACCTAGTCTTGGAAATCATATACCATCAGTTCTGCTATATTCTCTTGGTCACACAGATCAATCCTAATACAATGTGGAAAGGGATTATACAAGGGCATAAATACTAGGGGGTGGATCATTGAGGACCACCTGGAGGCTAGCCACCACAACAGGTCATGCTTTGGTAGTTAAATGAATTCGAGCAACTCTGATGTACCTTCTTTGGTCCTCCCCATTGTAAACAACACTATTGTGTGTGCATGTGCATGAACACACACACACACACACACACACACACACACACACACACACACTCCAGGCATAACCAGCATATCATCTACTTCTCCCTAGGCAACATGGCAATGGAAGAAAAGCAAAGCTGCAGCTTATCCTCCCTCCTGGGGCTAGGAAACTGGAAAGCAGATTCTGGAACGGCTTCATCCTCCATCAGCAGGGTGGCCTTTGAGTAATCACTGGACTTCTCTAGACTCTTTTGAGGAACAAGAGCACTGGAAAAGGTGATCTCCATGTCATGGACAGGTCTAGAACCAAAGTGTCTACCCTAATGGGCTTGGCTGATGGCACTAGGCTGGAGGATTTGGGGACAGGATAGGGACACAGATGGGGTCCCTTAGGAAGCAGGTTCTGAGATGGACATTTGTACACAGGGAGTATATTGGGGTGTTCTCTCAAGATTAGCATAGCTGAGGATGAAGTCAGTAAGACTGGGTAGAGGGAGAAGTTGGATTTGATACTGCTTGGTACTCTGCAGCTTGGATGGCCTTTAAGAATTATTTTGAATTGTCATGAGAGAGTCTTTATATGCTTGACCCCATCTAACAACCAGATATTAAATAAAGGCTGCCTTCGGGGTGAGAGTACAGCATTAAGTAAGGGCACGACCCAGAGAAGAACTCAATTAAAGTCTGCCTGCTGCCAATGCTCCATGGGGAAAGAATGCTTCAGTCCTAGAAGGCAGAGTGTATATGGGGCATGAGGACACTTACCACAGGTGAGGACAGCCAAGGGAAGGAAGGAGACAAGAGAGGCTAATACTCAAAGGGGAAGGGGAACAAGAAGAAAGAGCCACCTGTGGGCAGGGACCTTGGGCCATTCCCCAGGAGGGGAGCAAAGCAGCAGCTGATTTTCAGGCTCTGGTGGGTAACTTCTCTTCTCTCAAAAGGGCTTCTCTTTGCATCAGTTCTCCTCTTAAAAGCTGCCAGACAATACAGTGCTTGTGTCTCAGGTTTAGCAATAAAACAGTGGCCTGTAGATATCACTAGGACTGGAACCTGGACTCCTAAGGTGGATGGAGGTGGGATGCGACTCTGACTTGAGTTCTGAACCCTGTGCCTCCTTCAGCAGCTTCCATCCTGGTGAGTCACCTCTGGGCCTGATAGTGACATCAGTGAATTTATTCATTTATACATGAATAAATGAAGGGAGAAGTGAGTGTGAGAGAGGGAGAGAAGGGGAGAGGGAGGGAAGAAGGGAATGGGGAAAAGGAAGGGGACACAAAGCTTTAGATGCCACAATGGA
>NW_006436373.1:23590-43614 GCF_000325575.1 Pteropus alecto | reverse complement strand
TTCCCTCGGGTCCAATCCAAAATCCCAAGCTCCCAGCAGAGCACAAACTGACCTCCCTCATGGGCTGGTCAATACACATGAAAGTGGTGGATGAGAAGGGACATAATAGAGAGGAGCTACACACAATGGAAGGAGGCTATTTCCCTTGTTGCAGTGAAGATCGGCTGTGGCCCTCCACCCAGTGGCTAATGTAAAGTTCTCTAACCCTGGGGTAATAAGCTATACACATGAGAAAGTTGCCTTGCACATAGAGGGTACTCAGTAAAGGCCTGTGAAATGAATAGTTGAACAACTCAATGTGCAATGATGCCTTTCACTGGTCCAGAGTATTATCCCTGAGGCCCTGGACTAGAGTCTGGGCAGCCCCTCAGAATTTCCTTTTAGTGTTTTTCCAGGGGCAGGAAGAATGTGCTCTTGAGTACAGGGAATTTGGGGGCAGACTGGGTTCAGATACTGACAGTGTTACTGACCAGAGGTATGATGCAGGATGCTGAGTCATGCTCTTCTCTGTGTCAGTCACTAGTCTGGCACTTTGGTACAACTTGACTTGAGAGATGTGTTCTGTATAACAACCATCCAAGGTAGGCATAGCTACCCAATCTTAGGCACACTGAGGACACTGAGGTCACAGAGGTCACCCTACGAAGTTCTAGGGCTAGGAGTTATATCTGTATCTGTCCCACTTCAACTGCCAAGACTTCTTTTTTCCAACCAGGTCACATGGCCCCAACCTAAATTCTCTCAGAGCCTTAGCCCCGCATGTAACATAGAGAATAACATGGAATACAGTGGCTACTGGGAGGATTAAGTAGATAAACATGAAAAATCTCCAAAAGCAGTAGCTTGAAAATAAGACACTCATCAGAGGTCACACTCGTTTTCCTCAATTTAAATGCTGCAGGAGGCCAGCAGCACTGTGACAAGTTTATACATGAATATATAGGCTTGCGTTAGCTCTACAATGCTCCTCTCCATTCACATCTTTATGTATGTATGTATGTATGTATGTATGTATGTATGTATGTATGTATGTATGTTGTATGTATGCATGCATGTATGTATTGTGCAAAGGGCAGCTTATAAAAATCTATGCAATCCAACAAGATGAAGTAAACTTTATGTAAGTGGGTGAAAAAAAAAAAAGGAAAATTGAGAATGGGAAAAACAAGATGAAAATTTAGGTAAGTATGCAAATGCATTGTGAAAAGGTCTATGCAGATAGATAGATGATAGATTAGATAGATAGATGATAGATTAGATAGATAGATAGATAGATAGATAGAGATAGATAGATAGATAGATAGATAGATAGATTAGGTTAGATGGACAGATCTTTATATTATTTACATTAATTATAGGACCAACCAGATTTTTGGGGGAGAGAATGGTTGTTGAAGAGACATCTCCTCCACTGGCCACTCGTAAGGATGATACCATGTGTCCTCACTCACCACCCCAGGCAAATACCACAATAAGTATCATTGAGCTATTTCTAGAATATCCCTCAGTGCATTCTGATGGCACACCACTCAAGTCTCATCAGATGGAGCAATTCTATAAGCACCTCAAAAGAGATAGTTCAGGTATAGAACTTTTTGATGACATATGTTAACAAGGATTATCATAAGGTACATTTCCAGCAGTTCAGGTTTGGGGTAGGAGGCTCAAATTAAATGAAGAAGAAAGAGTGGAAATAGCACCAGGGAGAAAGCTAGGTGTCTTGGACTCTAGCTCTAATGTGTGTACTAAACTCAGTGACCTGCTGTGGAACTTGGGGAGAGACACCAAGCACCTCCACCTGTAACAGGAGGAGTGGCCTACACCTTCCTCTGACCCTGTGGTATTAGGCAGTGTGCCTGTGCTTGAGAAGATCATAATTTGTATGTCCAGAACTCAGTAGTCAAGGTGACTTCCTCCGCTGATCTTAGGTCTGAGATATTATTGCTTTCTCCTCAAAGGCACTGCCTCATGACTTCTGAAGCACCTAACATTTGGGAAAGCCAGGTCTACCCTCCTCATCTCCTCCTCCACATCATTTCTTTTGATGAAATGGTTTTTATGGCCCCCTGGAAATAACACCCTGGAAAGTATGGTCACAGATCAGTTGTTATTAAAACATGAACACCAGAATGCCAATATTGACTGTCCTACTCTTCTAACACAAACCAATCTTGTTAGGGGATTTAGGGGAACTTAGAGCAGGATAAGAAAAAAAAAAACCTGATGCTCTCTTCCATATGCTTTGTCTAGCAATGAGCACCTGCTGTTCACGGAAGCCAGTGTGTTCTGAAACATTGCTAATGAGGTCCCTGAGCACATCTTCAGGTCCCCATCCATATTGATGGAGAAGAGATGTAATGACTTCAGTTTCCTCATTCAGAGGAGCCAGCACACTTACTGACTATGTATCCCTGTTAGAATTTGCTCAGCAAGGTGGCAGCCAGGCTGAGTGGTGGGAGCAAGGCTCTTCTTCTATGAGGCCCACCCTACATCCCAGGTCAGCTGCCCACCGAGCCAGCTCCCCAAAGCTCTAGGTCCCAGTGACAGTTCTAAATGCCACTCAGAGCTATGGACATCTGGTTTCCGACTCCTGGTCAGAGAGAAATGGGGAAGGAGATGGAAGGTGAAGAACAGCACAATGTAGTTCTTTGGAGCATTGCCTCTTTTAGAGGTCAGTTGGGCATGAGGTAGAATTTGTGCTCCACCACTTACTAGCTGTGTGATCCAAGATAAGTCACTCAACCTCTCTGAGCTCATTTCCTTCTCTGCAAAATGAAGCTAATAACTCCAGAATGTTTATTAAAAGATCCTATGTGCAAAACAGTGCCTGGCACACAGCAGGGACTCTGAAATTTTCCTTTTGTTCTTGCACTTCTGTTTTGCTCTCAGGGGAGAACTGATAGCAGTGTGCAGTGAGAAAGTAAGTCCAAAATGCAGCTGAGGGGAGAAATGGTGAAAATTTGTGAAAAGAAGTCTGACTTGACCAGGGGGTTCAGTGCATAAGATGTCTGTGCCCTGGACTCAGGAATCTTTAAAATGTCTCCTAGTAAAAGCATCTGTGTCCCTTCCAAACTGCAGAGCAGGCTCCTGAATGACCTGCCTACCCTCTCCCATACTTCATGCCCCTTAATCGCATTCTCTTATACCTGCTTCAGAAAATGTCCAGAGCCAGCTCAGGAAGGGCACACAATCCAAGAGGGAGATAAAGGGCACGTGGGCTTCCCCACCCACTTAGACCATGATGCAGTCTCCAGGACAGGCAAGGCAAGAGTGGATGCTTGTCCTGGAAAGTGGCAGGCTGTGGCCTATGAACTTCCTCCAATGTGGAAGACAGAGTTGGGAAAGGATCAGAAGCCTGGATTCTAGTGCCAGTCTGTGACCAGAACAAAATCCAGGCTCTCTATACCTTGGTTTATCAATCTCTGAAATGAGGCTCTGACCTCATTTCCTGCGCTGGACTACTGTCCCTCTCTTACCTCCCACCTCTACACAGGGAAAGCTCTAAGGCTGCCCTGGACCTGGCCCAGCACACTGGCCAGGATGCCCCTGTGCGCATGTCTCTGGTGACAGAGCCTGTTCTGGCTGCTGACCTGAGTTGGAGAGACAGGCCTGCAGGAAAAGAGAAATTGCCCACGGTGGCCACTTTCCTTCTCTTCAATTGAAACCAGTCCTAGGGGATTTCATCAGGACTTCTGCTCCCAGACATCCTTCTTTCCATAGACACCCTTGATCACCAGTATTTAAAGTCACTTCTTCACTACCCTCTTCTCTGTCTGAGATGGCTCAGGTGTCCTCCCTGACTCTCAGCTCTCCCACCTGAGAGAGTCCTAGCACCACTGAGCAAACCTTCGGTTGTGTATGTTGTGCAGTGGGCAACCCTAGGGCATGTAGCCTCCTGGGATACAGGAAATGGCAACCCTTGGGCCGAGGCTCTAAAAACCCTCATAGTTCTGCACTGTGATGCAGGAGAGCTGATGTTCTTTCACAGCCTGGGGTTGGCGAAGGAGCACCCAGGTCTCTGAATATCTTCTTGGTTGACAAGACTGTGACCTGTGTGGTGGCCACCAGGTGTGCAGGGGGGAAATTCTAGAATATGGTCTCTATGAAAAAAAGTCATAAAAAGGCTAATCTAGCTATTAATTACGTGGAAAGCGGTATACGAAACCTGAGGTACAGTAAGATGTTTTTTAAACAATTTTAAAATGTTACCAGCCACTGTATGACTTGCATGGTGGCTTGGGGGTGGATGCCTGCTGGAAGCTTATAGGGAGCCTTGGAGTGGAGTGACATGAATCCCAACAGCCTGGTATGCAACATATTCATCAGCAGCTTCACTCAGACCTTTCAGAAGAGACATTTAACAGAGCTTATTAGAGGTGATATTCCAAGCAGCCTTTTCAGTTTCTTGAATAGATCTCACAGCCTTCTCCATCCCCTCCATCTCTTTTGGCTTTCATCTGCATCAGTGAAAATGGACTTCTGCAAGCTTTCAAGCCAAAAGACAGAGATATTCATCACCTGCCCTGGCACAGGCTAAAAGGCAGAGTAGGTGGTACAATGACTTCTCTGTAGCTGTTCTTTTCAGCCAAAAGAATCTCCTCTCTCCAAATACAGAAGTTTCTCTTATCCATCAATTTTATAAAATTACTATAAAATCACATGGTTCATTGACTAAATTTGCAGTCAAATCTAATCAAATTTTGCTTTGAAAGGGGACATGTATTTTCCTAAAAAAATACTTATTTTTTTAAATCAGTTAAATAATATAATACAAATTTCTAAAACAAACTGGAATTCAAGGGTCACAGAGCAGCATTGAAGAATAAAGGATTTGAATGACACTTTGATGGTCTTTGATTTTAGTCATGCTTCAGGGTGACCAGTGATTGTATCTTTATAAATGTATTGACCCTTAAGCCTAGATGCTAGAAGATTCAGAAGATCAGGGGATACCATGCAAATATCTATCTACCTATTTATCTATTTATGTATCATCTATCCATCTAATTATCTATCCATCTATCTGCATAAATGATTCTGCTATAATACAAGCTTGAAAACCACTGGACTAGAACTTGGGAATCATTTATTGACATAAAGATGTGAGAGCAAATTAAATTGGATTAATTCAGGAATTGCTTCACTGGGTCAGTTTAAAAAAAAAAAAGGAGGGGGAGGGAGAGTGGGAAAAATGAGTTGTATTTTTGGTTCTGCCTGGAAGCAGAAGCTAGATTGAACAGGATAACACCTGGACACTTTTGTATAGCTGGGAATGTTTTTTTTACACTTCCAGGTTTGTTTGGATGAGAGTAGGACCCTGCACACTAAAGTATGAAGCAATTCAGTATGTGCCACTTAAAACATGCAGTTGTAAAATTTCAATGTCATAAGATAACTTAAAGGTCATCTTGAGTACCCTATCCCATCACTGCATGAATAAAGTCGATGAAAATTTTCTTTAATTCATCTTCCACTCACCTGCTAAATTATTTAAACCTAACTATTTGATCGTCAGTAACCTTCACTCTCTTGTTAACCAGATAGAATCTCTACAGTGAAATGTGTTACCCACATCTTTGGTCTCATTATCCAGAGTTCGGTACTTAGTACATTCTTCCAACCACTATCCTTGACTTCTTGTTGCCTGTTGGTCCTATAAAAGCATTGTCCTCAGAATTAGGCTTAAAATTAATACCATTTTTTAAATTAAATTTTGGTTAGCAGTGTGCCCTGCAGATCAACTCTCAGAATTCTGGCAGAGCAGAGAAGCTAATGCAGGACAGCTTCCATTTTACAGAGAAAAATGATGGTCCCATAAGAAATCATTCATGGCTCCCCCTGCATTCAGGGACAGAGATGAGATTTGCAAAACAATAATTATGAAGAAGCTCCTGGGCCTTTGAGAAATCTGCCAGAGAGCTAATGGTTTCCATGGAAACATGAAGGAAAATGTTAGGGAGAACTTCTCTCTTTAGAAGGGGTTATTCAGCACAAAGAGAGTGAATTAATGGAGGTGAGGCACTAACTCTCTCTTGTTCCTAAATAATAAATCTATCAGGAAAAAGCTCACAGGTGAAGGACTTGCTCTTCTCCATCCTGTAAGGAAACACAAGTCACAGATCTATTTAGACTAAACTCCATTCAAATTTCACATTCCCTCCAACTTGACTCAACTCAGATAATAGTTTTAATCTATAAATTACCATTGAAGAGACAGCACACAAACATAGATAAAATAAATTAAATAAGCCTTGCAAATAATTAAATCATTCTTCTTCTCTCTTTTGCCTTTTATTTCTGCCTCAGGAATTCTCGGCCAAGATGTGGGCAGTGAGTAGTCATTTACCCTTCCTCCTGCTTCTAAACATATTGCTTTGTCCCTCATGAGAATTCTCAAGGAAGAAAATCCCACAAGCTCCTTGATCAATTCTCCTAGGGCCACCTGTCCTTATTGAATATGGAGTATTTTTTATCCTTCATTTTCTTTGCTGTAATTTTTTATTTGTTTCCTCTAATTCCATCCTCAATGGAATCTAAAAATAGGCATTCAGCAAATTCCTACATATTGGACCCTGTGTACTAACTGTGATGTGCTGAGACCTTCCCAATCACCTTCAGCCTCTTGCTCTAAGACTCAGTACAGCACTGTCCACAAATGTTTTTTCTGGTTCAGACACTCCAAGAAAGCTTTCAAACTTGAAATTTTAGAAATCTGGGACTTGAAAAAAAAAACAAGAATATTTTAGAATACTCTTTAAAGAAGAATGTGTGCATTAACTTCATTTAATTCTCTTAAGAAATGTGAAAGAAGGCTGATATTACTACTTACATTTTCTTATTGGGAAATCTAAGACTCAGAGAGGCCAGGCACTTTGCCTAGTATTACACAGCTGGTGACCAATGGAGCTGAAGCTTCGGTTCAGGCATTCAGCTCTAGTCATTCAGTTTCCTTTATCCCATGAAAACTGTCTCAGGCCACTGACTCAGGATTTTGAGTTTGTCACCAGCAGGCACAATTCAGGGTTCTGTGCTCCTCATCTGTTTATCCACATCCTCCAGTCTCACAATGTGGGACTGGGAGAGGACCCCAATTTTCCTTCCCCAACTCTGAAGCCAAAGACTAGAGGCATGAAGGTGTAGGAGAGAAAAAGCACACTTCTGCATCTCTTCTTTTTATAATTCTCCCTCCAACCTCTATTAACCTCAGGTCTCTGCACTGCAAGGCCCAACAGCACTGGGCCCCTCTGATCTCAGCTTTTCCCACTTGCCCCTCTCTTGCTCTGCCTCTGTCACACTGAAACAATCAGCACATTTCTGCCTCGTGGTCCTTGCACTTGCTCTTCCTTCAGTCTACACATTAGTTATCTATTACTGCATTAACAAATTACCACGAAATTTAGCAGCTTAAAACAGCACATATTTATTTTCTCACAGTTTTTCTGGGTAAGGAATTCGAGCATGGCTTATCTGGATCCTCTGATTCACGGCCTTATAAACTTGTATTCAAGGTGCCAACCAGGCTTAGTCTCATCTGAAGCCTTAACTGGTAAACAATCTGCTCCTAAAATCACATTGTATCAGCAGGACTAAGATCCTGTGGGTTACTGGACTGAGGACATCAGTTGCCTGCTTGCTAACTTTTGGCCAGAGAGCACCTTCAGTTCTTTTCAACAGGAGACTTTTCAACATGCCAGCTTGCTTCACCAAAGCCATACAAGAAGAGGTTATGCTAGAAAGACAAAAGTCAACATCTGCTGTAACCTAATCATTAAAAGGTTGTTCCATTACCTTTGCCATATCATTTTGGTTATGATGAAATTACTATAACCAGCCCATATTCAAGAAAGGAGGCTACATGGGGCATGAATACTGGAAATCATTGGGGTCACTGGAGGGTAGGCTTGACACAACCTAGAATGCTCTTTCCTCAGATGTCTTCAGGATTTACTCTTTACCTCCTTCAAGTCTTGCCTCACATATTACTTTCGCAGTGCTGTCTTCCATGGCCGCCTTATTTAACTTTGCAGTCTTTGTCAATCACTCTCTATTCCCTCCCCTAGTCAATATCCATTCACACAGTGGCGTGTTGAAGCCAGCTCTTATCAGCTCACAAAGAAGTGGCTTATTAAATTTTTAGGAAAGTTGTGACTCTGTTTATTTTATGTTGACATCATAAAATTGGCCACTATATGGAAATTTACCTCATAGTAATTGGTTAACACTACAAATCAGGGCTTTTTTTAATGTAGAGGCAGTAATGTTAATGTTGACTAGCAAGCCACTGTCTCCAGAGCACTCATTCCCTTCTAAAGTATGTCATTTATTTAGTTTGCTACCTGTCTCTTTTCACTGAAATGCAAGTCTATGAAGACCCACAATTTTCCATGTTTTGTTCACTGCTATATCCCCAATACCAAGAGTAGTAGGTGTTTAATAAATATTTGTTTAATATTGATTAAACAAATGAATGAAATATTACTTCTTTAGAACGGGTTTTTCCTGACCAGCTATCTGCCCTATTCATAATCTAAGTTAGATCTTCCCTGTGATTCTGTCATTCAACAATCAGTTCATTCCTTTAAACCAAGCATCACAATTTCTAACTATAGATGTTTGTTTATTTGTGCTTCATGTCTGCCTTCTCAACTATACTCCAAAAACCTTTTCAGGGCAGTTACTGTGTCTTACTTATCACCATCCAGCACAGTTTCAAGCAGATTATAGGTGGTCAACCAATGTTTGTTAATTACATAATTAGTTAATGGAAAAATAAATAAATACAACATTTATTTTATATACTTTTGAAAGGTGTTTCACATTGTGAGGCGTATCTATCTGTCTATCTATCTATCTATCTATCTATCTATCTATCTATCTATCTATCTATCTACTACCTATCTACCTGTCATCTATATTAGAGCTCTCATAGAAAGATGAAAGCAGAAGAAACCAACATTCACACACACACACACACACACACACACACACGTTAATGATTCAAGGACCTGAGAGAACTTTTATTCCCTGAGGGCATAGTCTGTGATATGAGTTTAATGCAGGATAGAGCTAATTTCCCCAAGTGAAAGGAACTCAAGCCCTGCACCAAGAGAGAGAGAGAGAGTTCTTGACTAAGCACAAGAAAGAATTCAAAGGCATGCTAGGGTTAGAGTCAAAAAGAAAAAAAATATTAGAGAAGGGATAGCGCTCCATAGACAGAGCATGGTCTCCTTTCAGAGGAAGAGAGTGAGAGAAACTGAGAGAGACTCAAAGAAACACAGAGACAGTGACAGTGAGACAGAGAAAAGACAATGAGAGGGACCCCAGAGTGTTCAGGAAATTCAATTTTTATATCATTCTTAGTCTCTGTGAATTCCAATTTAAAGATTTTGTTTACTCTATTTTCTTTGATGGTATGGACATATAGTGTGAAAGCGTATGTAGCATGAAAAGGTAAGAATATGCAAAGTGAAAGGCCGGCTGGCAATTCCCAGACTTTGATCTATAGGTTCCCCAATAGTTTTAGCCATAGGGAATGAATGATTGTGTTTATTTTGTGTAGTGAGGGACTTAAAGACTGGTTTCCTGTTTTCCCTTCCGCAGTATGATGAAATGGTTTGTTAGCAATCTCAGCAGAAATCTTCCTTTGTTCTGCAATTTTTCTTGTGGTCTGGCTATAGGGCTGATCAGCATATTGCAGTCTCTGAATATAGTTTGATTTAACATTTTAGTTCTCTGGCCTCCTCCTTACATTAAGTTGACCACAGGAAAATCTAGAGTAAGCATATTAAAGAAGTTTAGTGTGAAATGCTTTCTTATTGTTTTGAGGATGAGCAGAGTTTGCCACCCAACATATGCTTTTGGTGGAGGGGTGTACTGATTGTTTAAAGCTGGTTACTTTTAAGAAACAAAAGGCTCAGGAAAAACCTTTGACCTTACCCTTAACTAACTGCCTAAAAAAATTTAGACAAAGGACCTGCTCCAGGATGTAATTTATCATCATAATAAATTACATCATAATAAATAGTTATTTATCATCATAAGTACCTATGTCTTAATATAAAATTGGTATGATAGACAGGGAGGAAACTAGCAAGGCCCATTTGATCAAAGTCCTCTCTCTGTATCTCATTGTTATTGTGGCTTAGCAAACATTGTTTTCTTCATCTCCATGTGAATTGCCTTCCGCTCCTTTGAAGTCCAAACAACTATCTTCCTTTTTCCTTAGCTCAAGATGGCATGTAATCCTCTGCCCGAAATGTCTTCTGGTTCCATGTTTTTTGTACATATGTAATTAAATTTGGTTATCTGTTTCCTGTTAATCTGACTCATGTCAATTCTCAAGCCAGCCAAGAGGAGAACCAAGAGGAGAAAAGGAAAGTTTTAGCCTCCCCCACAGTTTAAAATGTGAGAACATTCTCTCTCAACACTTCTAGCCTTTCTGACTTCTGATTCGAGACCGTGCTCAGTGCCTAGAGCATCTGGACCTCCTAATTTCTCTGCTGTCTCTTCAAGTTGGTCTTTTTCCAGACATTAACAACCACCAAAATCAAAGGAAAAAATAGGCGATTCTTTTCTCTTTCTGAGTCTGACTAAAATCTCTGGATTCATTTTAAAGGCTCACTTCTCAAACATCCGTTTGAAGGTACAGGAGAGTGGATGTGAGTATGTATGTGTGAGAAGGTGAGCATTTCTACATTAAATTTTACAACGCTATTCTCTGTAGTGTAATACGACAACCTCTCTGAGACAGCCTAATAATGCAGTAAAGAATATAAGAAAGGGGGGGAAAAAGAATATAAGAAAGGTGGTTGGCACTGCAAAATGTGAGCACACACAGACACTCCTACACACTCATAGACAAAGACAATGCACTCACACGTGCACATGCACACATATACACACATACCACTACAAGAGGAAAGGAATGTAACCAGAATAGAAGATGACTGTACCTGTCAGACTCCATTGCACTGGTCCTGTGAGCAGGTCCCTGAGCTGGATGCAACCTTATGAGATCTCAAAGACTTTGGAAAAGCTGACCCTCTACAGCAGATCAGGATGTGCTACTGAATTTTCTGAGTGTTGACTGGAGCAATGATCTCCGAGATCATCAGGAAAAGATCAATAGACAATCTTTTTACTGGCTGCCAAAGGACCCCTAGCGCTTTCCATGTCCCAGGTTAACTCAGCCGTGAAAAAGAATCCCAAAGGAGGGCAAGGGAAATAGAAGTACAATATCAGAGTCAGGCAGAAATGTCATTGCCATTCCAGGAGCTAACACCCATTTCAGCTTCCCTGAGCTCTCCTCTCTTATTCATAAGATTCTCCCTTGAAAACTTTTGCAAGATACATTTCCTTATCCAAGAATAGATTGTTTTATTAAAAGTCAGTTCTTTAGAACAAAGATGTGGTAAAGCTGCAAACCAAACCACACCTCCTAAAGCACACCAGTCTACGATTGGCCTAGCAGGGGTCTCATTGTGCACAGGTCTCAGGAAATAGTAGATACTTACTAAATGCTGGCTGACCTTGCTCAGTAATGGTGACTCCTCTGAAAGCCTCCTTTGTCAGCAAGGCTTTATCTGTCCTTTCTCATGAGATAACAGATGAGTGGTTCTACTCAATCTAGAACAAGCTCATCTTCCAATCACCAAGCACCCTTCCTTTCCCAGTTGCAGAAGTATAAAGAAGCTACTGAGGGATTCTTTGCTGGCTCCTCTAGTCAGACTGTATCCTTGCACCCTCTATCTTTCCTCAGAATTGGGGTGTTTTACCAAAGGACTCAGAAGTCAGATAGCTCTAGTGCTATGTGACTCTGGTCACAACTGAAACTGGCAGATTGCATCTTATTTGCCCTAGAGACATTATCATCTGAAAGAATATCCCAACATATTCCTTTGCCAGGACGTTCTTATACATGCTAGAGGCAGCATCTATGCAATCTTTTCTTCTTCCCTTTTTCTCTCCTCTTTCTTCCTATGATTCTGTTTAATATCTCTCTCTTATATGCTGCAGCAAAATTTCTATGAGTTGAATATAATTGTGCTCAACTACTTTCCAATCTCCAGACCAGCAGGGAAGCTGGCGTTTTCTCTGAGGCTAGGAGAGTTCTTTTATCTCAGAGGAGATCTGTGGAGATATACCAGTTAGGAATGGGCTTCCTGTTCAGAGGGCCAGCATTCAGAGCCGAGGCAAGTGGGAGATGCTCTTAGCACATGCCTGTTCCTTTGACTTTCTGCAAAGGCAGAGTAAAAACTAGTTGGAAGATTGGGGCATGTGCCCTGGAGCCTGGGTGAGAATATGAATGTAAATTCCAAAGTCCTGATTAAGACCCTCATTTGGTAGGGGTGAGACAGAAAGAAGAATATACAGGCTCAAATCCAATGGCAACACCCTACCCTTAAAAAAAAACAAACATGTAAATAATATATTAAATATAAATAATATATTAAAACTGCACATATTTAATATATATAATTTCAAGAGTTTGGACACATGAATACACCAGTTAAACCATCACCACTATCAAGGTAGCAGACATATTCATCACTTCCAAAAGTTTACTCATGTTCCTTTGTTTTATTTCTTATTGTAGTTAAAACACTTAACAGGAGATATACTCCCTTAAGTTTTAATGTGCACAATAGAATACTTTTTATTTGCTCATTGTTTATTATGTTTATTTGAATTTGAATTTATTTTCCCATACTATTTTTTGTTGAGACTGTATATATTATAAATTAAGCATCTACCTGTGGTTTAATATCAAAGTCAGAGTAAACATAATTCAGTCTACATCACGACATAATTGCAAGCACATTAGAAAGTTTCTTTCCTTTTTGTAAAGTTCATTTGCATCTCAGTGTTCCATGTAGTACATATCAAACAGTAGTCAGACAACATTTAAGCATCAGATGTTGATAGCCTCTTGTTAAGTTGGCTTGTTGTTACCTAGATTTTCCATGTCAGTGGAGGTAAAAAAGAGACATGGGTAATAAAATTAGATAATTCCCAAGCATTTATGCCTGGTTGGAGGAGGCAAGTAGAGAAATGTTTAGCCCTAATAAGTGCAAGGTAGATTTTTTTCCAGTTTTATTGAAATAAAATTGACAAACGAAACTGTATAAATGTAAGACATACAACATGATGATTTAATATATGTATATATTATGAAGCGATTACCACAATAATGTGTTAACACATCCATAACCTCACATAGTTATCATTTATTTTTTATGATTAGGCAATTAAAATTTACTCTCTAAGTAAACGTCAAGTATACTGTATAATATTATTAAGTATAGTCACCATACTATACATTAGAACCTGAGAACTTAGTCATCTTATCACTGAAAGTTTGTAATCTTTGACCAACATCTCTTCATTTCCCCCCACACCACCACAGCCCCTGACAACCACAGTTCTACTCCTTGATTCAATATTTTGACATTTTTAGATTCAATGTATGAGATTATATGGCATTTGTCTTTCTTGATCTGACTTATTTTATTTATAACATAATACTGTCAATGTTTATTCATGCTGTTGCAAATGTCAAAATTTCCTTCCCTTTTGTGGCCGAATATTATTTCGCACGCGCGCGCGCACGCGTGTGTGTGTGTGTGTGTGTGTGTGTGTGTGTGTGTGTGTGTGTGTGTTTACCTGTGGAAGCAGGTAAAGCTGGTCACTACCGCATGTACCCTTTGCCGTAGACACAGTGGACTCCTCTTGACTCTGTCCGTGCTCCTGCAGTCTCTTTTCAATCTGGCCTAGCCTTCAAGCTTCAGGTAAAGAGTCACTCCCTCTCTGGTCCCATATCAACACCAACTTCTACATCTCTGCTTACTATTGACACTGTGTCTTAGCTCAGATACAAAATAGAACTAGTCAGCTTCTGTGCTACTGCTTTATTAGTGAGGGCAATCCTGGGGAATTAAGAATTCAGGGAAGAAGGAATTGAGGTGAGGAAGACAGGAACATACTAGAAGAGTAGGGGTTATTGGGCCAGCTACTTCCTGGTGGCAAGCAGAGCTGATGGATGGATCTCCTGGACATCTTCAGAGAGGCCATATGGACCCTGTAGCTCAAGACAGGCTGTCCACAGAGGGCAAATAGAAGCAGTATCCTGCTAGTCCCCTCCTGATGTTTTCCACCTCACATTGGGCAGTTTCTACCCCATGAGACATTGACTCCCCTGCCTTACTCAGGTGTCATCCAGTCTCTCCAGGCAGCATCCACTCAATCAGTTTGGCTATGACACAGGTGTGGCAATGGACACTATTGTGTAGCATCTCCTTCTGTGCTGACACTATGGCTCTGGGATCATGGAATGCACAACTCATTACTAGTGAGGTGTCGGGGCAAGGCTGGTGGGCCAGGAGAAAGAAGAGAGTCAGCTTTTAGCATCAGAATAGGGAGCATTCTTGGGAAAATCCCAGAGAAGCAGGAAACTGCCGATGGAGTGCAAGACTGGAGGGTGTATAAATGCAAAAGTCTTACCTTCTGGATGTTCATCATCTAACATAAGGTACATCTTATTCCATTCAACTTTTCCTTCCCCACTCCTAGAATCATTTTCAGTTGGCCTTGAAGCCTCCATCTCACCTAATTCTGATCAATGAGACTATAGTATAGACCTGAGGGGTCTCCTAAAAAATAGAAGAAATAAAGCCTTCCATACCAGGCTGACTGGACCAATTTGACAAGCCCAGAAATTCTGGCAGCCTCTTGTGTTGAATGTAAAAATGAAAACTATTTTCAAAAACCTTTTCTGACTCAGTAGCTGCTATGAACAGAATGTTTGTGTTTCCTCAAAAATTCATGTTAAAATCTTAACCACAATGTGATGGCATTTGGTGATGGGGCCTTTAGCAAGTAATTAGACCATGAAGGTAACTTCCTTATGATGCAATTAGTGTCCTTATAAGAACAGACATGAGAGAGATCACTTTCTCTGCTCTACAGAATGTAAGGATGCAATGAGAAGTCACTCATCTATAAAGTAAGAAGAGGACCCTCATCAAGGTTTGACCATTTTAGCATCCTGATCTCAAACTTCCATCCTCCAGAACTGTGAAAAATAAATGTTTCTATTCTTTAGCCCATGATGTCTATGGTAATTTGTTAAAGTAACTCAAACAGACTGAGACAATAGCAAAGAAACAAGAAGACAGCTCCTGCAAAGAAAAGTAAAATAAATATGCCAGAAGGCAGAGATACTTCAAGAAAGTCATGTTACTCTTGTAACACCTTCTGTAACCCAAATTTGGAAACACTCTACCAGACAGCTGTCAGCCAGTAGCATGCTACCTTCTTGGTCTATATTGTCCTATGTGAGCATGGGGCTGTTGGAGATTAGAGATGGACAGAGGGGAAGTGGACATGAGAGGATGCGGTCTGTAACTGCCCCTCTCAAAATCTCTGCCAATGGTCCTATCTTCCTGGATCCTACCTAGCAATGTCAGGGGAGGGAGAATCCCTGGGGCTATATCCCATCCTCAACAGGGAACCCCAAAGTGGTACCTTGACCAGGGTCAGCCCTCTCTGCCACTTTGGTTATAGTGGTCTTCAAGGTAAATTTGCCTTTTGGTAAATTCAAATCAAGTTATGTTTATTGGGAGGGTTAATAGATTTGATTTTTTCTCTTAGATGCTGGAGTTGGGGCGGGGGGGAATACTGTAAATGTGCCTCTGTGGGCAGAAATCATGCCTGGTGACATGATTGCCAAATGCCAAAATGCATTGTTTCCAAAATTGGATATGCAATGTTGGTTTCATGTATATGTGCTTTTTGTTTGTTTGTTTGTTTCTTTCTTTCTTTCTTTCTCTTTTTTTTTTTAGGAAAAATGGCCCACATGTTTTATTAAGGCAAGTAACCCCAAAATGATTGCAAGCCACTGCATGGGGATAATGGAATAGAATTTACCTGGATACATACTCTCATACCAGTCCCCTCCTCCTCCCTGCCCACCAACAGCTAGTTTCTGAGGCAGAGACAAAGCAGAGAGTATGGGGTAGATCAAACTATAGTTCAAAAAAGCTACTTCCCTGGGTGAAGGCTATGTGTTTTCCTTTGTCCAGTGGAATGTTAGCAGACATGAAATAAGCAAAAGCTTGGAAAATGCTTTCCTTCTTGCATGTTGTCCTTGCTGCAAGATGAATAGAGCCGAGCTGGCCAACCGGTTCACGATGATAACAAATATGTGAGCAGACTAAACCCAACCCTTAGCTTAGAGGCACTTGTTCAACCAAGTCCAATTGATGAACAAACCATTAACTTCTCCAAAGATGTGTGAATGAAATAAGTACATATTGTTATAAAGCAATAAGGTGTTATGGTTGTTTGTTATGAGTCAATGGCTGACTGATATGAAGGCATAGTCATTTCCCCTCCAGTGTAAAAATATTAAGTCCTTCCCACTGTAACCTGTGCTTATCCTTCCTCACAACACTTCTTATCCTAAATTGTGACTAGGTGTTCTCTCTAGATTACATATTCCTGGTGACATGCATGTGCATTTTTTTCTCTCAATATTTTCAGGATAGAACACATGCTTAATGAGTATCTGTTAGGTGAAAGAATAAAAGAATAAATCAGATGTTATAATATCGAGAAAGGATAAGCAAGAGGGGAAAAACAGAATTGGAACTCAAGGACACGATTTTGGGGAAAAGATTAAGGCTGGGTCTATGCCAGAAAAGTGGCCAGGACATATTTCAGCAGTAAAGCATTGGCTGCAGTGCCACACAAATGGTTCCCAACTGACTCATTTTGTTTGCATCCTTCAGATCAGATTAATTTCTCAGGTGGAAGCATGTTACTGGCTCAGATGGTGACAGCCCTGCAAAGCAGGGAGGCACCTGCTCATCCTATGCCAGTGAGTTCAATGCTTCTATCATTCTGTTGCTCACTGCAATCAATGCTGCCTGAATGCAACTGGGAAATTCCACACTTCAGAGGAGTAGTCCTTCAGGGGAGATACTCTGAGGCAACATCTGATTCTGGTGTCTCAGCCTGGGGAGGCTGGGTGCTGTTTCCAGTCTGATGACTCATGAGCATGCACATAAACTTACTGAAGATCTACATGATGAGCTCTGGATTAAGCCCAGGTATAAGAGTCACTGTTGAAAACTGGTCAATAGAGAACCACTCTGTACAAAGGGTGGTACAGGACCTTTCTGAGCTCAACTTATCTTCTGTGATACAGCTATTTCCCTTTTACCAGCATGAATGGCTTACTGTTTGATTGACATCCAGATATCGTCTATTGAAAGCCCCATTAGTGAAGTAAAGTAGTGATTTGTGATACAAAACAGGGTAGCCCATCTCCTGCTTTTTCCCAATGTTTTATGACATTTTAGATAAGCAGATAGTCATTTTAAGGGGATAAGAAAAGACAGAGAAAATCTTTATCTCTCCTTCATGGACCAGCTGAGGACCAACCTTACCAGGGTGCAGGGCTAGGCCTGGGTCTCCTAAAGCACAAGCAAGATACAGTCCCCTGCCCCGACTGACCTAGAATGAGGAGATAAATACCTGAGGGAACAGGATGGTTTTAACTCTAATTTCTTTAATAAATGGCGAGGTCAATATGACAGCCAGAGGTGTGCTCTGCTCAGTTATCCCTTCATAGAGAAGCTTTACCAGCAGCTAATCAGCTATGGCACCACAAGGAACCGTGGCAATGTTAATGTTGAGGCCACACTCACCTCAGGCTGCTCTTATCAATGATGAAGCATGCACAGATACTGGAGCTGGGCCATTCCTGCCAGCTGGGGATTCTTAACAGGTAGTTTGTCCTCCTGGATTCTGCATTAGCCTGGCTAATTCCTTCTCAGAGATGCTCTGCAGTGTGAGGCTCCTCTTTCTCATATCCTTTCCAAGACTTTTAGAACTAGTGTCCACCCTTATCTCTTATATCCTATCATTTCAGTGTAACTTCCAACTGCCAATGTCAGCCTCTTGGGACCTGAGGTAATCACAAAGAGCTGGAACTAACACTCCTGGGATCATTCTGCAGCTAATGATAAATGGGAGATAGAATTTACCCAGTTCTCTGGCCGCTCAGGTAAGATATTTCTGAATCACATATTTTATTTAAATATTTTTATTAAAATATAGCTAATATAGAATATTATATCAGCTTCAGGTGTGCATCATAGTTATTCAACATTTACATAATTAAAAAAGTGATCATCATGATAAGTTCAGCAACCATCTGACACCACACAACACTATCACAATATTACTGACTATATTTCCTATGATGTACATTACATCCCCAAGACTTATTTGTTTTATGCCTGGAAGTTTGAACCTCTTATTCTCCTTCACTTTCTCCCTGCTTTTTGATTTTTCTATTACAGTTGACATTCAATATTATTTTTTATTAGTTTCAGATATACAGCATTTAATGTAGACATTTACATAATTTATAAAGTGATCTCCCTGACTAGTCTAGTGCCTACTTGGCACTATACATAGTTATTATTATTATATTATTGATTATATTTCTCATGCTATACTTTGCATCCGCATGACTATTTCATAACTACCAATTTGCACTTAATCCCTTTACCTTTTTGCCCCATCCTGTAACCTTCCTCCTATATGGCAACCATTAGCTTGTTCCCTGCATCTATGAGGCTGTTTCTGTTTTGTTTGTTTATTTTATTCTTTAGATTTCACATATAAGTGAAATCATATGGTATTTCTTTTTCTCTGACTTATTTCACTTAGCATACTTTCCAGGTCCATTCACATTGTTGCAAATGGTAAGATTTCATTCTTTTTTATGGCCCAGTAATATTCCATTGTATTCCATATATGTACCACCTGTTCTTTATCCAATCATCTATTAATGGACACTTAAGTAGCTTCCATATCTTGGCTATTATAAATAATGCTACAGTGAACCAAGAGGTGCATACATCTTTTCAAATTAGTGTTTTGGCTTTCTTCAGATAAATATCCAGAAGTAAAATTTCTAGGACATCATGTATATTTAAAAAATAAATAGTGTCATATACTTTTGTACATTGAAAGTAGAATTAGTACAAATAATTTCATAATGAAATTTAGTGATATAAATATTCTAGTGAGAATATCAAAGATAGAATTTATGTTCTTGGCACCATTTATTCTAAAGGACAGCAAATAAAGATATTACTTTGGGTATATATCAAAGTCTTGGGGATTTGTAAAATTTAAATTTTCACCGAATCATTTTAAGATGGTTAAAAACACTGTTTTTAGGAATAAACTTAGACCATAGGTTATATTAATAAACATTTAAAACTAGAGAAGACAAAAACTAATTATATTCATAACACTCTCTAGAAACATCTATTATATAATGATTAATTTATCAAATCTTTCATTCACTCAATAACTATTTATTGTATTATATTTCAGGTGTTGGGAATAGAGCAATAAATAAAACAATTAGAAAAACATGTGCTAACATTCTAGTGATTTATTATATTGGAATCCTTTGTATATTATTTATATTATAATTGCCACATCTTACTCATTCTTTCTTCACAATAAAACATAATAAGTGCCTGATAAGTTTTGCAAATTGAATGTATTCAATCTATTTAATTGAAAATTTGCTCTAAAGAACATATTTTTTTAAGTTTATGTTTTAATGAGTTGAAATTTTTATATAAGGAGTTATATAAATATCAATGGCTACACATTTTAGAGGCCTAAAAAATGTAAAATATAATCTTAAGCAAAAATCTTATGTATGTATGTATGTATATATTTATTTTTGTTTTGTTTTAAACGATGTTATTGAGTCACCAGCACAACCTGGTGGCTGCTTAAGTGAACTTCTTGGTTCAGCATTTTTAGTTTTTCTTTTGAGTTGTGTCTTCATTCTTGTATTGGCCTGGTTTTTCTTTCTTTCTCTTTCTTCCTTTCTTCCTTTCTTTCTTTCTTTCTTTCTTTCTTTCTTTCTTTCTTTCTTTCTTTCTTTCTTTCTTTCTTTCTTTCTTTCTTTCTTTCTTTCTTTCTTTCTT
>NW_006436373.1:17063-23400 GCF_000325575.1 Pteropus alecto | reverse complement strand
TTCTTTCTTTCTCTTCTTTCTTTTTTGTATTTAAAAAATTGCATTATAAATTTTATAACTATTGTAATTAAAATTTACACAACTTTTACAAAACAAATATAGGTATTTCAAAATAGTTGTCCTGTAATAACAAAGCGATTATAAGTTTGTTTCTCCCCCCCCCAAAGTTAAATTCTAGAGGGCAAGATGAATGTCGTGCACTTTTTAATTATAGTCTTGCTCCCCCATAGGAACTTAATATACATATATATTGCACATATATACACAGTTTTTGAAATGTAGATGATGAAGTTTGTAGAATTTTAGGGAGCCCAGAAACTATTATGAAGCCTTGGTCTTCTTTTTTCCTTTATGCTCTGTATTGTATAAATTGTTAGTTGCTATAAAGCTGGCCTACATTTCATAAAAGTGAATGCTCCCTGAAAAGGAGGAGTGTGAATGCTTTTGGAAATATAAAAATTTTAAGAGAGGTTTCTGGAAAGGTAGTTAATATTCAAGATAAGTAAAAAAGATATATGAATGCAGAAGTAATAGAAAGGGGTAGAGAGGAAAGGTAAATTTTAGCAGCTTTGGGCATGGACAACCTTGTACATCCAAAGAGAATGAGTCAGACAAATGCGTAAGGATCAGGGATATATGATCAACTCTTTGGTTCTGAACACTGAGTCTAAGTTGATTGAGAGTAACTTTATTTTCATCAATCTGAACCAAAATGAGACATAACAAGCATTTAACACACACACTTTTAGGGGGCCCATTTTGGATCTGGGGAATCTCTTGATATGTTGGGTATCTCTATTAGTAGAGAGAAATTCATTCAGGTAGGCATAAAATGCAGAAAAGAATGTGCTATAATAATATGTATTAAGAACACACCAAAGCTTAAGAAAGCTGTTCTAGTATATAAATATTGATTACACAGAAATCATTCATTCAAATAAAATTGAAGATAATAATAAAGCCAATCTAAATAGGTGATATCTTAAAATTTCAGTTTCAAGGAGAATATACTTAAAAAAAAATTAAATACCTTAATTTTTCTGTTTCAAAGATAAAAGCCTGTATTCTTCATCTTTTAAAATATTAAGCTTTTAATTTGAATTATAGATTTACATGTAATTACAAAAAAAAAATGCAGAGAGATCCCATGTATCTTATATTCCACTTTCCCCAATGGTAGCATCTTGAGAATATAGTATAATATCACAACTAGGATATTAACACTGATGCAATCCATTGATCTTGATCTTATTCAGATTTTCCCAGTTTTAATTTTACTCATCTGCTTGTGTGTGTGTGTGAAAGAGAGAGAGAGAAAGAGAGAGAGTTTAATTCTATACAATTTTATTTTCTGTGTAGGTTTATGTATTCAATACCACGGTCAATATACAGAACAGTTTCATCACCACAAAGATCCCACCTGTTGTTTTATAATCATACAGTACATAACATTTTGGGATTGACTTTTTTTATTCAACATAATTCCTTTGAAATTCACTTAGGTTGTTTCATGTATCAAGTCTGCATTCTTTTATTATTATTGTTGTTGTCATTGTTGTTGTTATTATTATTATCGTTATTATTGTTATTGCTAAATAATATTCCATGATATGGATAGAAGTACACAGTTTAACTTTTTGTCTACTGAGGGATACCTGGGTTATTTCCAGTTTGTGTACAACTTTTGTCTGAAAAAAATTTTTCCTTTATTTGGCATATATGCCCGAGTCAACTGCTAAATAATTGTGTTTAGTTTTATAAGGTACTATTAATCCAGAGTGATTGTAATGTTTTACATTCTCAGCAGAAATTTATGAGTAATCCAGTTTTTCTACATCATCATTAGTACTTGGTGTTGCCATTTTTTAAAAATTTTAGACATTGTGATAGATTTGTAGTAATATTTTATTGTGGTTTTAATAGTGTTTCCCCAATGATGTTGAATATCTTTTCATGTGCTTAGTTGCCACCTGCATGTCTTCTATATTGAAATGTCTTTCAAGTCTTTTCCTCATTTTCTAATTAAGTTTTTTTTTTTTTACTGTTGACTTTCGAGAGTTCTTCATACATTTTTGAAGCTACTTCTTTGTCAGATATATAGTTGCACATATTTTCTTCCTGTCTGTAGCTTGTCTTTTTTATCCTCTTGGCAAGGTCTTTGACAGACACAAACATTTAATTTTCATGTAGTTAAATTTATAAAATTTTTCTTTTACAGATTGTTCTTTTGGTGTTAAATCTTAAAAATATATGCCTAGCCTTATGCCTAGTCTCAAAGATCTATGACTAGTTCCAGAAGATATATTCAAAAGCTGTGTTATTTTGAGTTCCAGAAAAGTCGACAGAGTACCTAAATCCTGTGCTGGCCTCCTCTCATGACCACATCAAAATTACAACTGACCTACAGAACAACCATCGATGAAAATCACCTGAAGTCTAGCTGAACAGAAGTCCTATAACTAAGAATATACAAAAGAGGCCACTTCCAGACTAGGAGGAGGGACAGAGACACAAAACGAGCTGGTCCCACACCCATGTGTGGTGGTTGAGAATTGGAAGGAATATCTTGGTTGTGGAGGTTCCTCTTGGAGGAATAAGGGGTCCTGGCCACACACTGGTCTCTCCATCCCAGTGTTGAAGTGCCTGGAAGAGAAGTCCTCACAACTTCTGGCTGTAAAACCAACAAAGATCATGGTTGAGTGAGACAGAGGGCTGCTGGAGTCCCAGGTGCTACTCTTAAATGGCTTTCACATAGACTTACTCACTCAGAGCTCCAGTACTTTGGCAGCAGCTCAAAAGGAGCCAGGGACATAGAGAAGAACTAAATTGTCTTGCTTCAGGGTGAAGACTGGAGGGGCAGCTTTTTCCCAGACAGAAATGCTGGCAGAATTCATTGTTTCTTTGTTGAGCACTATATCCTCCTAGTGTACAGATGCAGGCTGTTGCCATATCTGAGTCTCCATCAACCTGACTAACACTGGTTGCCATGCCCTGGTAATTCCCTGAGATCCTGCCCCTCCCAACTTGCGGGCCCATCCAAACTACTTCCAGTGACTTTTCCATACAAACAACTCGTATGGCTCATACTATGGAATTTCCTAAAATATCTCAAAGATTCACAAACCTCAAACATGTAGCATCTAGCTTTGGCTTGTACCATACCTCTTGCTAAGCAGCCTCAAGCTCAGCACTAATAGCGGCCAGCCTTGGTTTCCATCTTAGCCACCTCCACAAGTGACACACCCAAATGACAGACTCGATAGACACTAGAGCCCTGCTAAAGCGAATCCTGCTCCATAGAGTCAGCTCCTGCACAACAGCTCTTCCACTGTAGTCACTGGCCAGTCCTCACAACCAATCAGCCTGAGGGCCAATCTTTCCCGTTCATGTGCAAACAACAATCTAGGCTCAGCTACAACAGGAAACCACACATAATTCATACAGGGACACACACATGGAACAGCAGGCTAAAGTGACCAGGGAGACACTGGGCTCCACAGGCTATCTACTATAGAAGGCCGCTCTACTAAGACCAGGCAACATAGCAGCTCTACCTAATACATAAAAACAAACATGAGGAGGCAGCCAAAATGGGGAGACAAAGAAACATGTCCCAAATGAAAGAACCAAACAAAGCTTCAGAAAAAGAACTAAGCAAAATGGAGACAAGCAATCTACCAGATACAGAATTCAAAACACTGGTTATAAGGATGCTCACTGATCTCAGTGAAAACGTCAGCAAAGAAATAGGAAACATAATAATGGAGGTAAGAAACAACAAAATAACAGTCAAAAATGAAAAATGCAACTACTGAAATAAAGAATACATTAGAGGGAATCAAGGGTAGATTAGATGAAAAAGAGAATCAAATTAGGAATTTTAAAATAAAGTTGCAGAAAATATCCAATCAGAGAAGCAAAAAGAAAAAAAAAATAAATGAGCATAGGTTAAGAGGGCTCTGGGACAACACCAAACAGACCAACATTGCATCATGATGATACCAGAAGGAGAAGTGAAAGAACAAGGAACTGAAAACTTGTTTGAAGAAATAATGACAGCAAACTCCCCTAACTTGATGAAGAAAATAGACATACAAGCCCAGGAAGTACTGAATCTTAAATAAAATGAACTCAAAGAAGTTCATACCAAGACACATTCTATTAAAATGACAAAGATTAAAGACAAACAGAGAATCTTCAAAGCAGCAAGAGAAAAAAAAATAGTTAATCACAAGAGAGCTCCCATATGTCAGCCAATTTCTCAACAGAAATTTTGCAGGCCAGAAAGGATTGGCATGAAATAGTCAAAGTGATGAAAACCAAGGATCTACAACCAAGACTATTCTACCAAGCACACCTATCATTTAGAATCAAAGGACAGGTAAAGATCTTCCCAGACAAGAAAAAGCTAAACACCAACACCAAACCAGTATTTCAAGAAATATTAAGGGCCTTCTTTAAGAAGAAGAAGAAAAAAAATGTCAAAATGTGAATAATAAAATGGCAATAACTACATATCAGGGCGATGATTAGTTTAAATGTAAATGGATTAAATGTGCCAATCTAAAGACATAAGGTAGTGGAATAGATAAGAAAACAAAAACCTTACATATGCTGCCTACAAGAGACTCATTTCAGATTGAAAGACACATACAGACTGAAAGTAAAGGGATGGAAAAAGATTTCATGAAAATAGAAACAAAAATATTTTATGAAAGCAGGGCGATGATTAGTTTAAATGTAAATGGATTAAATGTGCCAATCTAAAGACATAAGGTAGTGGAATAGATAAGAAAACAAAAACCTTACATATGCTGCCTACAAGAGACTCATTTCAGATTGAAAGACACATACAGACTGAAAGTAAAGGGATGGAAAAATATTTCATAAAAATAGAAACAAAAATATTTTATGAAAATAGAAAAAATACTGGTGCAGCAATACTTATATCAGACAAAATAGACTTAAAAGAAAAAGGCTATAACAAGAGACAAGGAAGGACCCAGTGATCTCACTTCCATGTTTTTTATCCAAAGAAACTCAAAACATTATTTTGTAAGGACATGTTAACTTATATGTTTATTGCAGCTTTATTTAAAATAGCCAAGATATGGAGGCAACCTGAGCATCCATAAGTGGAAACACACACACACATACGCACGCACATACACACACACACACACACAGAAATATTACTCAACCATAAAAAGGAATGAAATCTTACCATCTGCAACAACATGGATGGACCTAGAGGGTATTGCGCTGAGTCGAGTAAGACAGAGAAAAACAAATGTCATATAATTTCATTTATATGTAGAATCTAGAAAACATGATAAACAAACATGTTTATAATAATACTAATAAGCTTATTGATATAGAGAGCATTTTGATGATTGCCAGATTAGGAGGTGGGGCAATTGGTGAAGGAGGAGGAAATCAAGAGGTAAAAATTGTTAGTTACAAAATAGTCATGGGGATGTAGAGTATAGTATGAGGAATATAGCCATTAGCATTATAATAACTATGTATGATGACAGATGCATACTGGATTTATCAGTGTGATCACTTCATAAGTTATATAAATGTCTAATCACTATGTGGTGTATCTGAAACTAACATAATGTTGTACGCCAACTACGCTTTAAAAAGTAAAAATAGAGATAGGCGGGGAAACATGGCAGAATGAGAGACATTCTCAGATCTCTCCTCTTGAAACAAAAATAAGCTGAACATCTAAAACTCAGCAAAAATCACCCAAACTGCACACCAGCACATCTCAGCATGGGATCTGTGCATGAGAACTATAACAGGTCAGAACTTCGAGTGTCAGGTGGTGGACTGGTAGAAATAAAAAAGCTGCTTCTCACAGCTGCTGGAGCTCCTTGCAGGAAGAGGTGGGGGCAGGGGGAGAAGGTATGGTGACTTCCCTGATCAGCCTGCCTGGAAGTTCTGGAACTTCTTTGCAGCTGGCAGCAGAGCCCAGTCATGAGGGCAAAAAGCAGAGAAGCAGGACGGGACAGCAGAGAAACAACAGTTGATTTTTACTGCCCCCGGTTTCAAAACGGAAGCTGAGCTACAGTCCCCAACCTCCAACCCAGTGGGCCCCTCTGCCCATACCCTCTGAGACCGAACACCGTGGAGCCCCAGGAAAATCTGAGCAAAAGCTGTGAGACTGAAGCTACCTCTTGCAGCCTCTGGAGCTCCTTGCAAGAGGAGGGGGAGGAAAGAAGGTGCAGTAACTTCCCTGAAGAGCTCTACCTGGAAGTCTCGGAGACTCCTACCCAGCCGGCAGCAGGGCATAGTCATCAGAGCAGAAAGCAGAGAAGGGGAACGGCAC
>NW_006436373.1:0-12616 GCF_000325575.1 Pteropus alecto | reverse complement strand
CACATGTTGGAGAGAATGTGGAGAAAGGGAACCCTCTTGCACTGTTGGTAGGATTGCAAATTGGTACAGCCGCTATGGAAAACAGTATGGAGGTTCCTCAAAAAACTAAGAATTATCATATCATATGATCCAGCAATCCCTCTACTGGGTATTTACCCCTAATGTCTTGAAATCCCATATCTGAAAAGATATTTGCACACCAGTATTCATCACTATTCACATATCTGAAAAGATATTTGCACACCAGTATTCATAGTAGCACTATTCACAGTGATCAAAACATGGAAGCAACCGAAGTGTCCTATGATAAATGATTGGATAAAGAAGCGGTGGTACATATATACAATGGAATATTACTCAGCCATAAGAAAAGATGAAATACTGCCATATGTGACAACATGAATGGACCTCAAGATAATCATGCTAAGCAAAATAAGCCAGACTGAAAAGGTTGAAAATCACATAATATCACTTATATGTGGGATATAAACCTAAAAACAACAAATGAGCAGGACAAAGAGAGACTCAGGGACATGTACAATGGACTAATGGTTACCAGAGGACAGGAGATCGGGGAGGAGGGAAGAGGTAGACAGGGTAAAGGGGGTCAAATATAAGGGGATTGGAGGAGGGTAAAGTGGGTAATGGAGATCAAATATATGCTAGCTGAAGAAAACTGGACTTTGGGTGGTAATAATACAATAGAATATATAAATGTTAAATTATAATGTACCTTTGAATATTATATAATTGTATTAACCAATGTTACCCCAATAAACTTAATTAAAAATGTAAAAATAGAATTTTTTTAAAAAGTTGTGTTATTTTAACCAACTAAAGGAGTTTAACACCATTGGGTTTTTGTTTTAATCTCCAACACTGCCTATTGGGTTTTTGTTTTGACCTCCATCACCATCTACTCTGGAGAGAAAATTTTAAAATCAGGGGCTAGAAGATATAAATATTTTCTTTCAGACAGGTTTTCTTGGTGATTATTCTTCCTCTTCTGTGGCGACTAGGACACTCCGTGAGTCAGTGTAAATCCCACCAGGAACTCCAAAGGGCAAATGTCCATTGTCATTAGATTTCATAATGAAATCAATCATTCGGTGGTCTTCATTTGTTAATTATAATAGTAATTCTAACGATATTTGACAAAGATTGGGTAATACAAAAAAATTATCTTTATTGTAAAGAAACAGTATCAGTCACAATTGTAAAAAGTCCATTTTCCTCTGAGTGATGCCAAATGCACAATTGCACACATTACTCCCTCTATGGGTTGATTTTTCTCAACCAAATTTTTTATCTTTCTTTTGCTTAATATTCTATCACAAAAAATAGGGAAATAGGACATTTACCCACTAAGTCACAGCTACAACTGCTTATCATAGTGTGAGTTCCAAGTACAGCTCCTAATCTAATAGACATTCACAAAATATTTGTGGAATGATTGAATGAATGAATCAGTGGGTATTACCAATAACTATTACTTTAAGCAATTTAAGAGAGTCATCACTGCAAGAAAGATCAGAGTAGTGAATTCACTTAGCATTTTATTTCTAAATAAGAGAACTATGGAGAACACAATAAGAGCTTATTCTGGTTAACTTAGAGAGGAAGGAGTCTCATTATACATTCTTACACTCTAATGTTTGTGTTCTTCCAGTTATATTAATTTCTGAGCTGAAAATAACCATTGATGGGCAATATGAATACCTATGTGCATCATTCATGGACATTAGCTTGTGTTCCTAAACTCAATATTAGGTGGGCATATACTAAATCTGTGGGAACCTGCATTCTCTTTAGCCTGTTGCAAGCTTCCCTAGCTTCTTTGGGTGCCTGGCCTTAGTCTTATATACATGTTTTCATTTCAGCCCCTGCTGGGACTGACAAGATCCTCACCCTAAATCTTAGTCCATACCTTAAACTCTACACAGAATTAACTGCTATTAATATTTTGCTATAATTCCTTACAATCCTAACTTGTAATTTCCATATAGTATTTCATTGTATGCTTATGCTCTTCCTAGAAGGCATCATCCTCTATCATCTTTGGTTCTTTTCTTGTGCTGTTTCTTCTAGGATACTCTCTCCCTGTCATGTTTCCATCTGATCTGCCATCTGACAATATGTATTTCTCCATTTGTTCAGTTAATTCATTTCTTTTTCTGTTTTCTGTTTAAACATTACTTTCTCTAGTAAGTCTCACAGCCTCTTAAATCAATCTTATGTGCTTGGATACCAGTGTATCGCCTATCTCACTGTGAATATAAAATTGCTTATCAGAGTCTATCATAAACTTCAAATTCTTTCAGGACAAGGGTCACATTTAAATTATTTGACATTGTACCAAGATATCAGGGGTGTTTTTAACATGTAGAAATACTGAGTGTAGAGCTGAGACAATGAGCACTCTCTGTCAAATGACATTTTATTTACTAATTCTCTTCTGTTCTACTTTTAATCCTAAATAAATAATGTAGATTCCAGAGTCCATAGAGAATAAAATTAATGTTTTGTTGACTTTAGCTGGGAACCAGAGTGCCTCTGAATTGAATGGAGACCAAATTAGACAATTTAGTGAAATAAGTCTTTTTGATCCTACCTTTCCCATATTTTCTAATAGAAGCAAAATTTATATGTTTAGTTTACCTCTAATGATTTTTAGTGGCAAAAATCCAAAATTGTTGCAGACAAAGTTGATGTTACATGAAAAAGGGCTCATTATTGGAAAAGATGATAATATTGCTTGTCTGAGTAGGAAGCTAGAATTTTCTCTTTTGATAAGTGAAGGACAGAGATGGTTGTAAAGACTATTACTTTTGATTATTAATTGTGAGTCAAAAAACTTGAAACATTTTTTGCAATGTTTAATATTTTTTTGCAATGTGTATATATGTATATATATATACACATATCTTTTATCTATATATCTTTTGCCAGTTTTAGTCCATAATTTTACTTGTATGGATGTAGGGGTAAAACATTATATCAGGGTTATGTTAATAAGCAGTGGGAAGCAATTCTAGGAGTTTATAGAAAGAATATTGGGGATGTAGAGACTTCATGTGAGACTATGAAATCATATTTGGAGAACTGGGAGAACCAAGGCAATCTTAGAGGCCAGGACATATTTCAGCAGTAACACCTTGGCTGCAATGCCACACAGATTGTTCTCAAATGACTCATTATTCTTGCATCCTTCAGATCAGATTAATTTCTCAGGTGAGAGCATGCAACTGGCTGAGCCTAGGTCAATGTGCCTGTTTTCTGGCAGCCAGGGACATAAAGAAGGATTTTATCTCTTTGTGATTTCTGTAGTGGGAGGTTAGGCAATGAAACTTATCAATGTGATACTGAATGGTGCATTCTCCCAAAAATACACTTGCCCATACAATTGTGTTTTCATATTTACAGGAGAAAAACTTAAATTTTTAACTCTAGTGGTTTATTTACATAATATCAATATGACATTTGGAGATGGAATACTTGCTATTTTTTCATTGTATATTATAAAATTGATGCTAAGGGAATTCAGGTCATTTTCCTCTAACTTGTTTCAATTTGTTTTTATATTTTTTAAATGCTTTATATTTCTGGCAGCAGCAGACTCATGTGGAACCAAAGAGTAAGCCAACTGGCAAAGCAGAGATGTACTCTCCAGAGTCTTAGCTCCAGTATCAGGAAGAATAGTGTCGAAGAATGGATTTGTCTGAGAGATAATTGAAACTAATGCGAATCAAATAAATTGGTTCAATTAGGACAATTTGACAATGTTTATCATATTTATAAATATACATGCCCTCAGACTCAATAATTGCACTTTAAAAACTTATGCACAAACCTAATGACTTATATATTAGGTTATCCATTGTAACATTTTTTATAATAACAAAAAAATTGGGATAAAAAAGAGACTGATTAAAAAATCTTTAGATAGTTGTACAAAAATGTTATATGGATATATAAAAAGTTAAGACAATCTTTATGTATGAATATGAGATGATCTCCAAAGTATATTGTAGAAAACGTAAGTGTGAAAAAAAACCTCTTATCCCGCTGTTCCCATCTGGACTGGTTGCTTTCGAGGCTATCTGCACACCTCTCATGCTGGGATGTCTCTTTACAAGTCTTCTAAATTTACTCTTTCCTGGATCCTAAGTCTTACTCATTCTCCAGTTGTTTCTCAAGAAATGGTATATATGAGACAAAAAGCAAATTAAAAAATAGTGTGTATAGTATGCTGCCACTTGTGTAAAATCAGTGAGGTAAAACAAATTTTATTATATATGACTAAAATATTACTGACAATATTGATACTAACTGATAGTTGTTTGCCTTATGCGAGAAGAAAGTGAGTGGCTGAGGAACAGGTGTATAAGAGAGGCTTTTCATTGTTTATCCTTTTTGTATCTTTTGAAATTTTAACCATGTGGATACATTAAGGACTCAAAAAGTAAATAATTAAAAAGAACATCAATACTAAGAAGCTGTATTTCCCTTATATAATGAGTTACTAATCCTACATAAACACACAAGAAAGAAGGAAAATCTAGGTAAAGAGAGTGGTAATGGTAAGAGAATGTGGTAAAAGAAAACTTTCCATATGACATAGCATCATAAAAGGAATAAATAACAGTGAAAACTCTAAGTGGAAAGAGAAAGCATGGCATCAGGGACAATGCTTTCATAAGAGGAAATATTTACCGAGATGAGAAAATACTTGACAGCCAGGGACCAAAAAAACAAAGTTCAAGATCAAAGGAAATCATCAATAAAATGAAAAGGAAATCTTTGGAATGAAAAAGAAAAATTTCAAACCATATATCTGATGAAGGGTTGATATCCAAAATATGTAAGGAACTCATGTAACTCAATCAAAATTAAAAATTGCCTAACTAAAAAATGAGCAAATGACCTGAATAGACATTTTTCCAAAGAAGACATGCAAATGGCCAACATTACTAATTATCAGGGAAAAACAAATCAAAACCACAATAAGATACTGCCTTACATCTGTAAAGATAGCTATTATCAAATGGCAAGAGGTAACAAGTGGTGTCCAGGAAGTGCATGAAAGGGAGTCCTTGTATTCTGTTGATGGAAATGTATATTGTTTCAACCACTATGGAAGACAGTATGGCGATTACTCAAAAAATTAAAAATAGAACTACCATATGATCCACTTCTAGGTATATATTAAAATGAAATGAAATCAGGACTTTGAAGAAGAGATACCTACACTTCCAAGTTTATTATAAGCCACCTGTATATGGTATTCTGTTATAGCAGCCCAAATGGACTAAGATCTACACACACATATATACGTGTGTATATATGTGTGTGTATGTGTGTATAATATTATCCAGCCATAAAAAGGAAATTCTGTCATTTGCAACAACATGGATGGAACTTTAGGACATTATGCTAAGTGAAATAAATCAGACACAAAAACAGATAACATATGATCTCACTTATATGTGGAATGTGAAAAAATTCAGACTCATAGAACCAGAAAGTACAATGGTGGTTACTAGGGGCTGGAGAGTGGGGGAAATTAGAAGATGTTGATCAAAGGATACAAACTTCCAATCATAAAATAAATAAGTTCTGGGGATCTATATTTGAAATTTATTGAAAGTGTTTTCACCTAACCCCCAAATATGTAAGGTAATGCATGCTTTAATTAGTTTGATTGTGGTAGTCATTTCACAATGTATATGTATATAAAGTCATAATGTCGTATACCTTAAACGCATACAATTTTATCAATTTTACCTCAGTAAAACTGAGAAAAAAAGTTGAAAAAAAAGTACATAACTTTATGTGTAATGTCACACCAATAAGAATGGTCATTTCTACAGTGTGGTAGGTGACACCTAGCATTCTAGTACTCTGGGGTTTAGGGCCAGGAAATTGTCAGTCCTAGTGAGAAAACTGAATGCAATAAGTTCACCGTGGTTCCAGCCAAGCATGATGACTGCACAATAGCAGAAGATGTCTCTACTGTGTTTCTGCTGCCATTTTGAGACATCTAGATTTTATCCACCATGATTAATTTCGTGTTCTAAAAATTTCACAGTCACTTTGCATGCACAGCTTATGTATTTACTTGATTTTATTATATTCTAAAGATACAGATTTAGATTGAATTTTGGAAGATAGGCTCCTATTTCATGTACATAATAACTAATACAGCACATCCCCATTTCATTTTAGTTTCTGAAAGTAAAATTGCATGTTTTTTTCTAATTTATGTTGTAACCAAACTATTTTGTTTGTTTGTTGGTTTGTTTATTTATTTCAAAGGAGATCAAACTTCCTCAGGGGAACAAGATTTTGTAAATAGGAGTGATGTTTACTCAGAAACCTTAGTCATTTGAAAGACTGCTATGTTATACTAAAAAGAATGCCCTTTCTTTCTACTGTATCAAACCAGACTATTTTTTTTAGTATCGAAGATTTGTGACCATAATTTAAAGAAAGCTTATCTTCTGCAAAACATGGGAGTTTTTATTAACACAAAAGTTTAATTTGCTTTAGCACAAAATTTATATCAAACAGTTCATGCTATTAATTTCATGAATATTTATTTTGTCAGATTCTATTCTAAGCATGTGTAGGAGAAAAAAGGGTGACATAAACACCAGATGATAAAATTCTACTTGATTAGACAGAGATGTAAACAAAATTATGACAGTCTGAGACACACATACACACACACACATATAATATCTCTGATGTTATTATAGACACACACACACACACACACACACACAATATCTCTGATGTTATTATAACAAAAGTCAGGTTAAATTAATTTAAATTAATTAGGTTCATTTCTCTCAGTTCCTAACTGGTATTAACACATTCCATACCTATTCTATAAGATAATACTTGTGATTCTTTGTAACATGCAGAAATATCTCACAGTTACCACTGAGCTGTTGTTGAGCTTTCCACATTCCTTGATGCAGCCCTTATGGGAGTGTCTTTCTTTGACCCCACTAAGAATTGTTAAAGGAAAAAAAAAAAACTAGTATTGTATCTCTAGGTGCACATAAAACAAGAAATTTGATAGATCCTTATTTTGGATATTTTGCACCATGAATATATTAGGTTCACTTTTTCCCCCAAATGTACAATATCACAATAATTAGTTGTCTCATTTTCTAAACATTTATGAAGATTCTGTCATGTGTCATCATATTATGCTATGCTATGCTACATTGCAGTATGCTATACTATATTTTTATTAAAAAGTCATATTAAATATTTCTACAAGCATGAGGATTTCTCCAGTTTGGCATTAAAGACTTTATAGGCCCTATTTCTACTACAGGTTTTTTTGGCTTAAGCTGTAAATCCTAAACTTCCTTTCAGGCTGGTTTTAAAATAATTCTCCAGATTTTTATCTTTCTTCTCTTAAACTTTCTTTTTTCCCCCTTCAATTCCTTTCTGAAAGGCCAAATGGTAATGTGGAAAGAACACCAGGTTTGGAATTAGATGAACTGAGTGCAAACCTGAGCTCTGCTGTGAAGTTTTTGTGTGACCTTGAGCTGAATCTCTGAATCTCAGTTTCTCCAGTGTTACATTATGATAACACTGATAAAGAGACAACTCTTGGTAAGAACTCAACAAAAGTTAATATTCTCTTCTCCAAAGTGGAAGTTACAAATTGGAAGTATAAAGCTCTCCATGACAAGGTTCTGCTCATTTACGTCTTTTTGTGTTGACCAGAACAAAAAAGGCTTCCAGCCTTTGTGAAGGGGAATTATTTTTGAATATCTGGGCAGCAAAGCCTAATTTTGGACCTCACACTTTATTCTGAAACCAAGAACACTCATTAAGCTGTGTGTTTTTGTTTTTGTTTTTTTTTGATTCACTTATGGATGTCATAACAGTGTTCAAATATTATAAAAATATTAAGAGAAAAAAGGCTGATCAGCAGATAGGACAATGGAAGTCTTCCTTCTGTTACATCAAATCACTTGCGCAGTGCTTCGAAATATAGCCAAGTTTCTTAAAATAATCTCTGTAATTTCCACCATTGGTGAGTTTGAAGAAAATGAGTAGATTAGTGATCTTCATTCAATCTTATTCATCCTTAGGAATTAAAAAAAAGCAAAGACTCAAAAGTAATCTTTCTCATATCTCATCTATGAATTAAGAGACTCTTATAGAAACCATGACTGAAAGAAATCTGAAATTCTGGAAAATTTAAAACTGTGTAGTCTAATCTCTTGTAATACATTAACAATGCCTAAAGTGCTAAAAACAGAAAAGACCATCTATGATTGTTTTGGGGGGAAATAAGGAGGGGTGACCTCAATACAGAGCTTTTCAATAAAATGTTTGATTATGTCTGAAAAGTATGTGGAGAGAGGCAAAATGAAAGGTGCTCTAAAAAAGAGTAGGAATCAAGCTGATTATCTTAAACGTGATTTTAAGAATAAAGGTCAGTTCAGGGAGTAAGCATGTAATTAAATATAATCATGAGATTTAATAATGTGCTTGCATGTTTAAATGACATGCTTAGAAAAAAATGTATGTAAAGCAGAAACTTTGCATTACATAAATTATGGGGAAACATACACTCACATAAACAAACACACACACACACACACACACACACACAGAGTATACATACATGCCCCAACAGCCCAACAACATTGGTTCTGCTTAATTTGCAATTCTCTTCAGGGTTTTCTTCAGAGCAAATATGACATCCTTGTTTCTTAGACTATAGATAAGGGGGTTCAACATGGGCACTATATTGGTATAAAATATTGAGAAAAACTTCCCCTGGTCCATAGAACCATCAGAAGAGGTCTTGAGATGTGTGAACAACCCAGAACCATAGAAGAGGGCAACAGTTATTATGTGAGAGCCACAGGTTCTGAAGGCTTTGGACCACCCCTGAGCTGATGAGATGTTGAGGATATTGGAGAGGATCAAAGCATAAGAAATGAAAATAATAAAGCTGGATATTATTACAATTGTACTCACAATAATGGAATTCACCAGCTCACTGGCATAGGTGCTGCTGCAGGAGAGCTGTAGGAGGGGGAATATGTCACACATGTAATGGTTGACGATGTTGGAATCACAAAAGGACAATCTAACCATGTCTCCTGTGTAGACCATAGCACCAGCAAACCCCATTACATATGAACCAAACATCAGCAGAGAACAGACCTGAGGGGACATGGTGACTGTGTACAGCAGGGGCTTACAGATGGCTACATAGCGATCATAGGCCATGGCTGTCAACACATAGCACTCAGAATGGACAAAGAAACAGAAAAAAAATAGCTGAGTCATGCATCCTGCCAGGGAAATAATGTTCTTCTCTGATACAAAGTTCATCAGCAATTTAGGGGTAATGACCAAGGAGTGACAGAAATCTATGAAGGAGAGGTTGAAGATGAAAAAGTACATGGGAGTGTGAAGGTGAGAATTCAGACATATTAGATTAATTAAACTCAAATTTCCTATCACAATGAACATATAGTTCAATAAAAAGAGGAAGAAGAAGACTAACTGGAGTTGAGGTTGGTCTGTAAATCCTACCAGGATGAACTCAGTTACTGAAGAGTCATTTTCCATAGTCATTATCTGCAGGAGTGTGATCTGTGAGGAAACAAGAGACAAATGTCACATTAGTAAATAACTGAGAATCTTTGTTTCTAGACTGAGAATGTGTTCTCTTGAGGCTCAAGTGTGATTGTTGGGTTAACACTATGGTAAAAAGGCCACAGTTTAACTTTTTTCTCTCATTTGCCTTTTTCTTTCATGTTTTCAAATCTCAATTGTAACTTGTTTCCTCCCCTGGGCTGACACAGGCCAGAATGAAGTCTTTCTGCATGGGCACAAAAAGTAATGTCCACATTTCAGTGGTAAGGCAACAATATCTCGAAGAGATGAATAGGTTGGTCAAGGCCACAGAGCCAGAGAGCAAATAAGCCAAGAGTTGTACCTGGGACCACTTCCTATAAAAATCCCTGAAGTTCTAAGACAATCATATCACTGTGATTCCCACTGTGATCACCACTGTGCCCAACATGCCTTCTCTCTCTTATCTTCCAGAGATATTCAATATCTGGCTTAGTGAAAGTTCTGAGAGTGTCCCCTATTTTTCTACACTCCTCCTACACATTCCCTTTATACAATCTTACCTCAAAATCACAAAGAATTATTTAGGAATGACACACCTTTTTGCTGTTGTAACAGTGAGATTAAAAACATCAGAACAAAGACTCAGGTGCCAATTTACTTTGCCTGGAGACCTCACTTCTGCCAGACCTAAGTGTTCTTTTCCCCACACTGTCCCAAAGGAGACAGATGTTCTGACAACGAATGATACAATGTCACTTCCATGTGTGGATTTGCGTAAAATGTCTTCAGAGCAAGGCATAGGCACCATCTTTACACTCAAAATCATCAGCTGGCTGATATTGCACATTTATCTTATTCTCTGTGGATCTCAGCAACTTGTTTAGAAGCTTGGAAAATGAGCCTCATTTATCATCAAAGTTTGATGGGGCTCCAGAGGGAAGATATTATCGAGCCTGTTTTTACATCCCTTACCAATAAGTTAACATTGGTACCCTTGAGACTCAACGTACTTCAAGTATTAGTTCACATTAAGAATTTTGAATCCTTGTATAGGGACGAAGTGGCCTAGTTATCCTCCAGCACACATGCTCAATTCTAAAAGATGAGTGTTAGAGGGCAGTCATTTGCCATTTACAATACTACTATCTGTCTTTTGGTGTCTTTGACATCTATAGTAAACTGTAACTGAAATGTTAAGAAAATGAATTCTGTAGTCAGGTTGATTGAGCTTGAATTCAACTTTCTCTATTTATTACTTTCGTGACTTGGACAGGTAATCCTTCTGACTCTTTTTACCTTATTTACATTATGAGTTTAATGATATTTCCTATTACATAAAATTGCTTTGAAGAGTAAATACATTTTAACCTCTGGAGTACTTAGAACACTGCTTGGCATATGGTAAGTCCTAAGTAAGTATTAGATTTTCTTTGATTTTATTCTTACCTATATCTATTGTATAGATTACTTCCCTAAGTTCTCAATTCTCTATCCAAATATTTATTCGACATCCCTACTCAGATTGAATTCAGTATCTCCTTCTGGTCCCAGAACTGTTTCTCCTCCTATCATCCTTTCTTGATTACTCCATCTTCTACCTAGTTAGGTACTCTAAAGGTTGTTATTCTGGGCTCGTCTTTCTCATTAAACATTAACATCAGATCTTCAAAGTTTACATGACTCTATCTCTTTAAAATCCCTAGTTTCTGACCCTTTCTCTCCATTATACTGTCTGATAAAACTCTCTTACCTTAAGTCTAGAATCCTCTAAAATTTTCATTAACCTGGAGTCCTACCATCATCCATTAAATAAACAATTACATTTTTATTGATTTGTAATAAATTACCATAAACTTAGTGGCTTGAAAGAATACCCACTTCTTAGTCACAGTTCTGTAGGTTAGAAGTCTGGTATAGAAGGGCATGGCTGGATTTTCTGCCCAGGCCAAAATCAGGATCTTGGCGGGGCTGCATTCCCTCCTGGAGGCTCTGGGAAAGAATCTGTTTTCAAACTCAGTCAGATCATTGGCAGAATTCAGTTCTTTGTAGTTGTAAAACTGAGATCTCCATTTCTTTGCCAACTATCAGCTGGGCGTCACACACAGTTTCTAGAAGCTGCCTGCATTCCTAGTCATGGTTCCACCTTGTCTTCAACCTAGCAACTTGACTCCTTCTTGTGTTTGAATATCTTTGACTTCTCCTTACAATATAACTTCAGAAAACACTTTGCTTTTTAAATGCTGTGCAATTAGATTAAGGCTGGTCTAATAATCTTCTTAATTTAAGGTTAATTGTACCATATAACAGCACAATCACTAGAGTAATAAATCACTCATCATGTTTACAGGATCCACTCACACTCAACGGAGACAGAGTCATTTACAAAGGGAAAAGAAAATAATATTGGGAGGTCATTTTTTCAAATCCTGATATAAAATGCTCTTACCCTATATTCTGGGACTCAACGCAAATTTACTTACTGTTAAGTCATCTCTGAACTTGAATTAAAATTATGACACTTGATTCTGACTCAATCTTTACAATTTATAATACTTCTGCAGATTAAAGCACAGTCTTTTATCTATGCCTAACTATATCAAAGTTTCTATATTCCCAAATTATTATAACATAATTGTCAAAAATAATTCCGAAGAAAGTTCTTTCAGAAAAGATTTTTTATTATTAGAAAAGATTGAAAACATATAATCATGTATATGGAACGAAAACTATGCTCTTTATAATACTATAAACCTAAGCCAAATGATGAATGTACAACATTCTCCAAAACTATACAATAAGGTTGTATATTGGCTTTCCTCCCCAACAACTTGTGGCAATTCTTCATTGGGTCGATAAAGTGAATTATCTCTTCCCTGAACCGGTCTGGATAACTTTGTATGTGTTATTTTATCTCTGCTGCTTTGTTCTGTGTGGGGCATTCTGTGTCAAGAAGACTGTTCCATATGCTTGGACATTTATACCAGTTTTTGCT
>NW_006436372.1:0-512 GCF_000325575.1 Pteropus alecto | reverse complement strand
ATGGATTTACCCCATTTGAAATTTTCTTTGGAAAATTTAGTACCTTTAGTCCTAGAATAGAAGATGAGAACTGAACTACATAACCTTGTCTTACTTAAGTCTTTACAGGCCCTTCAAAGTGTACAGAAGGAGATTTGGTCTGGGGTTCGTGCTGCCCACTCAGCCCCAGGGGACAGACTTCCTCATCAGTTTCAGCTTGGGGACTCTGTGTGGATCCAGAAGTTCACTTCCAAGGGACTAGAACCCAAATGGAAAGGACCCTTCACTGTCTACCTGACGCCGCCCACTGCGGTTAAAGTAGACGGCATCCCATCATGGATTCATCACTCCCATGTGAAGGTAGCACGAGAGTGAACAGCTCAGGAAGACGGGCCCTTAGGACTAAGACTCAAGTATAAACAGCTCAGGAAGACGGGCCCTTAAGACTAAGACTAAGACGGGCCCTTAAGACTAAGACTAAGACTCAAGTATAATAAATATAACCCTTTGTTTCTTCCTTTTTTCCTCTTTAG
>NW_006436371.1:524-833 GCF_000325575.1 Pteropus alecto | reverse complement strand
CCAGGGAAAAGAAGACGGTAACATATAAAGGAAAAAACCATTAGATTATTATTGGACTTAGCACAAACCCTACAAGCCAGAAAGGAGTGGAATCAAATATTTAAACTATTAAGTGAGAAGAACTACCAGCTTAGAATAATGTATCCAACTAAGCTCCCCTTTAGATATGAAAGAGAAATTAAAACACTTCCAGATAAACAAAAAAATGAGGGAATACTCCACTACGAGCCCTGCACTACAGGAAATACTGAAAGGTGTCAACTCATCTAAAATAAAATAACAAAATAAAGCAAAATAAATAATTAGGAG
>NW_006436371.1:0-455 GCF_000325575.1 Pteropus alecto | reverse complement strand
ATATAAGCTTAAACAATAAGAAGAGAATTGCTATAGCAAGATAGTAATGAACATTCAGCATACGTAGGGACAAATTGAAATAATAATGACTGAAAAGGGGAGGATTCAAAGATCCAAACTTGCAAAGAGGAAAGGAGATAAGGCACACACAGAAGAAAATGGAAGATGATATATATATATAACTATTGTTTTCATATTCGTAATAGTAACCACACACCAAAGATTCACAACTGAAGTATATGATATAAAACAATAAAAACCACCTATAAAAGAATAAAACTAGACTGTTGTCTACCACTACACACCAAAGTTAACTCAAAATTAATTAAGAATATAAGACCTGAATATAAGACCTGAAACAATATATTGCATAGAATAAAACATAGGAGCGAAACTCAAGGACCTTGGGCTTAAAAAGGGTTTTTTGAATTTGACCTCAAAAGCAAGGAAAGTAA
>NW_006436370.1:0-1166 GCF_000325575.1 Pteropus alecto | reverse complement strand
CCTGACGTGTCATCTCTCAGCACCTTATTCCAACCATGAGTTAAAATTCTCTTAAAACTCTAGACTGAAGGTGATATCAGAAACAATGCAGAGTGAGAGACATTTCCAGATCTCTCCCCTCGAAACAACAATAAGCTAAACATCTAAAACACAACAAAAAACATCCAAACTGCACACTAGCATGTCCGAGCATGGGATCTGCATATAAGAGCTACCACAGGTCAGAATCTTGGGTGTTGGCTGGTGGACTGGGAGAAACAAAGAAGCTGCCTCCAGCAGCTGGAGCTCCCTGCAGTAGGAGGGGATGGAGAAGGTGCACTGACTTCCCTGAACAGCCCTGTTTGTGAGAGCCGGTGGCAGTGCCCAGGTATCAGGGCAGAAAGCAGAGAAACAGGATGGCAGAGAAGCAAGGACAGCAGAGAAAAAACAGTTGGTTATTACCAGCCGTGGTTGCAAGACCTAGGCTGAGCCACAGCGCCAAATCCCAAACCCAGAGGGCCCCTCCCCCCATAACCTCTGAAATCAAAACCGCAGAGCCCCAGGGAACTTGAGCAAAAACTCCAAAACTATTGCTAACACTGACAGGGACTGAAACTGAGGATAGCGAGCATGATTAAACGTCTATAAGAAAATAAAAATGGCATTATTTACGCTTTGTATATAGCATGGATCCAAGAGGCTTAGATGCCACCTACTGGATACCAAAACAAAAATGCCTCCTTGGCAAAAGGCTAAAGGAGAACTTTACATAATAATCTTTTTTTTGGGGGGGGGGGAAAAAAGCAGGATACATTTCCATTAATGCCCAGGTGGAGAAACAGTCCGTTAAACACCATGAACAACCAAGAGGACAAGGCATCTCAGAAAGAAAGAGGAAAATCTCCAGAAAATAAGCTTACAGACATAGAAATATGCAACTTAAATGATAGAGAATTTGGGATGGTACTTCTGAAAAAACTCAATGAGATCCAAAATGAGTAATATCAGCAATTTCAGGAATTGAAAAAAATAAAAAAAACTAGATGAGCAGGATGAATTCTTTGGCAAGGTGATTGGAACTCTCAGATAGAACCAAGTAGAACTTCTGATGATGAAGAACACACTGTAGGAGTTGAAAAATGAAATAATAATCTTGGGAAATAGAGTTGACCAAGTGGAGGAAAGGG
>NW_006436369.1:0-622 GCF_000325575.1 Pteropus alecto | reverse complement strand
CTCTCTCTCTTTCTCTCTCTCTCACACACACACGCCCACAGATTATAAGAATGATAACAAATATCTCTAAAGGTTGTTGTATGGGTTAAATTAGAAAAATTATCTATAATTTATCTATCATCTATCTAACTATCATCTATCTATCTATCATCTATCTACCTATCTATCTACATATTTATCCTTTCATATGGTCACACTTACTGACACATTGTAGATAAACAGCAAATACTAGTTTAAATTGCTCCACTACTCTCTCTCTTCTTCTTAGCTTATCACTAGTGCTATATGGTAAGGTTTTATTAATAATGTCTATCATGTATATAATGGTTTTATGTGCAATGCCATATTCTAAATACTTTACATATAATTAATTTAACTGTCCCAAAAAACTAACAAAATTACAATGTGGTTATTATTACAATCTTTTTTTTACAGATAAGAGTACTAAGGAAAAGCAAGTTTGAGAGCTAAGATGTGATAGAAACAGGACTGGAACACAAGCTCTTTACCCCAAAGCTTTATAATACATTTGGGTCTGTATAAGTTAGATTTTTTTTTTATTAATTCTATATTTTAGATCAGTTCATTTGAGGCTTGGAGGAATATCCCGAGTTATTCAGGT
>NW_006436368.1:0-380 GCF_000325575.1 Pteropus alecto | reverse complement strand
ACTATTTGTCTGAAAATGCTTTCTATTCCCTGTTCTTTTTACTCGCCATTGGTAATGCCCGTTATTTTTATGTCTCCTCTCCTGTTAATGTCAGCTACTTCTTGAATTTATCTTTCATTACTTTTCGTTCTTCAGTTTGTCCTCTCTCTCTCTCTCTCTCTCTCTCTTTTATTCTTCGGTATCTCTCTTCTTCCCTCTTTTTTATTTCTAGATTTCTGTCTTTGATATCACTGATTCTTTCCTCTATTTAGTCGACTCTATTTCCCAAGCTTGCTATTTCATTTTTCGACTTTTGCAGTGTCGTTTTAACCTCCAGAAGTTTTATTTATTGTTTTTTGAGGGTTTCATTCTCCTTTCTAAAGAACTCATTCTGCTCATCT
>NW_006436367.1:0-670 GCF_000325575.1 Pteropus alecto | reverse complement strand
TCTTTTCTTAGGATTACTTGGTGGAAATAGAAGTATAGAGTCATGCGACATGTATGATTTAAATTTTTATACAAATATTTCAGTCTATTCCAGAAAGGAGAAACTCAATTATATTTTCCCTAGATCTATATGATTATGTTCCACTCTCAGGGCAGCACTCAATTTCCCAGACTCTAGTTAACATCAAGTATTATTGATCCTTCTAATATCTGCCAATTTGATATATCAAACTCTATTACATTTTAAAATTATTGTACAATTGGCATTTTAATGTATTTTTTGGCCATTTGTAATTTTCCTCTGAAAAATGGCCTATTCGTTCATTTCGAGTAATGTTTATTGCTTTCTTACTATTTTGTAAAAAGCTTACACTTTTAAATCTATTAACTCTTTTTCATCATGTATGCTGCCAATGATATTTCCCAAGTTTGTCTTTGTTTTCCCCTTAACATGACTGTTTTCTTTAGAAGATTAAATATTGAAAATGAGCGCACAAATTTCTTTGGGTTTTCTCTTATAATTATACCAATGAAAAATTACAAAAGTTATTTCTCTAATTTTTTAACATCTGAAAGAAATCAGTTTTGGTTTCTGAAATGAATGAAGCAAAATGCTTAACGACATAGTGTCCCAATATTATATGACACATCAACATTTCTTGAATAATCCA
>NW_006436366.1:0-468 GCF_000325575.1 Pteropus alecto | reverse complement strand
AAGTCTAATTCCCAATGTTCTCCCAGGGCTTGGCCTCTAAGTCTTGATCCAATTTGTACTTCAACAGGAGGCCCTGGGTTAACCTGAGCGCAAATATGACATCTTGTTGTTACCTCTTTGGCAGTTTTGTGTAGCCCTGGGATATAATAGTCTCTTTTCAAAAGTTCAATTAACTTTGTCCCTCCTAGGTGGGTGCTAGTGAGACTAGTTCCCAACCTATGGCACCAGGTACTAGGGTGCATCCATCCGGGAGGTGGATCCACCCAGTGGGTCCTTCTACCCCCTTTAGCTTACTGCTTAATTCAAGTTCCCCCAGGATGTAGACGGGTGAGTTTGAGAGCGTTCTGCGGGGCAGAACTGGAAGAATGTCAGTAGGCCCCACTGGTTTTCGGGCAGCTTCCTTTGCAATTCAGTCCGCAAAGACATTGCCCCAGGCTACCTCAGACTCAGTTCTCTGGTGACCTGGAC
>NW_006436365.1:0-898 GCF_000325575.1 Pteropus alecto | reverse complement strand
AACAAGGTAAAGAGACAACCATTCAAATGGGTAAACATATTTGCAAGCAATGCCTCTCATAAGGACCTAATATCCAAAATATACAAAGAACTCATATGACTCAATAACAGAAAAAAAAAAATCCAATCAGAAAATGAGCAGAGGACCTAAACAGACACTTCTCCCAAGAAGACATACAAATGGCCAACAAACATAAAAACATACTCAATATCGCTAGCTATCAGGGAAATGCAAATCAAAATCACAATGAGATACCATCTCATACCTGTTAGAATAACTGTTATCCACAGGACAAGTAATAACAAATGTTTGAGAGGAGAAAAAAGAACCCTCATACACATGGGACTACAAATTGGTACAGCCACTATAGAAAACAGTATGGAGGTTCCTCAAAAAACTGAGAATTGATCTACCATATGATTCAGCAATCTCTCTACTGGGTGTTTACCCCCAAAGAATTTAAAACTCGTATCCGAAAACATAATTGTACACCAATATTCATAGCAGCATTATTCACAGCGGCCAGGACATGGAAGCAACCAAAGGGTCCTATGATAGATGATTGGCTAAAGAAGCTGTGGTACATATATACAACGGAATATTACTTGGCCATAAGAAGAGATAAAATACTGCCATTTGCGGCAACATGGATGGACCTCGAGATAATCATGCTAAGCAAAATAAGCCAGACAGAGAAAGTTGAAAAACACATGACATCACTTATATGTGGGATATAAACCTAAAAGCAACAAATGAACATGACAAACAAACAGAGACTCATGGACATGGACAAAGGACTAGCGGTTCCCAGAGGGTAGGGTAGGGGATTGGGGAAGATAGATGGGATAAAAAGAGTCAAATACGTGGTGACATTAAAGAATTAAAAATTAATTAATTA
>NW_006436364.1:683-1316 GCF_000325575.1 Pteropus alecto | reverse complement strand
AGATTAAACAACATACTACTAAAGAATAACTGGGTTCGAGAAGAAATAAAAATAGAGATCAAGAGATACGTAGAAACAAATGATAATGATAGTACAACATATCAAATCTTTGGGACATGGCAAAAGCGGTCATAAGAGGAAAGTGCATATCATTACAGGCATATTTCCAAAAATAAGAATGAGCCCAAATAAACCACCTAACTCTTCATCTTAAAAAAACTAGAAAAGAGCAAATAAAGCCTAAAGTCAGCAGAAGGAAAGAAATAATCAAAATTAGAGCAGAAATAAATGAAATTGAAAACAAAACAAAAAAGAAAAAATAAATGCAACAAAGAGCTGGTTCTTTGAGACGGTTAATAAAATTGACACACTCCTTGCTAGGCTCACTAAAGAAAAAAGGGAAAAGACACAAACAAACAAAATCAGGGATAAAAGAGGGGAAATTATGACTGACATCACAGAAATAGAAAGGATCATATAAGAATACTATGAAAAAGTATATAACACCAAATTTAATAACCTAGAAGAAATGGACCAGTACTTAGAAAAATAGAACCTTCCTAGACTGAATCAAGAAGAATCGGAAAATCTAAATAGACCAATCAGCAGTATGGAAATGGAAAAAATCATCAC
>NW_006436364.1:0-645 GCF_000325575.1 Pteropus alecto | reverse complement strand
TGAAATCTTCCAAACATTCAAAGAAGATTTAGTACTTATTCTCCTCAAACTCTTCCAGATAATCGAAGAGGAGGCAATACTTTCCAACTAATTTTACGAGGCCAATTTTAACTTGATACCAAAACTCGGTAAAGACGATACACACAAAAAAAGAAAACTACAGACCAATATCTCTTATGAACACAGATGCAAAAATCCTAAATAAGATACTAGCAAACCGAATACAGCAACATATTAAAAACATTATACACCACAATCAAGTGGGCTTCATCCCAGGGCACAAAGATAGTTCAACATATGCAAATTAATTATTGTAATAAACTACACAAACAAATTAAAAAATAAGAATCATATGAACATATCAATAGATACAGAAAAAGTCCTTGACAAGCTACAATATCCATTTATGACCAAAATACTTAACAAAATCAGTATAGATGAAAACTATCTAAACATAATAATGGCCATATATGACAAATTCTCAGCCAACATTATCCTTAATGGTGGAAAATTAAAAACCTTCCCTTTCTGATCAGGAACAAGGCAAAGCTGTCTACTATCGTCACGGTTATTCAATATCACATTGGAGGTCCTAGCGAGTGCTATTAGATGAGAGAAAGATATAAAAGGCATCCAAATAGAAAA
>NW_006436363.1:0-2328 GCF_000325575.1 Pteropus alecto | reverse complement strand
AGGAAACACTGCCATTTGTGACAATATAGATAAACATGGAGTATGTCATATTTACAGAAATAAGTCAGGCACAGAAATATAAACAGAGTATGATCTCATATGTGGAATTTAAGGAAATTTTACTCATAGAATCAGAGAATAGAACTATGGTTGTAAGGGGCTGGGGTGGAGGGAATGGGAAGATGTTGGTCAGACTACTAACTTTCAGTTTTAAGATGAGTAAATTCTGGAAATCTAAGGTACAGCATGGGGACTATAGTTAATAACACTGCATTGTATACTTGAAATTAGTTAAGAGAGTACATCTTAGGTGTTCTCACCACACACATACACACACGCTCACAGACACATAGTAACTTGATTATGGTAATTTTTTCACAGTGTATATGTATATTAAGTCATCACATTTTACAATAAAAACCTTCATGTTTTAATATATATACATATATATAATTTTAGTTTATCAATCATACTTCAATAAAGCTTGGGAAAAGGAAAACAATGAAGTAGTATTAACATGCCATTATAGACTAGAGTCCAAAAAAAAAAGCAAACAACAGTTTAACACAGCAGAGATTTAACTAATATTGTATGGGTTTGATAAAAATGACCGTGAATGACATAAAAAATTTCAAGTGTTTCTTAAATTTCATTATTGTTTAATCACAAACAGATTCTCTGCACACTAATGTCATCTTTATAGTCATTGATGCTGTATATATATGTGAATTTATCTAAATGACATACAACAAAATTTGAAGTACACTAAAGCCAAGGATAGGAAATATATAAGAAATGATTTTCAAGGACAACCCTCATATGTGAGCACTTATTTCTACTAAAGAAGAAAGAGAAAACCAAAGAGTGACAACACTCGTGAAGATAAATATCACATAATATTATTTTCTGATTATGAACATTTAACTGAATTTAGAATCTAGATTACATAGTCCTGCCTTGTACAGAGTATTCAAGATATTTTAAATAAATGACTATCTAGCATTGCTTTTGAATACCATAAGATATATTTACTACGTCTTAAATTCTTTAGATTTTTTTTTCCTTAAAGAGGTAAGAGTAATTCTTATTCTATATATTTTTTATTAAAGAAGTTGCTATATTTTCCTGTGGTCATGGATTTGTTATCTCTAATTTCCTTGTTCCTTTGATACTCTTCAGTCAAGTTTCTCTAAAGTAAGTGTGTATAGAAAGAGGTAAATAACACACAAACAAATAAGAGAACAGTTCTAAGAAGAAAAAAAATGTCTTACTGAGAAATACTGCTGAAGGTACTGGGGTGTATGACCTCACAAGTCAATTTCTTGATCCAAAATATTCACACAATGCTGTGTGCCATTTACTTATTTCCTTTCTCCAACTCCTCTTTTCTTTTTCAAAGTACCCAAGCTACATGGAACCATGAAATCTAACACGTGTATCAGAATTCTTCCTCATTGGACTCTCAGATGATCTAGAACTTCAGCCTCTGTTCTTTGGGCTTTTTCTGTCCATGTACCTGATTGCCATATTGGGGAATCTGGTCATCATCTTGACGGTCAGCTTAGACTCCCACCCCCAAACCCCCATGTACTTCTTTCTCTCCAACCTTTCCGTGGCTGACATCTGTTTTATCCCTACCACTGTCCCAAAGATGATTATAGACATCCAAACTCACAGCAGAGTCAAATCCAATACAAACTGCCTGACCAGATGTCTTTTTTGATCCTTCTTGGATGTATGGATGGTATGCTGCTGACTACGATGGCTTATGACCGGTTTGTGGCCATCCGTCACCCTCTGCACTACTCAGTCATCACTGACCCATGCCTCTGCTGCTTCTTAGTTTTGGTGTCATTTTTTATCAGCTCTTTTGGGCTCCTAGCTGCACTAATCAATAGTGTTACAACATACTTGCTTCAAGGATGTAAAGTTTCTAAATTCTTCTGTGACCCTTCTCAACTCTTTCGTCTTGCCTGCTTTGACACCTTCATCGTTAAGATAGTCGTGTATTTTGTTGGCGCTATCTCTGATTTTCTCCCTATCTCAGGCCTCTTTTTCTCTTACTATAAAATTGTTTCCTCCATTCTGAGAGTGCCATCAATAGGGAGGAAGTACAGAGCCTTCTCCACCTGTGGCTCTCACTTGTCAGTAGTTTGCTTATTCTATGGAATAGGCATCGGTGTTTACTTTGGATCAGCATTGTTGCCTTCCCCCAGGAATGATGTGGTGGCCTCAGCCATGTACACTGTAGTTGCCTCCATGCTGAGCACCCTTAATGTCCCTGTTCCTCAGGCCCTTCATTTATGGCCTGAGGAACAGGGACATTAA
>NW_006436362.1:0-608 GCF_000325575.1 Pteropus alecto | reverse complement strand
GAAAGTAAAGAGATGGAAAAAAATATTTCACACAAGTGGAAATGAAAAAAAGGCTAGAGTAGCGATACTTATATCAGATAAAATAAACTTTAAAACGAAGGCTATAATAAGAGACAAAGAAGGGTATTACATAATGATAAAGGGATCAATAAATCAAAAGGACGTAACACTAATAAATATATATGCACCCAACATAAGAGCACCTACATACATAAAGCAATTGTTGACTGACATAAAAGGAGAGATCAACAGTAATACACTCATAGTAGGAGACTTTAACACCTCATTGACACCAATGGACAGATCTTCTAGGCAAAAAATCAACAGAGAAACAATTGGCCTAAAAGATACACTTGATGGATTTAATAGATATTTTCAGAGAATTTTACCCCAAAGCAGCAAAATACACATTCTTCTCAAGTGCACATGGAACCTTTTCCAGGATATACCACATGCTAAGACACGATACAAGTCTCAATAAATTTAAGAAGATTGAAATCATACCAACCGACTTCTCTGATCACAATGGTATGAAATTAAAAATCAACTACAAGAAAAATACTGGGAAATACACAAACACATGAAGGCTAATAACATGCTACTAAACA
>NW_006436361.1:0-336 GCF_000325575.1 Pteropus alecto | reverse complement strand
ACGAATCTCCAAACAAAAGACCACCATCCAAGGGGTCACGGGCAAAACACGAGAATCCCTATGGACCACTGAAAGGACTATAGATCTGGGGCGAGGGATGGTGACCCATTCTTTCCTCGTAATTCCAGAATGTCCGGCCCCACTTCTTGGTAGAGACCTACTCCAAAAGCTATGGGCTACCATCGCATTCGGAGATAGTATACCTGAGATGTCCATGTCTGCCCTGTCAACTATCTTAGTTACCTGTCTTCTATCTGAAGAATACCTCCTCCACGAGAAGGAAGAAAATGTAGACCCGTTAATGGGGCCCTTACTAGACAGACTCCTGATAGAATA
>NW_006436360.1:0-766 GCF_000325575.1 Pteropus alecto | reverse complement strand
TTATAGAAGAGGCTTTCTTTTCTCCACTGTATGTTGTTGGCATTTTTGTTGAAAATTATTAGTCTACATAAATATGGGTTTACTTCTAGACTCTCAATTCTGTTCCATTGGTCCATGTGTATGTTTTTCTCCCAATACCATGCCGTTTTGATTACTGTCACTTTGTAGTATAATTTTAGGTCAAAAAGAGTGATGCCTGCAGCCTCATTTTTGTTTCTCAGGGTGGCTTTGGCAATTTGGCATCTTTGTTACTTCCATACAAATCTGATGATTTCTTGTTCTATTTCTTTAAAAAATGCCAATGGGATTTTGATGGGGATTGCATTAAATGTGTATAATGCTTTAGGTAATATAGTCATTTTAACTATGTTGATTCTTCTAATCCTAGAACATGGAGTAACTTTCCATTTCTTTGTATAGTGTTCAATTTCTTTTGATAGGGCCTTGTAGTTTTCACTATTTAGGTCCTTCACATGTTTCGTTATATTTACTCCTAGGTATTTTATTCTTTATTGCAATTACAAAAGGAATAATTTCATCCACTTTTTTGTCTGACACTTCATTATTAGACTACAGGAACGCTATGGATTTTCAAACGATGATTTTGTATCCAGAGAGTTTACTGTATTACTTATTATTTCTAGTAGTGTTCTTGTGGAGTCTTTAAGATTTTCTATATAGAGAATCATGTATCAGCAAATAGTGACAGTTTGATTTCTTCGTTACCTATCTGGATGTCTTTTATATCTTTCTCTTGTCTGATTGC
>NW_006436359.1:0-558 GCF_000325575.1 Pteropus alecto | reverse complement strand
CTCTAAATGATAGCTTTGCTGGATAAAGTATCTCTGGTTGTAGACCCTGGATCTTCATCCTGTCGAATATTTTTGCCAAGCCCTTCTGTCCTGCATAGTTTCTTTTTAGAAATCAGCTGCCAGTTTATGGGTGTTCCCTTATAAGTAATTATCTGTTTTTCTCTTGCTGCTTTTAATATTCTTTCTTTGTATTTAACCTTTGTCATTTTAATTATGATGTGTCTTGGTGTGGGCCTCTTTGGATCCCTGATTTTTGGAATTCTCTGAGCTTCCTGGGGTTTTATGTCTATTTCCTTCACCAGGTTAGGGAAGTTTTTCATCATTATTTCTTTAAACAGCTGTTCAACATCTTGATTTTCTTCAATTATGCCTATCAGACAAATATTTGGACCCTTAATAGTGTCCCGTATGCTCATTAAATTATTTTTATAGTCTTGGCATCTTATCTCTTGCCATTCTGATTGTGTCCTTGGCTTTCCCATCCTTTAGATAGGGCATTTGATCATTTTCTTTATCCACTTTCTTTATTCCTTCATTTATTCCATTTAATATACTTCT
>NW_006436358.1:0-273 GCF_000325575.1 Pteropus alecto | reverse complement strand
AAATTGGTGCAGCCACTATGGAAAACAGAATGGAGAGCCCCCCCAAAACTAAAAATAGAACTACCATACAACCCAGCAATTCCACTTTTTGGTATTAGCTGAAGAAAATGAAAACGCTAATTAGAATAGATATATACACCCCTATGTTCATTGCAGCACTATTTACAATAGCCAATATAAGAAAGCAACCAAGGTGTCTGTTGGTAGAAGAATGTGTATATATATGGGGGGGCTCTCAATGCTGTTTTCCATAGTGGCTGCACCAATTTACAA
>NW_006436357.1:0-1121 GCF_000325575.1 Pteropus alecto | reverse complement strand
CCTGCTCACAGTGGTGGGGCTGGGGTGCACAAGGGACGTGTGTTTCAAGGGCAGGTTTACTGCCACACATGGCAAGCCACAGCGGAGGCCACAGAGGCCTTCGAAGGGCGGCTTTGGTTGCCACGGGCAGAAGGAGGGACCCGCCTGGAGCAGACGGGGGCCGACCCGCGCGCACACCTGCCACCCAGTCACGCTCCGGGTCTCCGTCCCTCCTTCCAGAACCCAGAGTGCCTGCCCCTGCGCAGGCCTGGGGGCACCACGGCTCCCCGGCCTCTGTGGGCGCATCCTTCCCGTTGAGGTGTCCAAGTCAGCACTGTCCCCTACATTCCCAGATACATGCAGCCGCCACCACCCTGGTTCCAGCACACTCTGTCACCCCTGAGTCTCGGCTTGAAGATGTGTCCCGTTCTGCGTGGTCTGACCTGTCCCCTCCGACACCTGAGCCTGGACAGCGATGCCCTGAGAGCAAGGACCGCCGACCCTCTTCCCACCTCCGGCATGCACAGAGCGGGGCCTCCGAGGGGCCCGCCAATGCCGATGAACGGAGCGGAGAGCCAGCAAGGGGCCGGAGCTGGGACAGGGCTCCTGGGTGCTCCCGCCGGCCCTGAGCCCGCCCCACTGCCTCAGCATCCTCCTGTGACTGGCAGCAACCACCTCCCGGGCTGACGGGTGGCCAGTGAGGTCAGCCGAGGGGGGACGGTGTGAGCCGGAACCCTCCTGGAAGTCTCCACCGGGTGCCGGCTGGGCTCGGGAGCCCTGAGTCCTGGGTCCTGCTCTGCTCTTGGCCAAGTCTTCACCTCGTTCGTTTGTTCATCAGCATTTAATGGGCGCCTGCTGCGTACCCTGTTCTCGTTCTAGTGGGAAACAGCTTTGAGCAAGACCAGTGAACCCCACCATTCTGTCCGTGGGTGAGAAACAGGAGTTAGAGGCCATGCGTGCCAGTGTGTGGAGGAAATCTGCAGGGATGGGGGAGTCTGTGGTCAGCAGAACGTGGTCCCCCAAAGACACCTGCGTCCTAATTCCTGGAGCCCGTGACTGTTACCTGAAGATGTGGCAAGGGACAAAAGCTTGCAGATGAAACTCAGGATGCTAATGAGCCGACCTCCAAATGGGGAAGATTG
>NW_006436356.1:0-715 GCF_000325575.1 Pteropus alecto | reverse complement strand
TTCAGGTCCTCTGACCATTTTTTAATTGAATTGTTTCTTTGTTGTTGAATCATATATGTTCTTTATATATTTTGGAATATTAGGCTCTTATTGGAGGTGTTTGCAAATATCTTCTCCCATTTAGTTGGTTGCCTCTTTGTTTTGTTGATGGTTTCTTTTCCTGTGCAAAAGCTTTTTGGTTTGATATAGTCCCATTCATTTATTTTTGCATTTACTTCCCTTGCCTTTGAGATCAAATTTGTATAATCCTCTCTAAGATGAAGGTCCATAAGAAGTTTAGTACCTATGTTTTCTTCTATGCAATTTATTATTTTGGGTCTTATATTCAGGTATTTGATCCATTTAGAGTTAATTTTGGTGTATGGTGACAGTGTCTAGTTTCATTCTTTTGCATGTGGCTTTTCAACTTTCTCAGCATCGTTTATTGAAGATAATTTCTTTTCTCCATGTATTTTTTAAAAGCCTTTTTTTTCTTTTTGGCTCAAAAATTATTTGCCTGTATATATGTGGGTTTATTACTGAGCTCTCAATTTTGTTCCATTGGTCTGTGTGTCAGTGGTATTCTGCCAATATTATGCTGTTTTGATTATTGTCACTTCATAGTGTAATTTGAAGTAAGGCAGTGTGATACCCCCAGACTCGTTCTTTTTTCTCAGAATTGGCTTGGGTATTTGGGGTCTTTGGAGATTCCTTACAAATCTGATTTTTTTTTTTG
>NW_006436355.1:0-415 GCF_000325575.1 Pteropus alecto | reverse complement strand
TCCCCTTTTCAGTCATTGTCTCAATTTGTCCCTATATGTGTGAATGTTTATTACTATCTTACTATAGCAAATCTCTTCTTGTTTAAGCTTATAATGCCCTGTTCTCAGTAATGGTTGCAGTCCTCTGCTTCTATCTGCCTGCTACTTGCCTTACTCCTAATTATGTATTTTTTTGTCATTTTGTTTTAGGTGAACTAACCCCTTTCCATATTTTCTGTAATGCTGGCCTTATAGTGGCGAATTCTCTCAATTTTTGTATGTCTGGAAACGTCTTTATTTCTCCTTCATTTGTAAAGGAGAGCTTTGCTGGATACATTATTCTTGTCTGGTAGTTCCTTTCTTTTAATAATTTGAATATTGAACTCCACTCATTTCTGGAATGTAAGGTTTGTGCTGAGAAGTTCGATGATAATCT
>NW_006436354.1:0-2194 GCF_000325575.1 Pteropus alecto | reverse complement strand
GTAGCCCTGAGCAATCAAAAGCAGCTGCTGACCTTTGCCTACAGGGAAGCCTCTCCCAAGGGGCCACAAAACCAACTCATCCAGAGGCTGGCACCAGACTACAACAGAGCAACTCCTGATTAGCTCCATTAGCGGTACACACAAAAGGTGGTTGCAAAAAGTACACAAGCCTGCTAGGGCAAATCCCACTCAGTGGGGTCAGTTCCCACACGGCAACTCTTATCCTGTGGGTGTAGCCAATTCCCACAATTAGTCAGCCTGAGTGTTAATCCCATCCACTGATGTACTAACACCAATAAGGGCTTAGTGACAATAGAGGATCACACACAACCCACACAAAGATCACATTCAGAGCCCCCAGCATAGGGGATCAGGAAGAATGTACTACTGGGCCACACAGGACACCTTCCACATTAGGTCACCTGGCCAAGGTTGAGAGACAAAACAAATATTCTTCACACATAGAAATAAACACAGAGAGGTTAATAAAATGAGAAAACAAAGAAACATGCCACAAATGTAATAACAGGAGAAAACTCCAGAAAATAAGCTAAATGAAATGGAGGCAAGCAATCTACCAGAAACGGAGTTCAAAATAATGGTTATAAGGATCTTCATTGAACTTAGGGGGAGAATAGATGAACACAATGAGAACCTCAACAGAGAGATAATAAGCATAAAAAAGGACATAGAAACCATAAAAATAACCAGACAAAAATGAAGACTACAATAACTGAAATGAAGAATATACTAGAAGGTTTCAACAGTAGATTGGATGAAGCAGAAGATTGAATCAGCAAACTGAAAGACAAAGTAGCAGAATACACGCAATCAGAAAAACAAAAAGAAAAAAAGAACTTAAAAAAATGAGGATAGTTTAAGAGACCTCTGGGACAACATGAAGCATAACAATTTACATGAAGCATAACAATTTACGGATCATAAGAGTACCTGAAGGAGAAGAGAAAGAGCAAGGGATTGAGAATCTATCTGAAGAAATAATGAGAGAAAACTTCCCTAAACTGGCAAGGGAATTAGACATACAAGTTCAAGAAGCGCAAAGAGTCCCAAACAGAGGAATTCAAACAAACCTACACCAAGACACATCGTAATTAAAATCCCAAAGGTTGAAGACAAAGAGAGAATCTTAAAACCAACAAGAGAAAGGGAGCTTGTTACTTACAAGGATACCCCCATAAGAATGTCTGCTGATTTTTCAGTGGAAACTTTGCAGGCCAGAAGGGACTGGCAAGAAATATTCAAAGTTATGAAAAACAAGAATCTACAACCAAGAATACTCTATCCAACAAGGCTTTCAATTGAAATGGAAGGTGAGATAAAAGGCTTCCCAGACAGAAAAAAGTTTAAAGAATTCATCACCAACAAGTCAGTATTACAAGAAATGTTAAAGGGACTTCTGTAAGAGAAGAGGTAAGAAAGAAAATAGAAATAACAAATACAGATAATAAAATGGCAATAACTATGTAACTATCAGTAATCACTTTAAATATAAATGGATTAAGTGCACCAATCAAAAGACATAGGGTAGCCAAATGGATAAGAAAACAAGACCCATGCAGATGCTGTCCACAAGAGACCCACTTCCGATCAAATGACACTCACAGACTGAAACTAAAGAGATGAAAAAAGATATTTTGCCCAAATGAAAATGAAAAAAAAAAAAAAAGCCAGGGTAGTGGTACTTATATCAGATAAAATAGACTTTAAAAAAAAGACTATAACAGGAGACAAAGAAGGGCATTACACAATGATAAAAGGATCAATAAATCAAGAGGATGTAACCTAAGTAAACATATACACACCCAACATAGGAGCACCTACATACATGAAGCAATTAATCGACTGCCATAAAAGGAGTGATCACCAGTAATACACTCATAGTAGGAGACTTTAACATCTCGTTGACACCAATGGACGGATCTTCCAGGCAAAGAATCAACAAGGAAACAAGGAGCCTAAAAGACACACTAGACAAGATGGATTTAATAGATATTTTCAGAGCATTTTACCCCAAAGCAGCAAAATATACATTCTTCTCAAGTGCACATGGAACATTTTCCAGGATAGACCACATTTAGGACACAGAACAAGTCTCCATAAATTTAAGAAGATTGAAATCATATCAACATCCTTAACCAATCACAGTGGTATGAAACTAGAAATCAACTACAAG
>NW_006436353.1:0-333 GCF_000325575.1 Pteropus alecto | reverse complement strand
TCTTGAGAAAGAAGAAAAAAGTTGGAAGTATCATACTATTTCATATCAAACTACTATAAGTCTAGAGTAATCAAAACAGTACCATACTGGCATAAAAAAAGATACATTGATCAATGGAACAGAATAGAGAGCCTAGAAATCCACATCTATACGCTCATTTAACATATGACAAAGGAGGCAAGAATACACAATAGGGTAAAGATAGTCTCTTCAATAAATGATATTGAGAAAATTGGATGATATATTAAAAAAAAATGAAACTGGACCACCTTATTTCACCATATAAAAGAAAAGACTTATTAAACACTTAAATGTAAGACCTGAAACCATAAA
>NW_006436352.1:0-1409 GCF_000325575.1 Pteropus alecto | reverse complement strand
GATCAGCAGTATGGAAATTGAAACAATCGTCAAAATACCGCCAAACAGCAAAAGTCCGAGACCAGATGGCTTAACCAGTGAATTCTATCAAACATCCAAAGAAGATATAGCACATATTCTCCTCGAACACTTCCAAAAATTCAAAGAGGAGGCAATAATTCTCAACTCATTTTATGAGACCAATATTACCCTGATACCCAAACCTGCTAATGATAACACAAAAAAGAAAACTACAGACCAATATCTCTCTTGAACACAGACGCAAACGTCCTTAATAAGATACTAGCAAACTGAATACGGCAACATATTGAAAAGATTATACACCACGATCAAGTGGGCTTCATCTCAGGGGCACAGAGATGGTTTAATATATGCAAATCGATTAATATGACATATCGGTAGATGCAGAAAACGCCTTCAACAAGATAGAGCATCTATTTAAAATCAAAACATTTAACAAAATTGGTATAGAAGGAAAGTACCTTAAAATAATAAAGGCCATCTATGACAAACCCTGAGCCAACATACTCAGTGGTGAAAAGCTACAAATAGCCAACATTATACTCAATGGTGAAAAACTAAAAATTTTTTCTCTAAGTTCAGGAACACGGCAAGGCTGTCCACTATCACCACTGTTATTCAGTATAACATTGGAGGTCCTAGTGAGCGCAATCAGACAAGAGAAAGATGTAAAAGGCATCCAAATAGGAAATGAAGAAGTCAAACTGTCACTATTCATGGATGACATGATTCTCTATATAGAAAACGCTAAAGACTCCACAAGAACACTACTAGAAACAATAAGCAAATATAGTAAAGTCTCTGGATATAAAATCAATGTTCAAAAATCGATAGCTTTCCTATACTCTAATAATGAAGTGTCAGAAAAAGAAATGCAAACAATAATTCCTTTTGCAATTGCAACTAAAAGAAAAATTACCTAGGAATTAATTTAATGAAATAGATTAAATATAATGAACTTATATAATGAAAACTATAAGACCCTATTAAAAGAAACCAAAGAAGATATAAAGAAATGGAAAGATATTTCGTGTTCTTGGATTGAAATAATCAACATAGTTAAAATGACCATATTACCTAAAGCATTATACAGATTTAATGCAATCTCCTCCATCAAAATCCAGTTGGCATTTTTTAAAGAAATAGAACAAAAAAATCATCAGATTTGTATGGAAGCACAAAAGATCCCGAATTGCCAAAGCCATCCTGAGAAAAAAGAATGAGGCTGTAGGCATCACTCCACCTGACTTCAAACTATAGTACAAAGCAACAATAATCAATACAGCATGGTATTGACAGCAAAAGGGACACACAGACCAGTGGAACAGAATTGAGAGTCCAGGAGTAAACCATTATTTATTTGGGCAAATAATTTTCTACAAAAAAAG
>NW_006436351.1:0-1612 GCF_000325575.1 Pteropus alecto | reverse complement strand
AACAGGTAAAAAGAAGACAGAGAAGAACAGAAAAAAATCTCAATCAAACATCTAGAGATGAAAATTCCAAGTCTCAGATGAAGAATACAAGGATAGAGATGAACAGCAGATGCAATACTGCAGAAGAAGAGATTCGTGAACTTTAAGACAAAGCAACAGAGACCACACATTAAAACACACACACACAGAGAAAAAGACTTTAAAAATGAAAAGAGAATCAGTGAGTCATAGGACTAAAAAACTATTAAACTAAAATAAAAATTTCAGATACATGATAACTGGCAGCATTAATCATCAGCAGAATTATAATACAAGCAATGATAATGGGCACCCTTCAGGCAGAAGAAAAGTAAGTGGAAAATATATGAATCAGGAAAAGAAATGTAAACCTTAGGAATGGTGACTCAAAGAACAAACATTAAGACTTGTTACTATATAAATATCTTTAAAAACTAAATCACTATCAAAAAATAAGTATAACAAATATGTATGTTAGAATTTATTAGGTAGGTAAAAGTAACATGTATGACAATGACTGCAAAATGAAAAATAGAAAACCTTAAAGAGACAGAAATAAAACGTTCCATACATTGTGTAAGATGATATAATATCACCTGAATGGAAACTTTCACAAGTTACAGACAAAAACATGGCAAAGAATTATAACCAATAATTAAATGGACATAAAATTCAATCACAAAAGAGGATCAATTAATAAAAAACAAAGATAAAGGAGGAAAAGGCAACACGGAAATATGCGACGAATAAAAATCTAGCAAGGTGACATAATTAAACTATATTACTAATGATATTCAGGACAACATTTACGGTTGTCAGACAGAGGATGTAGACAGATGAGGTGCACAGTTTAAAATGATGAAATGGAAATTTCATATTATGTTCACTTTGCCATGAAAAAAATGAAAAGAATCATCCACACTGCTCATTCCACAAGTAACAGCTATAAAAAGACCCTTCACTTCTCTCTGCTCTCCCCATACACGTTAAGATTTTTCAAAAAGAATGACAATCCCTCCCCTATGAGATATTAGTAAGAGGCAAACAGAAATCCGTATGAACCAGGTCAGTACACTCCACACAGAAGCCTAGACAGCTCTCTCCATCAGCCTGAGAAGGAGCATATCCACAGGGACGAGTGCGTGTGTGAGGGAGGCTCGGGCATATGTCCACCCGTGGTCTCATGAGTCAGAGCTCTAGGGTGTCCCCACCATGACCAAGACCCGTTTTCTGCTCTTCTTCCTTCCTGTTTACTCCAATGCTGGTTCTCAGGCCCTTTCCCCAGACTCCGCCCCATGGGACCCTGAGCCTGGCCCTGGCCCTGAGCTCAGCCTGGGGGATGCTGCAGGAGGCGGGACCCTGTGAAAGAGTCCTAAAGTCCCTGAACCTGCTGATGAAAACTCAGCTGCTCTCAGTAGAGTGCTTATGACAGGAGCCTGATAATCCCACCTGTCGGGAGGGATGACCAAACAATTCCGCAGGACAGAGCCAACAGGACCTAAGCCAGGACCATTCACTACCACAACTACCTCCACCGTTCGCACAGAAGCTCCAGCTCGAACCTGGGCAAGGCCTGCTCACACCTCCACTTGAG
>NW_006436350.1:0-916 GCF_000325575.1 Pteropus alecto | reverse complement strand
CCTCTGGCAACCACCAGTTTGCTCTCTGTATCTATAAGTCTGTTTCTGATTTTTGTTTGTTCATTTGTTTGATTGTTTTAGATTTCACATATAAGTGAGAGCACATGGTATTTGTCTTTGTCTGACATATTTCATCAAGCATAACACTCTCCAGGTCCTTGCACGTTGTTGCAAATGGCAAGATTTCATTCTTTTTTTATGGCTGAGTAATATTCCACTGTGTATGTATATGCATATCATCTTCTTTATCCATTCATCTATCAGTGGACACCTAGATTGCTTCTATAACTTAGCTATTGCAAACAGCGCTGCAGTGAACCTAGAGATGCAGATCTCTTTTTGAATTAGTGTTTTCATTTTCTTCAGAAGTGGAACTGCCAGATCATATGGTAGTTCTATTCTTAATTTCTTGAGGAACCTCCATGTTGCTTTCCATAGTGGTTTCTTACATTCCCACCAACGATACACAGAATTCCCTTTTCTCCATATCTTAACACTTGTTATTTCTTGTCTTTTTGATAGTAGCCATTCTGACAGGTGTCAGGTGATATCTTGTTATTGTTTGGATTTGCATTCCCCTGATGATTAGCGATGCTGAGCATCTTTTCATGTGTCTGTTGGCCATCTGTATGTCTTCTTTGAAAATTCTCCACTTTTAGATAGAAATATTTACTCTATAATTTTTGTTTTATTGTGTCAATTGTCAAAAACCATTTAAAAGCCATATTCAAAACCAGCCCAATTTAGAGTGTCTTTAAATTTGTTTCTGTCTTTCTTATTATTTTTTATTTTGCAAAAGATCAAAAAGGGTTTAAAAATATTACAATGAAAACTTTCATTCCTGCATTTACATTCAAAATTGTTAACATTTTTTACATTTGCTTAATCTTCTCTTTGTACACACACACACACACAC
>NW_006436349.1:379-668 GCF_000325575.1 Pteropus alecto | reverse complement strand
AAACACCGTTTTAATGGGTGTTTAACATTCCACCACATGAATAGCCATCATTTATTTCACCATTCTCCTGTTATTTGGGTTTGCTTATAATTTTCATTGTTGTAAATAATGCTTTGTGGCACATCTTTATGCATTCATTTTTCTCTACGTTTTTGATTGTTTCCTTAGGATAAATTCCTGCCAGTGGAATTACTGAATTAAAAGGTAGGAACATTTTAAGACTCTTGATATAATTACTAAATTGTTTTTCATTAAAAAAAAAAGTCCTGATTTACTTTCATCAACAGTG
>NW_006436349.1:0-348 GCF_000325575.1 Pteropus alecto | reverse complement strand
GCATTGATTCTTTTCCCTCAAAAAAAAAATCGAAGTAACGCCTGCATACAGTTTTTTAAGTTAAATAGGAGGAAAGGGGGCTTTGAGTCCACCCTCCCAAAGGCAACCACTTCTATTTCTGGTTTTAGCATATTCATTCATTCATTCACTCATCCATTCAATTTACATTTATTGAGCATCTATTATGAACCAGGAACTGTTCTAGAGTGCAGGGGTATAGCACCAAACAAACACAACAAAAACAAAAACAAAAACTGCCTTCACTTGGCTTCTGGAACACCAGAATGGGGGTGTGGGGGTGAGTGAGAGGGAGAGGAAATCAGAAACACAGGGGGGACAGACGCTGTG
>NW_006436348.1:0-975 GCF_000325575.1 Pteropus alecto | reverse complement strand
TTGGTTAGATATCTATACAGTTCGTAAAACGATCCGCCTAATTGCTCCCTCCTTCCCCTCATCGTCTGCCTAGACAACGTATTCATTCTAATTACACTCCCTATGCCGTGCTCCCCATGCTCAGGACCATCCATTAGCTACTAATTCGTACTTCTTTAACCTTTCCCCTTATTCTCTCAGCCCCCCAAAACCCCCTCCCCTCTGTCCATCACCAAATTGTCCACTATATTTGTAAATCTGTTTTTGATTAGTTTGTTCTTTTTATTCTTTAGATTCCGCATATAAGTGAAGCAATATAGTGTTTATCTTTCCCTGTCTGACTTCAACAACTTCTAGGTCCATCAAAGCAATATCTTTTCCCATCCTCTTCTTTTTAGGCTGCGTGTGTGTTTTAATCTGAAGTGAGCCTCTTATAGGCAATATGAAAGGGTCTTGATTTCCTTTCCATTCATCCACTCTATCTTTTGGTCAGAGCATTTAATTCTTTCCCATTGAGGTACTTATGGATAGAAATATAGTTGTTATCAGTCTTTATTTCAGTTTTTGATACATGTTTTTTCTTCTTAAAGAAGTCCCTCCAACACTTCCTGTAATACTGCATTGGTGGTAATATATTCCTTTAGCTTATTTTTCTTTGGGAAACTCTTTGTCTGTCCTTCAACTCTAAATGATAGCTTTGCTGGATAAAGTGTCCTTGGCTGTAGATGCTGGGTTTATATTACATCGAATATGTTGTGCTAAGCACTGTTATTCCTGCATCTCTCTCCTGTTTTCTCATACAGTTTCCGCTTCTTTGCCTTCCCATTTTGCTTGCCTTTCCATGTCTGTTTCTAAGCAACATATTCAAGTGTTCTGCATAGTTTCTTATGAGAAGACAGCTGTCAGTCTTATGGGTGCTCCCTTGTAGGTAAGTAACTGCTTTTAAGATTATCTCTTTGCTTTTAAGCTTTGACATTTTAATTATGATGTGTCTTG
>NW_006436347.1:0-720 GCF_000325575.1 Pteropus alecto | reverse complement strand
GAACGAGGTACAAAGGATGACACGGTTACCGGAGAACGGGAATCCTCTTCCGGCATGTCATCCCATTCTTGACGTCTGGAACACTGGATTGAGCGAGACAATGAAATAGTGTAGAGAAGACAAGCTTCGTTAGAAGGGAAAGTACAGTTGCAGACGTGGAAGCGGGCCTGAGCAAGAGAGGCGTGGCTCAAAAGGCCTGGCGAGAAAGCCTTCGGGTTTTTGTTCACTATTTGCTCTGGGTGGGCACTTTTTGAGAGGACTGAGCCTTCCTGATTGACAATTAAGTCTGGCAGGACCCCGTGCTTCATCATTTGCTTTCTGCACATGTTCGTTCCCAGAATTCAGCCTGTTATAATGGACTTTATGAACTTCTGGTCATACGCGTCGCCTTATGATCATGGTATAATGGGGTTCAGGTGATTTGAAGGTCGTTGAGGTCTTCATTGCATGGTGCGATTCACTGGCTAAAATCACTACCCGATTTTCTGCCTTCTTGTTTACTGCTATGAGTAATCTTTAGCCTCAAAATTCTTTCTGGCTTGCTTGATTGTGGGTGGGCAGGGGCAGACCTTTCTTACAATAGGACGACCTCGGTGTTTTTGCAGGCAGACCCTAAAGCCCCGATCTAACTTTACTGCCTAACTCTTTTCTAAGAGCCATGATCCTGCTTCTTCTTAGTTGCGATGTTGAGGGATGGGAGTTCTCTTCTTCTGTTTCTGC
>NW_006436346.1:325-1005 GCF_000325575.1 Pteropus alecto | reverse complement strand
CAATCTAATGCCATTCTCCCTGCCTGAGAATTGTGCCCCCAGTCTGGGCAGGTAGAGGGAAATTCCTCCTCAATCTGTTCCCGTGCTTCCTCAACCCTCCTCCCTCCCGCAGCTATCTTTTGTGCTTCTGCCCGCCCGCCCGTATGCGTCTATGTTCTTCCACAGTGAAGAGGGTAACTAAAAGCTGTTGACAATCGTCCCAGGTGAGGCGGTGAGTCTGAAAGACACTCTCTAAGAGTCCCATTAATGCTTGGGGTTTCTCAGAGTAAGGCGAATTCTGTGCCTTGCAGTTGTACGGGTCACTAGTCGAGAAAGGCACGTAAACCATAAAGGGCCTGTCAGTACGATGCCACTGGGGTGGTGCTTCTCACAAGGGAAGAATGGCCAGGGTAGCGGTATCAGCTGGTGCCTTGCCCGGAGCAGGGGCAGGAGGCCCATAAGGATTACCTGTTCCCGTCCGCCTCCAGGGAGGTGAGGCGGTGCTATTGGGCCTCTGTTGTCCTGGATTACAGGGTGGGGGAAGGTCATTGTCCTCCAGTGGAGATTGGAGGACTGAAGGACTGGGCTGTTTTGGAGTTCCAGTTGCTGCATGTTTCAGGGTACCCACAACTAAAACTCGTGCACACCGACGGAGCCAAGGAGGGGGGTTCTGAACAAGGTTTAACTATTGATCAATGTAG
>NW_006436346.1:0-252 GCF_000325575.1 Pteropus alecto | reverse complement strand
CCTTTGTCAAAAGAGCCCTCTGGAGGCCAGTTTACACCAAAAGACAGCCACTCAACTTCACACAATGTTCTTAGTCTGCTTGGAGAAAACTTTATGCCATAATCAGCTCCCTCTACAAACCCTTCTCTGAAATATCGTAGGAGACAACCCAAGGATGTCTTCTGTGAACTCAGGCTTCCCCCATTGCTTGCACAGAAAACACAAAAACAGACACTCAGACAAAAACAATCAAACACTCAAACAAGAACAATT
>NW_006436345.1:0-5143 GCF_000325575.1 Pteropus alecto | reverse complement strand
GAATCAAGAAGAACAGGAAAATCTAAATAGACTGAATAGCAGTATGGAAATTGAAACAATAACCAATCATCAAAAACTTGCCAAAAAGTAAAAGTCCAGGACCAGATGGCTTCACCAGTGAATTCTATCAAACATTCAAAGAAGATTTAATACCTATTCTCCTCAAACACTTTCAAAAAATCAAAGAGGAGGCAATACTTCCCAACACATTTTATGAGGCCAATATTACCTTGATACCAAAACCTGGTAAAGATAATACAAAAAATATTACAGACCAATATCTCTCATGAACACAGTTGTAAAAATCCTAAATTAGCTACTAGTAAAACAAATATAGAAAAATATTAAAAATATTATACACCAAGACAAAGTGGACAGAGACATTTCAACATACACAAATCGATTAATGTGATACAGCACATAAACACATTAAAAAATGAGAGTTATATAATCATATCAATAGATGTAGAAACAGCCTTCAACAAGATCCAGCATCTATTTATCATCAAAACACTTAACAAAATTGGTATAGGATGAATGTACCTTAACATAACAAAGATCATACATGACATACCCTCAATCAACATTATACTTATTTGTGAAAATCTAAAAACCTTCCCTCTAAGATCAGGAACAAGGCAAGGAAGTCCACTATCACCACTGTTATTCAGTATAACGTGGGAGGACCTAACCAGTGCAATCAGGTAAGAGAAAGGTATAAAAGGCATCCAAATAGGAAACAAAGAAGTCAGACTGTCACTATTTGTGGATGACCTGATTCTCTATATAGAATACCCTAAAGAATCCACAAGAACACTTCTAGAAACAATAAGCGAATACAGTAAATTTTCCGGATACAAAATCTACGTTCAAAATTCCATAGCGCTCCTATATTCTAATAATGAAGTGTCAGAAAAAGAATTGGAAAAAAATAATTCTTTTGCAATTGCAAGAAAGAGAATAAAATACCTAGGAATAAATCTAATGAAATGTGAAGTCCTACAGAAGGAAAACTATGAGACCCTATTAAAAGAAATCAAAGAAGATACAAAGAAATGGAAAGATACGCCATGTTCTTGTTTGGAAGAATTAACATAGTTAAAACGATCTTATTACCTAAAGCATTATACATATTTAATGCAATCCACATCAATAACATTGGCATTTTTTAAATAAATAGAACAAAATATCTTCAGATTTGTATGAAAGCACAAAAGGCCCCAAATTGCCAAAGACATTCTGAGAAAAAAACGAGGCTGGAAGCATCACTCTGCCCAACTACAAATTATACTACAAAATGATAGTAATCGAAACGGAATGGTTTTTATTGGCAGAAAAACAGGTACACCGTCCAGTGGAATAGAATCGTAAACCTATATTTATATGGGCAAATAATTTTTGACGAAAAAGCCAAAAATATGCAGTGGAGAAAGGAAAGCCTTTGCAATAAATAGTGCTTGGAAAACTGGAAAGCCACCTGCAAAAGAATGAAACTAAATTATTGCCTATCGCCACACAACCACACACCAAAATTAACTCAAAATGGATCAAGAACCTGCATATAAGACTGGAATCAATAAAATGCATAGAAGAAAACATAGGAATGAAACTCAAAGATCTTGGACTTAAAGATGATTTTATGAATTTGACCTCAAAGGTAAGGGAAGTAAAAGCAAATATAAGTGAATGAGACTACATCAAATTAAAAAGCTTCTGCTCAGCAAAAGAAATCATCAACAAGGCCAAGAGACAACAATCCAAAAGGGAAAATATATTTGTAAGCAATGCCTAATATCGAAGAGATACAAAGAACTCATATAACTCAATAACAACAAGAAAACAAATGATCCAATCAAAATGGGCAGAGGACCTGAACAGACACTTCTCCCTAGTGGACATACAAATGGCCATCAAAAAGATGCTCAACATCACTAGCTATTATGAAAATGCAAATCAAAACCACAATGAGATACCATCTTACATCTGTTAAAATAGGTATAACCAACAGGACAAGTAATAACAAATGTTGGAGGAGATGTGGAGAAAAAGGTACCTTCATACTCCACTTCTGGGACTGCAAATTGGTGCAGTCACTATGAAAAACAGTATGAAGGTTCCTCAAAATACTGAGAGTTGATCCACCAATGTCTCTACTGGGTATTTACCACCAAGACTTGAAATCCTATGTCAGAAAACGTATTTGCACACCGATCAATGTTCATATAAAATTATTCATGGTTGCCAGGACATGAAAGCAACTGAAGTGTCCTAGGATAGATGATTGTCTAAAGAAGCGGTGGTACATATATACAATGGAATATTACTCAGCCATAAGAAGAGATGAAATAGTGTCATTTGCGACAACATGGATGGAACTCGAGATAATCATGCTAAGCGAAATAAGCCAGACAGAAAAAGTTGAAAATCACAATATATCACTTATATGTGGGATATAAACCTAAAAGCAATAAATAAGCAGGACAAACAAACAGAGACTCATGGACATGGATAGTAGCCTAGTGGTTGCCAGAGGGTAGGGTAGAGGGGAGGTGGAGGTAGATAGTATATTTGGTGACAGAAACAAATGTAACTATGGGAGGTGAACACACACTGTTTGTGTGACTTTCCAAGTCACTTAAAGGAAAAAAAAATAATGATAAAGAAAATAAATAGTTAATAAAATTACTAAATGCTATGATAGATATAAATCCACACTATATCTGAAATTTCAGTAACGATAAGTAAATTAAAAAGTCAGCTGAAAGAGGCTCTTTGATGTAGATTTTTAAAAAAAAAATTAAGTTGTTGAGAATACTTAAAATAATGACATATAAAAATAAAAATGGAGGATGGAAGGTTGGCAAAAGTTGTGCCAGGCAAGTACTAAAAAATGGTCAGAAGACCTGAATAGACATTTTTTTTTTCCAAAAAGACATACAGATGGCCATAAGTACAATAAAAGTGTTCAACATCACTAACCATCAAGGAAGTGCAAGTAAAAACCTTAAGGATATACTATCTCAAACCTGTTAGAATGGCTATTATAAAAAGACAAGAAATAGCAAGTGTTAGTGAGGAGACGGAGAAAAAGAAAACCCTTGTGCACATTTGCTGGAAATGTAAATTGATTCAAATACTATGGAAAACACTATAGAAATTCCTCAAAATTTTAAAAATAGAAGTAGAATATGATCCAGCAATTCCACTTCTCAGTATTTATGCAAAGAAAAAGAAAACACTAACTTAAAAAGCTATATTAATCCTTATGTTCATTGCAGCATTATTTACAATAGGCAAGATACAAAAGAAACCTAAGTGTTCATTTAAAATGAATGGAATAAAAATGTGATGTAAAAGAATAACTTCCTTCAGTTAAAATGGTGAAGTAGTCAAACACTGTGCTTGCCTCCTCTCACAACCACATCAATATTACAACTAAATTACAGAGCAATCATTATTGAGAAACTCCTGAATTCTAAGCGAATGGAAATTCTATAACAGGATATACTTAAGAAGCTACCTCAAGACTGGTAGGAGACGAGGAAACACAAAATGGGCTGGTCTCACACCCATGTGTTGTGGTTAAATTGAGAGATATATCTCAGCTGCAGAGGTTTCCCCAGAAGAGCAAATAGTCCCAGGCCCACACTAAGCTACCCAGCCCAGGGTTCCAGTGCAAGGAAAAGAAGCCTACACAATTTCTGGCTATACAACCTAGCAAAGTTGAGGCATCTAAGCCCATTAATGATGACCAATTGAGAATTGCTTGGTAGCTCATATCAGGTGGCCCCAAATTGGCACAAGATGTGGCTGAACTATTTTTACAATAAGGCCCCTTCCAGGAGACACCAGAGTAGGCATGCCCAGTGGTCAGCAGTTTTGGATTGAGCCAGACCACACCCAGGGCTGCATTAGAAAACAACAGACCCAAAGTTCAGACTAATCAAGCACCAGAGCCCTGCTAAAGTGAATGCTGCTCTGTAGGGACACCACCTGCACAACAGTTCCTCCATTTTAGTCACTGACCAGTCCTTACGACAAACCAAACTAAGGGCCAATCCCTCTCACAGATGTGCAAAGAGCAATCAAAACTCAACAAAAGGAGCGTACACACAACCCACACAAAGACCACCTAGAATACCCAGTTAAGGTGACCAGGGAGACTGCACCATAGGGACGCACAAGACACCTATTAAATAAGATCCCCTCTACTAAGTCTGAGATACAGAGCAGCACTACCTAATACATAGAAACAAACACGAGTAGGCAGCCAAAATGGGAAGACAAATAAATGTATCCCATAACAGAAGAGAACGAAGCTCTGGAAAACAAATTCAAAAAAAAAAAAAACTATTTACCAGGTGCACAGTTAAAAACACTGGTTATAAAAATGCTCAATGAACTTAGAGGAGGAGGAGATGAACTCAGTGAGAACTTTAACAAAGAGATTTAAAAAAATGGAAAACATAAAAAATCAGAAGTAAAAAATGCAGTAACTAAAATAAAACATACATTAAAAGAAGTTGACAAGATATTAAAAATAAAATAGCAGAAAATATTCAATCAGAACAGCAATGAGAAAAAAGAATCCCCTCCATAATGAGGATAGTTTAGGAAGCCTCTGGGACATCAGATGTACCAACATTTGCATTACAGGGGTACCAGAAGAAGAGAGAGAGCAAGAAATTAAAAGCTGGTTTGAAGAAATAATGATGGAAAACTTCCCTAACCTGGCAAAAGAAAGAGACATATAAGCCCAGAAAACGCAGAGAGTCTTAAACAAAATGAACCCAAACAGGCCAACACCAGAAAACATAATTAATACACCAAAGTTTAAAGACAAAAAGAGAATCCTAAAAGTAGCAAGAGAAAAGCAATTAGTTACCTACAAGGGAGCTCTCATGCTGTCACTTGATTTCTCAACAGACACTTTCCAAGCCAGAAGGAACTGGCACAAAATAATCAAAATGATGAAAAGCAAGGAACTATAACCAAGATAACCCTACCAGCAAAGTTATCATTTAGAATCGAAAGACAGATAGCTTCCCAGATAAGAAAAAGCTAAAAGAGTTTAACACAACCAAGCCAGTATTACAGAACAAGTTGGAAGGACATTTTTAAAGAAGAAAAATAAATTTTTAAA
>NW_006436344.1:0-459 GCF_000325575.1 Pteropus alecto | reverse complement strand
AACAAAAAAACAAATGATCCAATCAAAAACTGGGCGGACAACCTGAACAGACACTTCTCCCTAGAAGACATACAAAGGGCCTACCATCATGAAAAGATGCTCCACATTGCTAACTATTAGGGAAATGCAAATCAGAACCAAAATGAAATATCATCTCTCATTTGTTGCAATAGCTCAACAGGACAAATAATAAATGTTGGAGAGGCTGTAGAGAAATAGGAACACTCATACACAGCTGGTGGGTTGGAAGATTGGTCTAGCCACTGTGGAAAACAGTATGGAGCTTCCTCAAAAAACTGAGAATTGATCTACTATATAATCCAGCAATCCCACTACTGGGTATTTACCCCCAAGGACCTGAAAACCCATATTGAAAAAGATACCTGCACACCGATGTTCATAGCAGCGTTATTCCCAATGGCCGGTACATGGAAGCAACAAAAGGGTCCTAGAATAAAT
>NW_006436343.1:0-1427 GCF_000325575.1 Pteropus alecto | reverse complement strand
TTTGATTACTGTAGATTTGTAGTATAATTTGAAGTAGGGCAGAGTGATACTTCCAGCCTCTTTCTTTTTTCTCAGGATGGCTTTGGCAGTTCAGGGTCTTTTGTGCTTCTATACAAATCTGATGATTTTTTTTGTTCTATTACTTTTTAAAATGTTGACGAGATTTTGAATGGGGATTGCATTAAATCTGTATAATGCTTTAGGTAATATGGTCATTTTAACTATGTTCACTCTTTCAATTTAAGAACATGGAATATCTTTCTATTTCTAGGTATCCTCTTCAATTTTTTCTAATAGAGTCTTGCAGTTTTCATTATATAGATGCTTCACGTGTTTCGTTAAATTTATTCCTAGGTATTTGTTGTTGTTGTTGTTGTAATTGCAAAAGGAATTATTTTTTCCACTTCTTTTTCTGACACTTCATTATTAGAGTATAGGCAATCTATGGATTTTTGAATGTTGATTTTGTAACCAGAAGCTTTACTGTATTTGCTTGTTGTTTCTAGCAGTGTTCTTGTGGAGTCATTCAGGTTTTCTATATAGAGAATCACATCATCTGCAAATAATGACAGTTTGACTTCTTCATTTCCTCTTTGGATGGCTTTTATCTTTCTCTTGTCTAATTGCACTCTCTAGGGCCTCCGATGTTATATTGAATAACCGTGGTGATAGTGGACAGCCTTGCCTTGTTCTTGATCTTAGAGGGAAGGTTTTTAGCTTTTTCACCATTAAACATAATGTTGGCTGAGGGTTTGTCATAGATGGCCTTTATTATGTTAAGGTACTTTCCTTCTATACCAATTTTGTTAAGTGTTTTGATTATAAATGGGTGCTGTATCTTGTCGAAGGCTTTTTCTGCATCTATTCATATGATCATATGATTTTTATTTTTTAATTTGTTTATGTGGTGTATCACATTGATTGATTTGCATATGTTGAACCATCCCTGTGCCCTGGAGATGAAGCCCCCTTGATCGTGGCGTATAAATTTTTTTAATATGTTGCTGTATTCCGTTCACAAGTATTTTATTTAGGATTTTTGCATCTGTGTTTATGAGAGATATTGGTCTGTAGTTTTGTTTAACTGTGTTCTCTTTACCAGGTTTTGGTATCAAGGTAATATTGGCCTCATAAAATGAGTTGGGAAGTATTGCCTCCTCTTTGATTTTTTGGAAGAGTTTGAGGAGAATAGGTATTAAATCTTTGAATGTTTGGTAGATTTCACTGTTGAGCCATCTGGTCCTGGACTTTTACTTTTTGGTAGGTTTTTGATGATTGTTTCCATTTCCACACTACTGATCAGTCTATTTAGATTTTCCACTTCTTGATTCAGAGTAGGAAGGTTGTATTTTTCCAAGTACTGGTTTATTTCTTCTAGGTTATTCAATTTGTTATTATCTACTTTTTCATAGTATTCTTGTATGATC
>NW_006436342.1:0-775 GCF_000325575.1 Pteropus alecto | reverse complement strand
ACACATTGTATTAAAATTATCAAAAATCAATGACACAGACAGTATTCTCAGGGTAGCAAGGGAGAGGAAGACTGGAACCTATAAAGGAAAACCCATTAGATTATTGTCAGACTCCTCAGCACAAAACTTACAAGCCAGAAAGAAGAGGAAACAAATATTTAAACTATTAAATGAAAGGAACTATCAGCCAAGAATAATGTATCCAGCTAAGCTCTTCTTTTGATATGAAGGAGAAATAAAGACATGTCCAGATATACAAAAATTGAGGGAATTCTCCACTATGAGGCCTGCATTACAGGAAATACTGAAAGGGGTCAGCTCACCTAAAACAAAATGACAAAAAGAAAAAATATGTAATTAGGAGTAAGGTGACTAGCAGGCTGATAGAAGCAGAGGAGTGCAACCCTCACTAAGAACAGAACATTATAAGCTTAAACAATAAGAAGAGATTCGCTATAGCAAGACAGTAATGAATGTTCAGCATACATAGGGACAAAAAGAGACAACAATGACTGAAAAAAGAGAGGAGTCAATGTTAGAAATTCACAAAGGGGAATGGAGATAAGGCACACGCAAAAGAAAACGGGGGACTGTATATATATGCTATCCTTTACATATTTGTAATGATAACCACATGCCAAAGATTCAGAACTGTAATGGTAACCACATGCCAAAGATTCCGAAACAGAGGGAAACCCACAAAAGCCAACTAAAATAAAGAAAACAAAAACACAAGGACTAGGAACCAATGGAAACACCAAGCTACCAGAAAGCA
>NW_006436341.1:0-346 GCF_000325575.1 Pteropus alecto | reverse complement strand
AAGAGGCTTTCCTTTCTCCACTGTATGTTTTTTGCCAACTTTGTCGAAAATTATTTGCCCATATAAACATAGATTTACTATTCTGTTCCACTGGTCCGTGTGTCTGTTTTGCTGCCAATATCATGCCATTTTGATCGCTTTCCCTTTGTAGTATAATTTGAAGTCGAGCAGGGTGATGCCTCCAGCCTTGTTCTTTTTTCTCAGGATAGCTTTGGCGATTGGGGCTCTTTTGTGCTTCCATACAAATCTGATGATTTTTTGTTTTATTTTTTTTCAAAAAGTCGATGGGATTTTTGGGGGGATTCCATTACATCTGTATAATGCTTTAAATAATATGGTCATTTTA
>NW_006436340.1:0-481 GCF_000325575.1 Pteropus alecto | reverse complement strand
CATTAGACCAACTGGACATAGTTGACATTTACAGAATTTTACATCCCAAAACAGCTGCTTATACATTCTTCTCTAGTGTGCATGGAACATTCTCAAGAATCGACCACATACTGGGACACAGAGATAGCCTCAACAGATATAAGAGGGTTCAAATCATACCAAACATATTCTCTGATCAAAATGCTTCGAAACTAGAGATCCACTGCAAAAAGAAAGCAGGAAGAACCACAAATACATGGAGATTAAACAACATGCTACTGAAGAATAACTGGGTCAGAGAAGAAATAAAAAGAGAGATCAATGATATGATAATGATAGTATAACATATCTAAACTTTTGGGACATGGCAAAAGCGATCATAAGAGGAAAGTTCATATCATTATAGTCCTACCTCCCCCCCCAAAAAAGAATGAGTCCAAATAAACAACCTAACCCTTCATATTAAAAAACTAGAAAAGGAAGAACAAACGAGGCCTAAAGT
>NW_006436339.1:0-918 GCF_000325575.1 Pteropus alecto | reverse complement strand
GCAAGAAGAACTACAAATACATGGAGATTAAACAAAATGGTACTGAAGAACGATTGGGTAAGCAAAGAAATAAAACGAGATCAAGAGATACATAGAAATGAACGATAATGATAGTACAACATATCAAAACTTTTGGGACATGGCAAAAGCAGTAATAAGAGCAAATTTCATATCATCAGATTTGTATGGAAGCACAATGCCAAAACTATCTTGAGAAAAAAGAAAGAGGCTAGAGAAATCACTTTGTCCAACTTCAAATTATATTACAAAGTGACAATAATCAAAATGGCATGGTACTGTCAGAAAAACAGACACAAAAACCAGTGGAACAGAATCGAGAGTCCAGAAGTAAACCCATGGTTATTTGGGCAAATAATTTTAGACAAAAAAGCCAAAAACATACAGTGGAGAAAGGAAAGCCTCTTCTATAATGCTGCTGAGAAAACTGGAAAGCCACCTGCAAAAGAATGAAACTAGACTGTTGTCAATCACCACACACCAAAATTAACTCAAAATAGATTCAGGACCTGAAAATAATACCTGAAACAATAAAGTGCATAGAAGAAAACATAGGATTTAAATTCATGGACTTTAGACTTAAAGAGGATTTAATGAATTCGACCCCAAAAGCAAGGGTAGTAAAAGCAAAAGTAAATGAATGGGACTACATCAAACTAAAAAGCTTTCCACAGCAAAAGAAACCGCCAACAAAGTAAAGAAACCACCATTCAAATGGGAAAATACATTTGCAAGTAACACCTTCGATAAGGGCCTAATATCCAAAATATACAAAGAACTCATACAACTCAATAACAACAAAAAACAAACAATCCAATTAAAGTATAGGCAGAGGAACTGAACAGAAATTTCTCCCAAGAAGATACAAAAATGGCCAACAAACATATGAAAAGATGCTCA
>NW_006436338.1:0-1097 GCF_000325575.1 Pteropus alecto | reverse complement strand
ATGGAATATTAGCCATAAGAAGAGATGAAATACTGACATTGCGACAACATGGATGGACCTCGAGATAATTATGCTAAGTGAAATAACCCAGACAGAAAAAGTTGAAAATCACTTGATATCACTTATATGTGGGATATAAACCTAAAAGCAACAAATGAGTAGGACAATCAAACAGAGACTCATGGACATGGACTATAGACTAATGGTTACTAGTGGGGTGGGGAAGAAGTGGGGAGGTAGACGAGGTAAAGGGGGTCAAATGTAGGGGGTTAGGGGGAGGGTGAAGTAGGTAAAAGGGTTCAAAAATATGGTAACTGAAGGAAACTGTACGTTGGGTGGTAAACACACAATAGAATATACAGATGTCAAATTATAATGTACACCTGAAAATTAAAAAATTGTATTAACTAATGCTACCCTAATAAAAAATAAATAAATAATCTTATTGTCTAATATATGATAGTAAAGATTGTTCTATATACACTTGAAAACAAAAATATTTTGCTTTTGTTCAGTGGTTCCTTTCCTTCAAGTGTCAAATACCCTCCAGTGTCTCCCTGGTTTTGGTCACACTCTCATGCCATAAACATTATTTTTAAAGTACAGATAATTCTCGGAATATTGCAGGTTTGTTCCAGCCTACAGCAATAAGTGAATATCAGAATAAAGCAAGTCACAATTGTTTTGCTGGTGAGGGTCTTGCTCTCAATTTGTAAAAAATGCAACATCTGTGAAACACAATAAAGCAAAGCACAATTAAACAAGGCATGCCTGTATGTTTTGTCCAGAGTTTTTCAATCTTATTTCTTGATGAGTGGGGTGGTCTTTTACAATTTACTGTACCACTTCATCTAGCCATAACTATCATACTACTTGTATTAAGAGATAAAACTTTCTTATTTTTAAGCCAGTGTGTGCATGTTTTTCATGCTTTCAAGCAAAAAAAGTAATTCGTACACACACACACACACACACACACACACACACGCACACACACACACACACAACGTATAAACAAGAATGCTAAGAACCTGTGGGGGGAGAAGTGGGTGACTCTATAAATAGAACTATTTTTGATATTATTTGACCCATATTAA
>NW_006436337.1:0-743 GCF_000325575.1 Pteropus alecto | reverse complement strand
AAATGCAAATCAATACCATCTCACACCTGTTAGAATTACTATAATCAGCAGGACAATTAATAACAAATGTTGAAGAGGATGCAGACAAAAAGGAACCCTCATACACTGCTGGTGGGACTGAAAATTGGTACAGCCGCTAAGGAAAACAGTAAACAGCATGGAGGTTCCTCAAAAAACTAAGAATTGATTAACCATATGATGCAGCAATCCATCTACTAGGTATTGACCCTAAAGATTTGAAAACTCATATCTAAAAAGATATTTGCACACCAATGTTCATAGCAGCATTATTCACAGTGGCCAGGACATGAAAATAACTGAAGTGTCCAGCGATAGATGATTGGCTAAAGAAGCTGTGGTACATATATACAATGGAATATTACTCAGCCCTAAGAAGAGATGAAATACTGCCATTTACAACAATATGGAAGGACCTAGGGATAATCATGCTAAGCAAAATAAGCCAGACAGATATTTGAAAATCACGTGATATCACTTATGTGTATATGTGGAATATAAACCTAAAAACAACAAATGAACAGGACAAACGAACAGAGACTCATGGTCATGGACAATAGACTAGTGGTTACCAGAAGGTATGGGGGAGGGGAGAGGTAGACTGAGTAAAGGAGGTCAAATATGTGGTGACAGAAATACATATGTTACACAGTATAAACATATGTATGCCTTACTGCTACAGTGTATAGTTGAAACATTGGATTTTGTTAACCAATGTCACCATA
>NW_006436336.1:0-480 GCF_000325575.1 Pteropus alecto | reverse complement strand
ACCCCAGCTTTTTGTTTGTTTGTTTCCATTTTCATAAAACTTTTTTTCATCCTTTTATTTTCATTCTGTGTGTGCCTTTTGATCTAAAGTGAGTCTCTTGTAGGCGGCATATGTAAGGGTCTTGTTTTCTTATCTATGCAGCCATCCTATATTTTGATTGGAGCATTTAAACCATTTACATTTAAAATAATTGTTGATAGATACGTAATTATTGCCATTTTATTATTGATATATTTTTATCTTTCTTCTTCTTCTTCCTCCTCGTTCCTCATACTCCTCGGTCTCCTCATCTTCCTTGTCCTCCTCCTCGTCCTCCTCCTCGTTGTCCTCCTCCTCCTTGTCCTCGTCCTCCTCCTCCTCCTCGTCCTCCTCCTCTTCTTCCTCCTCTTCCTCTTCCCCTTCCCCTTCCCCTTCCTCTTCCTCTTCCCCCTCCCCTTCCCCTTCCCCGTCTTCTTCTTCTTCTTCTTCTTCTTCTTCTTC
>NW_006436335.1:0-922 GCF_000325575.1 Pteropus alecto | reverse complement strand
GGCATAAAGGCACACTCATACATCTATGGAAAGAAGAAAAACTCTAGAGCATATGATCAAATTATCTACACCAAGAGTGTGAAGACTACGCAAGTGTACTTGGAAAACAGAAAATCCACACATGTGAAAGAATGAAGATGGACCCTTATATTACACCATGTATAAAATCAACTCAAAAGGAACCAAAAACTTAAATTAAACCTTAAACTATAAAACTTTTAGAGGAAAACCAGAATTTTTTTTTCTTAGATATGACGTCCACATCACAAAAATCAAAAGCAAATATACACAAATGGGTTTACACTAAACCTCTGGGTGGCAAAGGAAAAATCAACGCAGTGAAAGGCATCCTAGAGAATTGGAGAAAATATTTGATAAACTTATATTTGGGAAGAGGTTGATATCCAGAACATATAAAGAAGTTCAACAACTCAACGATAGCAAGACAAACTACTTGATTCAATACTCTGTGCTATTGACCAAATTATGCCCCGCCCCAAATTCCCCCAATTAATATACTAAAATTGTTCTTTCCAGTTAGAGAAGTTCATAAAGATGTGGCTCTTAGGATGGCATGAGTGCCCTTATTAAAAGAGACAGTTGTATCTCCTTCCTCCTCTCCAGAAACATATGCAGCCAAAGAGGCTGTGTGAGCTCACAGTGAGATGAAGACTGCATCTTGTTTGCTAAACAAGCAAACATCGTCTCCTTGTCACCTACTGAGATGCGGCTCAGACTGAAACCCTGATAAGTTTCAGGATGGTTCCTCTAAGTCCTTTTGACCTCTCTTCTTGCTTTCTTGAAACCAGTCTTCATCAGAATCCTCAGAGTCATCCACGTGGGTTTGATGGCCTGCCTGCATTGATACAGGAATGTTGTATTAGAATAAATGAAACCTAGAAAGAAACACAATCATTACCCT
>NW_006436334.1:0-1363 GCF_000325575.1 Pteropus alecto | reverse complement strand
TTCAATTCCTGAAATTGTTGATTTCAGTTGTTTTGTATATCACTGAGTTTTTCCAGAAGTACTATCCCAAATTCTCTGTCATTTAAGTCGCATATTTCTATGTCTGTAAGCTTGTTTTCTGGAGATTTTTCTCTTTCTTTCTGAGATACCTTGTCACCTTGGTTGTTCATGGTGTTGAATGTACTGTTTCTCCACCTGGGCGTTGATGGAAGTATATTCTGCTGTTTTTCCAGAAAGAAGATTTATTATATAAAGGTCTCTCTTTAACCTGTTGCAAAGGCATTTTTCTTTTGGTTTCCAGTAGGTGGCATCTAAGTCTCTTGGATCTTTGCTTTATATAAAGTCTTAATAACGCTTTTTTTAATTTTCTTGTAGATATTTAATCACGTTCAATACCCTCAGTTTCAGTCCCTGTCAGTGTCAGCGGCAGTCTCGGCAGTGTTTGCTCAGATTCACCTGAGGTTACAGGGTGATCGGTGTTGGAGGGTATGGGGGGAGGGGCCCTTTGTGTTGGGGGTTGGGAGCTACAGCTCAGCCTCCGTTTTGCAACCAGGGCTGGCAAAACTCAGCTGTTGCTCCTCTGTGGTCTGGTCCCACTTCTCTGCTTTCTGCCCTGATGACTGGGCCCTTCAGCCACAGCTATTCCAGGCAGGAATGTTCAGGGAACTCGCTACACAAACTTGCTCCTCCTTCATCCCTCCCCCTCCTCCTTCAAGGAGCTCCAGCAGCTTCGGGAGGCAGCTTTTTTATTTCTCCCAGTCAACCGCCTGACACCTGGGGGTTTAACCTGTGGTAGTTCTTATGCACAGATCCCATGCTCAGACGTGCTGGTGTGCAGTTTGGGTGTTTTAGCAAATAATGCCATTTTAACTATGTTGATTCTTCCAATCCAAGAATATGGAATATCTTTCCGTTTCTTTGTGTCTTCTTCAATTTATTTTAACAAGGTCTTATAGTTTTCCTTATATAAGTATTTTACAAGTTTCACTGAATTTATTCCTAGGTATTTTTTAGTTTTTTGTAATTGCAAAAGGAATTATTTTTTCCACTTCTTTTTCTGATACTTCATTATTAGAGTATAGGAATGCTATGGATTTTTGAACGTTGATTGTGTATCCAGAAACTTTACTCTATTTGCTTATTGTTTCTAGTAGTGTTCTTGTGGAGTCTTTAGGGTTTCCAATATAGTGAAAGTTTGACTTCTTTGAAATTTCCTATTTGGATACCATTTATATCTTTCTCTTGCCTGACTGCACTAGCTAGGACCTCCAATGTTATATTGAATAACAGTTACAATAGTGGACAACCCTGTCTTGTTCCTGATCTTTGAGAAAAGGTTTTTAGTTTTTCACCATTAAGTATA
>NW_006436333.1:0-412 GCF_000325575.1 Pteropus alecto | reverse complement strand
GCACATGTACACGGAGCCATCTATAAGGAAAGAAGGATTCCGACTTCAGCTAGGAAGGACATCAAGAACAAGGGGGAGATCTTAGCCTTACTTGAAGCCATATAGATGCCTAAGGCTCTTGCTATTGTTCTTTGTAAAGGGCATCAAAAAGGAAATAGTCCCGAGGCTGAGGGAAACCGACGAGCCAATGCAGAGAAAAGAACAGAGGCCACAAGGCCAGTGGGGCCCCCACCACATCTACTGACTATTTTCCCTTCCCCATAACTGCCTCCATCTCCGACCTATACGGCTGAAGAGAACATATATTTTCAAGATAAGGAAGCCACTAGGAACCAACAGGTGTGGTGGACAACCCCAGATAGAAAAATTGGGCTCTAATGGCCCTTGGAAGGACTCTCCTCCACCAACTACA
>NW_006436332.1:0-1129 GCF_000325575.1 Pteropus alecto | reverse complement strand
CCTCAAAAAGAACCAAATAGACCTTCTGGAGATAAGGAACACACTACTAGAGTTAAAAAATGAAACAACGAGCTCGGAAAATAGACTCGACCAAATGGAGGAAAGGATCAGTGGTATCAAAGACAGAAATCTAGAAATAAATCAGAAGAAAGAAGAAAGAAACCAAAGAATAAAAAATAATGAAAGAAAAATGTAAGAACTTGCTGATGCCATCAGGAGTGGAAACATAAGAATAATGGGCATGCTTGAAGGGAAGAAAAGGAGCAGGGATTAGAAAGCATTTTCAGACAAATAATTGACAAGAATTCCCCAAATCTAAGGAATGAGCAGGAGCTTGGAATTCAAAAAGTCAATAAAACACTCAATTATCTCAACCCAAAAGGGTCTTCACCAAGACACATTGTATTAAAATTATCAAAAAATTATCAACGACAAACAAAGAATTCTCAGGGCAGCCAGGGAATAGAAGACGGTAACCTATAAAGGAAAACCTTTAGATTATTGGCACATTTATCAGCACAAATCTTAAAGCCAGAAAGGAGTGGAATCAAATATTCAAACTATTAAATGAAAGAAACTATCAGCCAAGAATAATGTATTAAGCAAAGCTCTCCTTTAGATATGAAGGAGAAATAAAGACCTTTCCAGAAATACAGAAATTGAAGGAATTTGCCACTACAATGCCTGCTCTACAGGAAATGCTGAAAGAGGTCAGATAACATAAAACAAAATGACAGAAAAACAAAACAAAACAAAACATAATTAGGAGTAAGGTAACTCCAGGCTGAAAGAAGCAGAGGAGTGCAACCCTTACAAGGAATAAGGCATTATAGGCTTAAAGTAAGAAGAAATTTGCTATAGCAATATAGTAATGAAAGTTCATCATACATAGGGACAAATAGAGACAATGATGAAAAGGAGAATATTCGAAGATCTAAATTTGCAGTGGGGAATAGAGATAAGGCACATGTAGAAGAAAATGGACAACTGTATATAAATAACATATATATATCTATAGATATATCTATAGATATAGATGGATAGGGATGGGGAGAGGGAGGGGGAGAGGAAGAGGGAGGGGGATGGGGATCTTTAACCAAAATAAGAAAACAGAAACACAAGGACAAGG
>NW_006436331.1:0-534 GCF_000325575.1 Pteropus alecto | reverse complement strand
ATTCGTGTATTTAAAAGTGTGACATATGACTAGCTCCAGATTCATGGGAAAATGTCAAGGAAATCTTAATAAACAAAAAAAAAAGTTTGATAAATAGTTAAAGTGGAAGGCACTCCACAAATCAAATGTGGAGGATGATCATGAGTATCCCACTGCCAGTCAAATGAGTCTCCCATGATGTATCCTGGCTGCAAATTGCAGTCTCCCCAGGGTGTCTCAAACAGCTAGGGACAAAGGCATGCATCCCCTCCATCCTGTCTAGCTTGAATGACAGCAGACTTTCACACCACCAAAGTGGCTTTGCGTCATGCTGCAACACATGGCAGAATTCCAAACCAAGAAGTCACTGCTATGAATCAAAAATTTTTAATCAATTATAAAAATGGCTTATGAAATATATTTTGGTACTGAACAAACACAGTTCCACTTAAAGCAAAATATCTTGCTTTTCCTATGATAGAAAAATCTCTTAATTGTACCCATGGAGGCGGAGAGCAATAGGTCCTGATTTAGGCAACGGTTAGCCCCATACCC
>NW_006436330.1:0-824 GCF_000325575.1 Pteropus alecto | reverse complement strand
TTTATAAGGGCACTAATTCCATTCATGAGGGCTCTCCCTTTATGACCTAATCACCTCCCAAAGGCCTCGCCCCCTACCACCACCACATTGGGGATTAGCCTTTCAACATAGATATTTGGGGACATGAACATTCAGACCATAGCAGTGGCATTGCTGACTATGAGATTGGTTCGTTGGGTATCAATGGCAGGCATTATGACTAATATGGCTAATGTTTTTTATGTGCTATTACTCCTCCTTCATTTTTATATTTTATTAGGAAGCAGAGATCTACATCAGGGCAATCTAAATGAAATAAAAGATTAAAAGGAAAAGTGACTAGTCAACAAAATGACTGCCTTTTCTGACTAATCATTTAACTTTCACTTTTTGGAAATGGATGCCTCTTCAAGTTGTCCAAGAAACCTTGTACCATTTGTACATGTTTTCACTGATTTGCAGTAAAATAAGAAAAACTACGTTTTTTAAAATAAACTTTATTGAAGTAATTGCATTATATATGTCTAATAGTTTGGCGAGTTTTTAATTATATATATATACACTTGTTTAACCATCATCCAAATCAAGACACAACATTTTCATCACCTCCAGAAACTTACCACAATCCTCTTTGCAGTCAGTCTTTCTCCCCACCCTACCTGTCATCATGAAACCACTAATCTAATAGTGTCAGTTCTAGAACTTCATATAACTGGAATCATACAGTATATCCTGTTTTATATTTGGCTTTTTTTGCCTAGCATATTTTTAAACTATATCCACGTTTTTCTATGTATCATAGTTTAATGGCTTGTGTGGTTTTATTACTAACTAGTATTCATATG
>NW_006436329.1:0-1864 GCF_000325575.1 Pteropus alecto | reverse complement strand
CTGGTCTGTGTGTCTGCTTTTCTGCCAATATCATGATGTTTTGATTACTGTCACCTTTTAGTATAATTTGGGCGAAGTGATGCCTACAGCCTCATTCTTATTTCTCAGGATGGCTTTGGCAATTTGGGATCTTTTGTGTTTCCACACAAATCTGATGATTTTTTTTTCAATTTTTTTTTTAATGCAGATGGGATTTTGATTGAGATTGCATTAAATCTATATAATGCTTTAAGTAATATGGTCATCTTAACTATGTTAATTCTTTCAATTTGAGAACATGGACTATCTTTTCATTTCTTTGTATCTCCTTCAATTTATTTTAATAGTGTCTTGTCGTTTTCATTATATAGGTCCTTCACATGTCTCATTAAATTTATTACCTAGAATTTTATTCTTTTTGTTGCAATTGCCAAAGAAATTATTTTTTTCACTTCTTTTTCTGACACTTTGTTAATAAGCTATGGAGTTTTGAATATTGACTTTGTATCCAGAAACTTTACTGTATTTGCTTATTGTTTCTAGTAGTGTTCTTGAGGAGTCTTTAAGGTTTTCTATATAGAGAATCATGTCATCCACAAATAGTGAGACTTTGATTTCTTCGTTTCTTATTTGGATGCCTTTTATATCTTTCTCTTGCCTGATTGCACTTGCTAGGACCCCCACTGTTATATTGAATAAGAGTGGCAATAGTGGACATCCTTGCCTTGTTCCTGATCTTGGAGGGAAGGTTTTCGTTTTTTCACCATTAAGTATAATGTTGGCTGAGGGTTTGCCATAGATGACTTTATTACGCTAAGTTACTTTCCTTCTATACTGATTTTGTTAAATGCTTGATCATAAATGGATGTTGTACCTTGTCAAAGGCTTTTTCTGTATCTGTTGATATGATCATATGATTCTTATTTTTTTAATTTGTTTATGTGATGTATCACATTAATTGATTTCCATATTTTGACCATCCCTGTGCCCTTGGGATGAAGCCCACTTGATCGTGGTGTATAATCTTTTCAATGTGTTGCTGTATTCGGTTCGGTAGTATCTAATTTAGAATTTTTGAATCTGTGTTCATGAGAGATATTGGTCTGTAGTTTCCTTTTTTTGTGTTATCTTTACCAGATTTTAGTATCAGAGTAATATTGAACTTATAAAAGGTGTTGGAAAGTATTGCTTCCTCTTCAAATTTTTGGAAGAGTTTGAGGATAATAGGTATTAAATCTTCTTTGAATGTTTGGTAGAATTCACTGTGGAAGCCATCTGTTCCTCGACTTTTCCCTTTCGTAGGTTTTCGATGATTGTTTCAACTTCCATACTGTTGATGGGTCTATTTAGATTTTCCGGTTCTTCTTGATTCAGTCTAAGAAGGTTGTATTTTTCTAAGTACTGATCCATTTCTTCTAGGTTATTAAATTTGGTGTTGTACACTTTCTTATAGCATTCTTATATGATCTTCTGTATTTCTGCAATGTCAGTCATAATTTCCCCTTCTTCATCCCTGATTTTGTCTATTTGTGTCCTTTCTCTTTTTTTCTTTAGTGAGTCTAGCCAGTGGTTTGTCAGTTTTATTAACCTTCTCAAAGAACCAGCTCTTTATTGCATTTATTTTTTTTTATTATTAGTTTTTTGTTTTCAGTTTCATTTATTTCTGCTCTAATTTTGATGATTTCTTTCCTTCTGCTGACTTTAGGCTTCATTTGTTCTTCCTTTCTTAGTTTTTAAGATGAAGCATTAGGTTGTTTATTTGGGCTCTTTCTCGTGTTTGGAGATAGGCCTGTAATGACATGAACTTTTCTCTATGACCGCTTTTGCCGTGTCCCACAAGTTTTGACATATTTTACTATTATTATCATTCATTTCTATGTATCTC
>NW_006436328.1:0-363 GCF_000325575.1 Pteropus alecto | reverse complement strand
TTCCTTTTGCAATTGCAACAATAAGAATAAAATACTAGGAAGAAATTTTATGAAACAAGTTAAGGACCTATATAATGAAAACTATAAGACCTTATTAAAAGAAATAGAAGAGGATACAAAGAACTGGAAAGATATTCCATGTCCTTAGATTGGAAGAATCAACATTGTTAAAATGACCATATTACCTAAAGTATTATACAGATTTAATGCAATCCTCATCAAAATGCCATCAGCATTTTTGTAAGAAATAGAACAAAAAATCCTCAAATTTGTATGGAAGCACAAAAGATCACAAATTGCTTAAGGCATCCTGAGAAAACAGAACAAGGCTGGAGGCATCATGCTGCCTGACTTCAAATTATA
>NW_006436327.1:0-1958 GCF_000325575.1 Pteropus alecto | reverse complement strand
TTGTTGAGAATTTTTTTGTCTATGTTCATCATAACATCAGCATATAATTCTTCTTCTTTTTTTTTTTTTTGCAATGCTATTGTCTGGTTTGAGAATCAGAGCAATAGAAGCTTTCCTCCTTTTAAAGTTTTTGAAATATTTTGAGAATAATAGGTGTTAATTCTTCTTTGAATGCTTGGTAAAATGCACCTGTGAAACCATCTGATACAAGACTTTTGTTTGTTGGGGGGTTTTGATTACTGATTTTATTTAATTTATAGTAATCGGCCTGTTCAGATTTTCTGTTTCTTTTTGATTCAGTCTTAGAAGATTGTATGTTTCTAGGACTTTATTAAATTCTTCCAGACTGTCCAATTTGTTGGCAAATAATATATATTTTTTTAATATTCTTTTATATTTCTGTGCTGTTAGTTGTCACTTCTCTTTCATTTTTGATTTTATTAACTTGGATTCTTTCTCTTTTCCTTGATAAGTTAAAGGTTTATTAATTTTGTTTTTCTTTTCAAATAATTAGCTCTTGGTTTCATTGATATTTGTTTTCTTTTACACTCTGTTTTATTTATTTCATCTCTGATTTTTATTATTTTCTTCATTTTACTTTTATTTTGCACTTTGCTGTTCTTTTCTCAGTTACTTTACATGTAAGGTTGAATTGTTTATTTGAGTTTTTTCTTGGTTTTTGAGGTAGGCCTGTATTGCTATGAATTTCCTTCTTTACACTGCTTTTGCTGTGTCCCACATATTTTGAGTCTTTGTGTTTCAATTTCAAATATCTTTTGATGTCTTCCTTGATCTCATGGTTAACTTAATCATTGTTGAGTAGCATGTTATTTAGCCTCCATGTATTTGTCTGTTTTTTTTTTATTGTTTTTTTCTTATAATTGATTTCTAGTTTTATATCATTGTGATCAGATAAGATGCTTGATATGATTTCAATCTTCTTAAATATATTGAGACTTGTTTTGTGTCCTAACTTGTGGTCTATCTAGGAAAATATTCCATATGCACTTGAAAAGAATGAGTATTCTGATGTTTTGGGATGAAATGCTCTAAAAATATTCATAAAATTTATCTAGTTTTATGTGTCATTTAAAGCTGCTGTTTCCTTGTTCATTCTTGAAAATTTCTCTATAGGTGTCAATGGGTTATAAAAGTCTCCTACTATGATTGTATTACTATCTATTTTTCCTTTATGTTGGCCAATATTTGTTTTATATATTTATGCTCTTTTATATTGAGTGCACATATGTTTACAAGGATTATATTCTCTTGCTGGATTTATCCCTTTATCATTATGCAATATCCTTCTTTGTCTCTAAAACTTCTTTTTCCATCTCTTTACTTTAAGTCTGTGTGTGTCTTTTGATCTGAAGTGAGTCTCTTGTAGACAGCATATGTATAGGTCTTGTTTTCTTACCCATTCAACTATCTTATGTCATTTCATTAGAATATTTAATCCAGTTTGGTTTGAAGTGATTATCGATAGGTACATAATTATTGCCATTTTGTTATTCATATTTTTATGTTCCTGCCTTTCTGTTCTTAAAGAAATCCCTTTAACATTTCTTGTAATATTGGTTTGATGGTGATGAACTCTTTTAGCTTTTTCTTGTCTGGGAAACTCTTTATCTTTCTTTCAGTTTTAAATGATAGCCTTGCTAGGTGGAGAAGTCTTGGTTGCAGGTTCTCGCTTTTCATCACTTTGAATATTTTGTGCCATTACCTTCTGGCCTGCAAAGTGTCTGTTGAGAAATCAGTTGACAGTCTCATGGGAGTACCCTTGTAAGTAACTAACTGCCCTTCTCTTGCTGCTTTTAGAATTCTCTCTCTCTCTCTGTCTTTAACCTTTGACATTTTAATTATGATGTATCTTGGTGTGGGCCTCTGGGTTCATCCTGTTTGGGACTCTCCATGCTTCCTGCATTTGTATGTCTATTTCCTCTATCAGGTTGAGAAAG
>NW_006436326.1:0-586 GCF_000325575.1 Pteropus alecto | reverse complement strand
TCTCTAGTTTCAAAGCATTATGATGAGAGAATATGTTTGATATGATTTCCACCGTCTTATATTTGCTGAGGCTATCTCTGTGTCACAGTATACGGTCGATTCTTGAGAATGTTCCATGTGCACTAGAGAAGAATGTATAAGCAACTGTTTTGAGATGGAGAGCTCTGTAAGTGTCAATTATTTCTAGTTGGTCTCATGTGTCATTTAGGGATGTTATTTCCTTATTGATTTTCTGTTTGGATGATCTGCGCATATCCAACAGTGGAGTATTTAGGTCTCCAATTACGATGGTGTTTTGGTCTTTTTCTCTCTTTATTTCTGTTAGTAATTGCTTTACATATTTTAGGGCTTGCTGATTGAGAGCATAGATATTAATAATTTCTTCTTGGTTCATGAATCTCTTTATCATTATGAAGTGTCCCTGAGTATTTTTCTTTACCTTTTTTTATTTTGAAGTTTATTTTGTCTGACATTAGTACCACTACTCTCACTTTTCTCTGAATAACATTTGCTTGAAATATCATTTTCCACCCTTTCACTTTGAGTCCTTCTTTGCCTTTGGAGCTGAGATGTGTCTCCTGGAGGC
>NW_006436325.1:0-439 GCF_000325575.1 Pteropus alecto | reverse complement strand
CAACAACAAAGATTTAGAGCAAAGATTCATAAAATGGTCTGGGTTGAGCAGATGAAACTCTCTGGAAGTTGAATGATTACAAGCATTCAGTCCCAATCCTTCATCTGTAAGTACAGTAGTGTCCCTATCTGTAGGCGATACACTCCAAGACCCCCAGTGGATGTCTGAAACTGCAGTTAGTACCAAACCTTATATACTATGTTTTTTCTATGTGCACATACATATGATAAAGTTTAATTTATAAATTAGACACAGTTAGAGATTAACAACAATAACTACTAATAAAATAGAAATATTAGAACAATATACTATAACGAAAGTTATGTAATCTCTCTCTCTCAAAATATCTTACTGTACTGTATTCACCCTTCTTTTGATCATGTGAGATGATACAATGTCTATACGAAGTGAGGTGAATGATGCAGATATTGTGTTGTTA
>NW_006436324.1:0-603 GCF_000325575.1 Pteropus alecto | reverse complement strand
CCTTTAGTTCTGTTAGTAATTGCTTTCTATATTTTAGGGCTCCTTGACTGGGAGCATAGATATTATCTGCAGTCAAATGCTCTACCACTGAGCTATACCTCCAGGAGCATAGATATTAATAAGTGTTACGTCTTCTTCATGTATGATTCCCTTTATCAGTATAAAGTGTCCCTCAGTATCTTTCTTTACCTCTCTTATTTTGAAGTCTATTTCATCCAATATTAGCACTGCTACTCCCACTTTTCTCTGAATGCCATTTGCTTGAAATCTCATTTTCCACCCTTTCACTTTGAGTCTATATTTGTCTTCGGACCCAAGATGTGTCTCCTGGAGGCAGCATACGGTTGCGTTGTTTTTTGATCCAGTCTACAACTCTGTGCCTTTTTATTGGTGAGTTCACTACATTTACATTTAGGGTGATTATTGAAATATGAGGTTTTCCTATAGCCATCTTATCTTTTGGTAGCTTGTTGTTTCCATTGCTTCCTTGTTCTTGTGTTTCTTTTTTTTTTTTTTGGTTGAGTTTTGTGGACTTCCCCTCTGGTCCTTCTTGTTGTATGTTATGTAGTTCAGTTCTGAATCTTTGGCGTGTGGTTACCATTA
>NW_006436323.1:0-1381 GCF_000325575.1 Pteropus alecto | reverse complement strand
ACCTTAACATAATAAAGGCCATATATGACAAAACCCTAGCCAAAATTATACTGAATGGTGAAAAACTACAAACTTTCCCTCGAAGATCAGGAACAAGGCAAGGCTGTCCACCATTGCCACTGTAATTCAATATAAAATTGGAAGTCTTAGCAAGTGCAATCAAGCAAGAGAAAGATATAATAGGCATCCAAATAGGAAACAAAGAAGTCAAACTGTCACTATTTGCAGCTGACATGATTCTTTATATAGAATACCCTAAAAACTCCACAAGAACACTACTAAAAACAATAAGCAAATACAGTAAAGTTTCTAGATATAAAGTCAACATTTAAAAATCCATAACATTCCTATATTCTAATAACAAAGAGTCAGAAAAAGAAGTAGAAAAAATAATTTCTTTTGTGATTGCAACAAAAAGAATAAAATACCAAGAAATAAATCTAATGAAGCCTTTGAAGGTCCTATATAATGAAACTATAAAATACTATTAAAAGAAATCAAAGAAGATACGAAGAAATGGAAAGATATTCCGTGTTCTTGGAATGGAAGAATCAACAGTTAAAATGACCTTATTACCTGAAGTATTATACAGATTTAATGCAATCTCCATCAAAATCCCATCAGCATTTTTTACATAAATAGAACAAAAAATCATCAGATTTCATGGAAACATAAAAGACCCCGAATTGTCAAAGCCATCTTGAGAAAAAAGAACGAGGCTGGAAGCATCACTCTGTCTGACTTCAAATTATACTACAAACCAACAGTAATCAAAATGGCATGGTATTGGCAGAAAAACATACACATGGATCAGTGGAACATAATCGAGAATCCAGAAGTAAACCCATATTTATATGGGCAAATAAAATTTGAGAAAAAAAAGCCAAAAAATACAGTGGAGAAAGGAAAGCCTCTTCAATAAATGCTGCTGGGAAAACTGGAAAGTCACCTGCAAAAGGATGATACTAGACTGTTGTCTATCACTACACACCAAAATTAACTCAAAATGGATTAAGGACCTGAATATAAGACCTGAAACAATAAAATGCATAGAAGAAAACATAGGAACTAAACTCCAGGACCTTGGACTTAAAGAGGATTTTATGAATTTGACATCAAAAGCAAGGGAAGTAAAAGGAAAAATAAATGAATTGGATTACATCAAACTAAAAAGCTTCTGCACAGCGAAAGGCACTGTCAACAAGATAAAGAGAAAACCATCCAAATGGGAAAATATATTTTCAAGCAATGCCTCCAATGAGGGCCTAATATCCAAAATATACAAAGAACTCACACAACTCAACAACAACAACAACAATAACAACAACACAAAAACAAAAACAATCTGAGCAGAGAACCTGAACAGACACTTCTCCCTAGA
>NW_006436322.1:0-458 GCF_000325575.1 Pteropus alecto | reverse complement strand
TGCATAGTTTCTTTTGAGAAATCAGCTGCCTGTCTAATTAATGAGCATTTCCTTATAAGTAACTATCTGTTTTTCTCTTGCTGTTTTTAATATTCTTTCTTTGTATTTAATCTTTGGCATTTTAATTATGATGTGTCTTGGAGTGGGCCTCTTTGGATCCCTGATTTTTGGAATTCTCTGAGCTTCTTGGTTTTTATGTCCATTTCCTTCACCAGGTTGTGGAAGTTTTCCATCATTATTTCTTCAAACAACTGTTCAACATCTTGATCTTCTTCAGTTACATGAATCAGACAGATATTTAGAACCTTAATAGTGTCCCATATGCTCCTTAAATTATTTTTATAGTCTTGGCCTCTTATCTCTTGCCATTCTGATTGTGTGTCCTTGGCTTTCCCATCCTCTAGATAGGGCATTTGATTTTCTTTTTTCACTTTGTTTATTCCATTTAATATACTTCT
>NW_006436321.1:0-1360 GCF_000325575.1 Pteropus alecto | reverse complement strand
GTCCATTTCTTCTAGGTAATTAAATTTGGTGTTATGTACTTTTTTACAGTATTCTTGCATGATCTTTTGTATTTCTGCAGTGTCTGTCATCATTTCTCCTCTTTCCTCCCTGATTTTATTTCAGTCCTTTCTCTTTTTTCTTTAGTAGGTCTAACAATGGCTTTGTTAATTTTGTTAAACTTCTCAAAGAAACAGCTTTTGTTTGCATTTTTTTTCAATTGTTTTGTTGTTGTTGTTGTTGTTGTTCTCAATTTGATTTAATTCTGCTCTAATTTTGATTATTTCTTTCCTTCTGCTGGTTTTTGGCTTCATTTGTTCATTTTCTAGTTTTTTTAGATGAATTGTTAGATTGTTTATTTGGGCTCTCTTGTTTTTGAAGATAGGTCTGTATTTTTTTGAACTCTCCTCTTATTACTGCTTTTGGCATGTTCTAATAGTTTTGAAATGTTGTATTATCATTATCAGTCATTTCTATGTATCTCTTGATCTCTCCTTTTATTTCTTCTCTGATCCAGTCACTCTTTAGTAGCATGTTGTTTAATCTCCATGTATTTATAGTTCTTTCCACTTTCTTTTTATAGTTGATCTCTAGTTTCAAAGCATTATGATCAGAGAATGTGGTTGGTATGATTTCAACCCTCTTTCTTATATTTATTGAGGCTATCTCTGTGTCCCAGTATGTGGTCAATTCTTGAGAATGTTTCATGTGCACTAAAGAAGAATGTATAAACAGCTGTTTTGGGATGGAAGGCTCTGTAACTGTCAATTATTTCCAGTTTGTCTAATGTGTTATTTTAGAGTGTTATTTCCTTACTGATTTTCTGTTTGGATGATCTGTCCGTATTGGACACTGGGATATTTAGGTCCCCTACTACGATAGTGTTTGATCTGCTTCTCCCTTTAGTTCCATTAGTAATTGCCTTACATATTTCTGGTTTCCCTGATTGGGAGCAACGATATTAATAAATGTTATGTCTTCTTGGTGCATGATTCCCTTTATCATCATGAAATGTTCCCTCAGTATCTTTCTTTACCTTTTTTATTTTGAAGTCTATTTCGTCTGATATTAGTATGGCTACTCCTACTTTTCTCTGAGTGCCATTTGCTTGAAATATCATTTTCCAACCTTCACTTTGAGTCTATGGTTTTCTTTGTAGTTGAGATTTGTCTCCTGGAGGCAGCATATAGTTGGATTTTGATTTTTGATCCATTCTGCAACTCTGTGCCTCTTTTAGATGAGTTCAGTCCACTTACATTTAAGGTGATTATTGAAATATGATATCTTCTTATAGCCATTTTATATTTTGCTTTCTGGCAGCTCAGTATGTCCATTGCTTCCTTGTCCTTGTGTTTCTGTTTT
>NW_006436320.1:0-1004 GCF_000325575.1 Pteropus alecto | reverse complement strand
TATATAAACTATCCTTTTCATATTTGTAATGGTAATCACGCCCCACTGTCAGATGTGGACGGAGAATCCAAACAGAAAATCAATGAGGAAATAACATTCTTAAACGACACATTAGACCAACTGGACATATTAACTTTTACAGAGTCTTCCATCCTAAAACAGCTGCTTAAACATTCTTGTCTAGTGCACATGGAACATTCTCAAGAATTGGCTACATACTGGGACACAGAGATAACCTCAACAAATATAAGAGGGTAAAAAGCATACCAACCATATTCTCTGATCATAATGTTTTGAAACTAGAGATCAACTGCAAAAAGAAATCAAGAAGAACCACAAATACATGGTGATTAAACAACATGCTACTGAAGAATAACTGGGTCAGAGAAGAAATAAAAAGAGAGATCAAGAGATACATAAAAATGAATTATAATGATAGTACTACATATCAAAACTTTTGGGACATAGTAAAAGCAGTCATAAGGAGAAAGTTCAAATCATTACAGGCCTATCTCCAAAACCAAGAATGAGCCCAAATAAACAAACTAACCCTTCGTTTAAAACAAAAAACAAAAAACAAAAAACTACAAAAAGAAGAACAAATGAAGCCTAAAGTGAGCAGAAGGAAAGAAATCATCAAAATTAGAGCAGAAATCAGTGAAAATGAAAACAACAACAAAAGAAAAAATATAAAAAATAAATGCAACAAAGAGCTGGTATTTTGAGAACCTTAATAAAATTGACAAACCCCTGGCTAGACTCACTAAAGAAAAAAGAGAAACGACGCAAATAAAAAAAATCAGGGATGAAAGGAGGAAAATTATGAAATTTTTTCATAATTTCATCACAGAAATACAAAGGACTATGCAAGAATACTATGAAAAAGTATATAATACCAAATTTAATAACCTAGAAGAATTGGACTAGAACTTAGAAAATTACAATCATCCTAGACTGAATCAGGAAGATTTGGAAAATCTAAATAGACCGATCAGCAGAATGGA
>NW_006436319.1:0-827 GCF_000325575.1 Pteropus alecto | reverse complement strand
TCTGTCACCACATATTTGACCCCCTTTACCTTGTCCATCGCCCCACTACCCTCGCCCCCTACCCTCTGGTAACCACTAGTCTATAGTCCATGTTCATGAGTCTCTGTTGGTTTTCCTGTTCATTTGTTGCTTTAGGTTCAGATCCCACATATAAGTGATATCATGTGATTTTCAACTTTTTCTGTCTGGCTTATTTTGCTTAGCATGATTATCTCAAGGTCAGTCCATGATGTCACAAATGGCAGTATTTCATCTCTTCTTATGGCTGAATAATATTCCATTGCATATATGTACCACAATTTTTTTATGCAATTATCTATCGTAGGACACTTTGGATGCTTCTATGTCCTGGCAACTGAGAATAATGCTGCTATGAACATCTGTGTGCAAATATTCTTTCGGATAAGGGTTTTCAAGACTTTGGGGTAAATAACAAGGAGAGGGATTGCTGGATCATATGGTAAATCAATTCTTAATTTTTCGAGGAACCTCCATACTGTTTTACTGTTTTACATAGTGGCTCTACCAATATGCAGTCCCACCAGCAGTGTATGATGGTTAATTTTTCTCCACATCCTCCTCAACATTTGTTATTACTTGTCCTGTTGATTGTAGCTATTCTAACAGCTGTGAGATGGTATCTCATTGTGGTTTTCATTTGCATTTTCCTAATAGCTAGCGATGCTGAGCATCTTTTCAAATATTTGATGGCCATTTGTATGTCCTCTAGGGAGAAGTGTCTGGTCAGGTCTGCTGCCCCTTTCTTGATTGGACCACTTGTATTTTTTGTTGTTATTGAGTTTTATGAGTTCTTTCTATATTTTGGA
>NW_006436318.1:0-1022 GCF_000325575.1 Pteropus alecto | reverse complement strand
CAATAAGGAAATAACATTCTTAAATGACACATTAGGTCAACTGGAGATAATGAATATTTACGGAACCTTCCAACCCAAAACAGCTCCTTATACATTCCTCTGTAGTACACATGGAACATTCTCAAGAATCAACCACATACTGGGACACAGAGATAGCCTCAACAAATATGAGTGTTGAAATCATACCAACCTTAATCTCTGATCATAATGCCTTGAAACTAGAGATCAACTGCAGAAAGAAAGCAGGAAGAAACACAAATACACAGAGATTAGACAACATGCTACTGAAAAATAACTAGCTCAGAGAAAAAATAAAAAGAGAGATTAAGAGATACATAGAAACAAATGATAATGATAGTACAACATACCAAAACTTTTGGGACACGGCAAAAGCGGTCATAAGAGAAAAGTTCATATCATTGCAGGCCTATCTCCAAAAACAAGAATGAGCCCAAATTAACAACTTAACGCTTTATCTCAAAAAACTAGAAAAGGAAGAACAAATGAAGCCTAAAGTCAGAAGAAAAGGAATCATCAAAATTAGAGCAGAAATAAATGAAATTGAAAACAGACAAACAACAACAATAGAAAAAATAAATACAACAAAGAGTTGGTTCTTTGAGGTTAATAAAATTGACAACCCCCAAGCTAGACTCACTAAAGAAAAAAAGGACACAAATAAACAAAATCAGGGATGAAAAAGGGTGAATTATGACAGACACTGCAGAAATACAAAGGATCCTACAAGAATACTATGAAAAAGTATATAACACCAAATTTAATGACCTAGAAGAAATGGATCAGTACTTAGAAAAATACAACCTTCCTAGACTGAATCAAGAAGAACTGGAAAATCTGAATAGTCTTATCAGCAGTATGGAAATTGAAACAATCATCAGAAACTTACCAAAAAGTAAAAGTCCAGGATGAGATGGCTTCACCAGTGGATTCTATCAAACATTCAAAGAAGATTTAATACCTAGTCTCTCTAAAAAAATCAAAGAGGAGGCAATACTTCTCAA
>NW_006436317.1:0-832 GCF_000325575.1 Pteropus alecto | reverse complement strand
CAATCTATGGGACACAGCAAAAGCAGTCCTAAGAGCGAAATTCACAGCATTACAGGCCAACCTCAAGAAACGAGAAAAAGTTCAAATAAACACTATAACCTTACACTTAAAAGAACTAGAACAAGAACAGCAAACAAAGCCCAAAGTGAGTAGAAGGAAGGAAATAATACAGATCAGAGTGGAAATAAACAAAATAGAGTCTAGAAAAACAATACAAAAGATTAATGAAATGAAGAGCTTGTTCTTTGAAAGGATAAACAAAACTGACAGACCCTTAACCAGACTCATCAAGGAAAAAAGAGAAAGGACTCAAATAAAATCAGAAATGAAGAGGAGAAATAATTACGGACGCCACAGAAATAGAAAAGATCCTAAGAAAATACTATGAGCAATTATACGCCAATAAATTAGACAATCTGGAAGAAATGGATACATTACTAGAAACATGCAATCTCCCAAGACTGTGTCAAGAAAAAACAGAAAATCTGAACTGACCACCACCAATGAAATAAAATAAGTAATCAAAAAACCTCCCCAAAACAAAAGTCCTGGACCAGATGGCTTCATAAGTGAATTTTACCAAACATTCAAAGAAGAATTAACACCTGTTCTTTTCAAACTATTCCAAAAAATTCGTGAAGGAGAAGGCTCCCTAACTCCTTTTATGAGGCCACGATTACCTTGACTCCAAAACCAGACAAAGGCATTACAAAAAAAGAAAACTATAGGCCGATACATCTTATGAACATTGATGCAAAAATCCTCAACAAAATACTAGCAAACTAAATTCAGCAATGCCTTAAAAATATCATACACCATGATCAAGTTGGAT
>NW_006436316.1:0-693 GCF_000325575.1 Pteropus alecto | reverse complement strand
AAGCACAGTATCTGTGGATTGCTTGCTGAATCTTACCTGGTGGCCCCTGAATCTTACCTGGGGGCACAAGATGGGGCTAAACTTGGCCTGCAGCTCAAACCCTCCCAGGACTGTGCCTCTGGACACCTATTACACAAAACCACGCTAATGACAGGGAGACTTAGGAACTTAGCTTAGTACATAGAAACAGGCGCAGAAAGGCAGCCGAAATGGGGAGACAAAGAAGCAAATCCCATAGGAAAGAACAGAACAGAACTCCAAGAAAAATAGAGTCAAGGAATCTACCAGATGCAGAGTTCAAAACACTGATTATAAAGTTATAATGAACTTAGGGGAACTGTAGATGAATTCAGTGAGAACTTAACAGAAATAAAAAACATAAAAATGAAAATGGAAATTATAAAAGGGAACTAGTCAGAAATGAACACATTATCTGAGATAAGGAGTATATTAGAGGAAATCAACAGAGTGGATAAAGTGGAGAATCAAATAACCATAGAGGATTGGAAAGTGGAGTTCACCCAATCAGAACAGCAAGAAAAAAGAATCCAAAAATATGATAGCAATTTAGGGATCCTATGGGACAAAATTAATGTAACAACATCTGCATCATAGGGATGCAGGAGAAGGAGAAGAGGGAGAACAAGAAGTTGAGAAACTATTTGAAGAAATGATGATGGAAAACTTCCCTAA
>NW_006436315.1:0-1504 GCF_000325575.1 Pteropus alecto | reverse complement strand
TTTAATCTCCATGTATTTGTAGTTCTTCTTGATTTTTTTCTGCTGTCGATCTCTAGTTGCAAAGCATTATGATCAGAAAATATGGTTCGTATGATTTTAAGCCTCTCATATTTGTTGAGACTATCTCTGTGTCCCAGTATGTGGTCAATTCTTGAGAATGTGCCATGTGCACTAGAGAAGAATGTATAAGCAGCTGTTTGGGAATGGAAGGCTCTGTAAATGTCAATAATGTCCAGTTGGGCTAATGTATCATTTAAGGATGTTATTTCCTTGTTGATTTTCTGTTTGGATGATCTGTCCATATCCGACAGTGGGGAATTTAGGTCCCTTACTACAATAGTGTTTTAGTCTCTTTCTCCTTTTAGTTCTGTTAGTAATTGCTTTACATATTTTGGGGCTCTCTAATTGTGAGCATATATATTAATAAGTGTTATATCTACTTGATGCACGATTCCCTTTATCATTACGAAGTGTCCCTCTGTATCTTTCTTTATTGTTTTTCTTTCATAGTCTATTTAGTCTCATATTAGTACTGCTACTCCCGCTTTTCTCTGAATGCCATTTTCTGAAATATCATTTTCCACCCTTGCACTTTGAATCTACATTTCTCTTTGGAACTGAGATGTGTCTTCTGTATGCAGCATATGGTTGAGTTTTGTTTTTTGATCCAATCAGCAATTCTGTGACTTTTTATTGGTGAGTTATGTACGTTTAGGATGATGATTGCATTATGAGGTTTTCTTATAGCCATTTTATCTTTTGCTTTGGTGGGGCTCGCCATTTTATCTTTTGCTTTCTGGTATCTTGGTGTTTCCTTTGCTCCTTTGTCCTTGTGTTTCTGTTTTCTTTATTTCGGTTGGCTTTTGTGGGTTTGTGAGTTTTCCCTCTGGTTCTTGTGTTATATACTTCAGTTCTGAATCTTTGGTGTGTGGTTACCATTACAAACATGTAAAGGATAGTTAAATACATACAGTCTTTCATTTTCTTTCCCCTTTGTGAATTTGGATCTTTGAATGCTCCCCTTTGCCGTCATTGTTGTCTCAATTCGTCTCTATGTGTGCTGAACATTCTTTACTATCTTCCTATAGTAATTCTCTTCATTTTATTTAAGCTTATAATGCCTCGTTCTTTGTAAGGGATGCACTCCTCTGCTTCTATTTGCCTGACAGTCACTTCACTGCTAATTATATATTTTTTTGTGTGGTCATTTTGTTTTAGGTAAACTGACCCCTTTCAATATTTTGAAAGGCCTCATAGTGGTCATTTTGTTTTAGGTAAACTGACCCCTCTCAATATTTTGAAAGGCCTCATAGTGGAGAATTCCTCAATTTTTGTGTCTGGAAAGGTCTTAATTTCTCTTTCATATCTAAATGAGAGCTTAGCTGGATATATTTTTCTAGGCTCGTAGTTCCTTTTACTTAATAGTTTAAATATTTGATTTCATTCCTTTCTGCCTTGTACATTTAGCACTGAGTAGTCCGACAATAATCTAATGGGTTTTCCT
>NW_006436314.1:0-1508 GCF_000325575.1 Pteropus alecto | reverse complement strand
TATATATATATATATTTCTAACTCGTGTCTTTTATAGCGAATAAGTTAGACATAAATATAATGAGTTCCAATGTCCTTAAGTATTAGTTGACAGAAATGCCTGTTTGAAGAGCATCTCTAATGAAGTAGATGAACCCTTTATTTTCTGTCTATTATTCCTTCAGTTCCCTACAGTGAAGTAGATAGTTGCCCTAATGGGACATAATTTGGATTAAAATATACCTTCATTCATAACTCACTTTCTGCATTACACATAAAATCAGAGAAATCAATACTTATGAGGATATTATTATGGACAAAATTATCAGAGGAATTTAAGCAAATAGATCATTATTTTACTGTCATACCCAGAGTTAGAATGCAGTGACAGGATGTATTTTTAAAATTCCTTATACCATAGAATATTAGGATTCACTGGTTTTAATCACATGAGAAAGGTATTTAAATATATCTTAAGTGTCATGTAACTTAAAAATATGTATAACTAGAAGAAATACTGAGCTTCTGGTTTACTGCTTACTCATTACTCAATGTTTTAATAAAAAACTGATTTTATAACTACCTATTGATATTTTGTAGTTAAATTTTGGAAGTCATATTCCATATGTATGTATCCTCCGCATGTAATTAAAACACTGTCATTAATAAACATATTTTAGTGAATTTAATGAAATAAGCACTATGCAATCATACTGTGTTCACATAGTTGAACAAGAGATGACTGAAAATTTGGTCAACCTTAGTTACTCTTTAATTTGGAAAGATAAAGTTATTTTTCCAAGGTTACACTGTCACTAGGTGCTAAATCTGGATTTTAATACAAGGTTTCAGAGCCAAAATATACTGTTCTTAATCCTCAACAATTGCATCATCTCAGATATAACAGTTAAAGGTTAGAGTTGTAATGTTGCTAAAATTTCTCCTATGTGTAATAGGCAACTTGTATTTTCTAATGGGTACCTTTAGTAGACTACCTATTGGTATATTTTTCTAAATTTGCTTGCATATATTTATTTGTTTTTATTGTGCTACTCATCTGCCTAATTCTTGTTTTGACCTTGAGTTTCTTTCATAAATACTTGTGTGTATAACCTATGTATGAAGGCAGGGGGAAGGGGTAGAGAGAGAAGATGGAAGGATAAAGAGAGAGAATGAAAAATTCTTTAAATAGAAATAAAATTCTCGTAATGCCCAAACAACAGATTGAAACATTTTTATATTATTAATTGATGTTTTTATAAGTATTTTACTAATGTAACCATTCAAAACTGAAAATTACTATAAGGCATTTCTGTATGTGTGTTCTCAAGATTAATGTGTGAGTAGTCTGTTTACACTGAAGTCAAATTTAGATTAATTATATTGTTTACTTTGGAATTCTCTAAGGATTAAATGAGCATTTTAGGGGGGTGATATCCCCACATTTAAAAATCTATTTGTACTCTTTATTAATAAACGTCACCCACATAAATCTGGGAAGACCTTTGTGGGAAAATAAAAACATGTAT
>NW_006436313.1:0-1139 GCF_000325575.1 Pteropus alecto | reverse complement strand
CTTCTTCTTCTTCTTCTTCTTCTTCTTCTTTGCATGTATCTGTCCACTTTTCGCAAAACCATTTATTGAAGAGACTGTCTTTATCCCATTGTATATTCTTACTTGGTTCATCATATATTAAGTGATCGTATAGGCATGGATTTATTTCTGGGCTCTCTATTCTGTTCCATTGATCAATGTATCAATGTATCAAAACAACCAGTACCATGCTGTTTTGATTACTGTAGCCTTGTAGTATAGTTTGATATCAGGTAGCATGATATCTCCAACGCTGTTCTTCTTTCTCAAGATTGCTGTGGCTATTCAGGACTTTTTATGGCTCTATATAAATTATAGGATTATTTGTTCTATCTCTCCGAAAAATGCCATTGTTATTTTGATAGTGATTGCATTGAATCTATAGATTGCTTTTTAATGATGTTGATTCTTCCTACTCATGAACACGGTATATGCTTCCATTTATTTTATCTTCCTCAATTTCTTTTATCAATGACTTATAATTTTCTGAAAACAGGTCTTCTACATTCTTGGTCAATTTGATTCCAAGGATTGTTTTCTTAATTTCTCTTTCTGAAAGTCCATCATTGGTGTATAAAAATGCCACTGAGTTCCAAATATTTATTTTATAACTTGCTACTTTACTGAATTCATTAATCAGTTTTAACAGGGTTCTTTTGGGGGGGGGGAAATCTTTAGGGTTCTCTGTATATAGTATCATGTCATCAGTAAATAACAAGAGTTTTACTTCTTCCTTTCCAATTTAGATGCCTTTTATTTCTCTTTCTTGTCTTATTGCTGTGGCTAAGATTTCCAATACAATGTTGAAGAGGAGTGGTGAAAATGGGCATCCATGTCTTGTTCCTGATCTTAATAAAAATGTTTTTAGCCTTTCCCAATTGAGTATGATGTTATCTGTAAGTTTATCATATATGGCCCTTATTATGTTGAGGTATGTTCCCTCTTTTCCCATTTTGCTGAGAGTTTTTATCATAGATGGATGGTGGATTTTGTCAAACGCTTTTTCTACATCTATTGACATGATCATATGGTTTTTATCTTTCAATTTGTTAACGTAGTGTATCACATTAATTAATTTGCAGATACTGTACCAACCTTGCATCTCAGGAATAAATCTAACT
>NW_006436312.1:0-546 GCF_000325575.1 Pteropus alecto | reverse complement strand
TAATATTCCATTGCATATATGTACCACAGCATCTTCATCCAATCATCTTTCAAAGGATACTTCGGTTGCTTCCATGTCCTGGCCACCATGAATAATGCTGCTATGAACGTTGGTGTGCAAATATCTTTTCAGATATGAGTTTTCAAGTCTTTGGGGTAAATACCCAGCAGAGGGATTGCTGGAGCATATGGTAGATCAATTGTTAGTTCTTTGAGGAACCTCCATACTGTTTTCCATAGTGGCTGTACCAATTTGCAGTCCCATCAGCAGTGTATGAGGGTCCCTATTTCTCCACATCCTCTCCAACATTTGTCACTACTTCTCCTGTTGATTATAGCTATTGTAACAGGTGTGAGACAGTATCTCATTGTGGTTTTGATTTGCATTTCCCTAATAGCTAGTGATGTTGACCATCTTTTCATGTATTTGTTGGCCATTTGTATGTCCTCTAGGGAGAAGTGTCTGTTCAGGTCCTCTGTCTGCCCATTTTTCGATTGGATCCTTTTGTTTTTTTTTTTTTGTTGTTGTTGTTGTTATTGAGTCGTA
>NW_006436311.1:0-385 GCF_000325575.1 Pteropus alecto | reverse complement strand
TAATAGTTTGAATATTTGATTCCACTACTTTCTGGATTGTAAGATTTGTGCTGAGAAGTCTGACAATAACATAATGTGTTTTCCTTTATAAGTTACTGTTTTCTTCTCCCTGGCTGCCCTGAGAATTCTGTCTTTGTCATTGATTTTTCATAATTTTAATACAATGTGTCTTGGTGAATACCCTTTTTGGTTGAGATAATTGAGTGTTCTGTTGACTTCTTGAATTCCAAGCTCCAGCTCATTCCTTAGATTTGGGAAGTTCTCATCCACGATTTGTCTGAAAATGCTTTCTAATTCCTGCTCCTTTTCCTCCCTTTCGATAATGTCCATTATTTTATGTTTCCTCTAACGATGGTATCAGCTAGTTTTTGTATTTCTCTTTCAT
>NW_006436310.1:0-476 GCF_000325575.1 Pteropus alecto | reverse complement strand
TGAAATCATACCAACCATATTCTCTGATCATAGCGCTTTGAAACTAGAGAGCAACTGCAAAAAGAAATCGGGAAGAATCACAAATACATGGAGATTAAACAACATGCTACTGAAGAATAATTGGGTCAGAGAAGAAATAAAAAGAGAGATCAAGAGATACATAGAAACGAATGATAATGATAGTACAACATATCAAAACTTTTAGGACATGGCAAAATCAAACATAAGAGGAAAGTTCATATTACAAGCATACTTCCAAAAACAAGAATGAGCCCAAATAAACAACCTAATAACTTCATCTTAAAAAACTAGAAAAGTAAGAACAAATGAGACCTAAAGTCAGCAGAAGGAAATAAATCATCAAAATTAGAGCAGAAATAAATGAAATTGAAAACAAAAGAATGATAGAAAACTAAATGCAACAAAGAACTGGTTCCTTGGGAAGGTTAATAAAATTGACAAACCCTTGGCTAGAC
>NW_006436309.1:0-286 GCF_000325575.1 Pteropus alecto | reverse complement strand
AAAAAAAATACATAAATCAATGAAACAAAAAGTTAGTTTTTCAAAAAGTAAAATAAAGTAATTAACCTATTGTAATTAAGAAAAGATACAAATCGTCAGCATCAGGAATGAAACCGATCATCACCACAGATCCTGCAGCCATTAAAAGGGTACTAAGGGAGTACTGTGGACTATTTTACTACACTCATAAATTCTGTATTTTAGAAGAAATGGACCAATTACTCAAAACCCACATTCCAAAACTCTAGAAAAAAAAAAAGATTATCTGAATAGTTGCATAACCATT
>NW_006436308.1:0-255 GCF_000325575.1 Pteropus alecto | reverse complement strand
ACAGAGATAGCTTCAACAAATATGAGGATTGAAATTATATCAACCATATTCTCTGATTATGATGCTTTGGAACTAGAGATCAACTGCAGAAAGAAATCAGGAAGAACCACAAACACATGGAGATTAAACAACATGCTACCAAAGAATAACTAGATCAGAGAAGAAATAAAGAGAGATCAAGCGATACATAAAAACAAACGATAATGATAGTAAACATATGAAAACTTTGGGGACACAGCAAAAGCAGTCATAAGA
>NW_006436307.1:0-497 GCF_000325575.1 Pteropus alecto | reverse complement strand
AGGCTTTCCTTTCTCCACTATATGTTTTTGGCTCTGTCGAAAATTATGTGCCCATATAAATATGGGTTAACATCTGGATTCTCGATTGTGTTCCACTGATCAGTGTGTCTGTTTTGCTGCCAATACCATGTTTTGATTTCTGTCACTTTGTACTATAATCTGAATTTGGGCAGAGTGATACTTCCAGCCTCGTTCTTTTTTCTCAGGATGGCTTTGGAAATTTGGGGTCTTTTATGCTTCCATACAAATCTGATGATTTTTTATTCTATTTCTTTAAAAAAACGCCGATGGGATTTTGATGGGGATTGCATTAAGTCTGTATAGTGCTTTAGGTAATATGGTCATTTTAACTATGTTGATTCTTCCAATCGAAGAATACAGAATATCTTTCCATTTCTTTGTATCTTCTTTAATTCCTTTTAATAGGGTCTTGTAGTTTTGATCATATATATAGGACCTTCGCATGTTTCGTTCGATTTATTCCTAGGTATTTTATT
>NW_006436306.1:0-316 GCF_000325575.1 Pteropus alecto | reverse complement strand
ATTAAGGACCTGAATATAAGACTTGAAACAATAAAGGGTATAGAAAAAAACATAGAAACTACACTCAAGAACCCTGAACTTAAAGAGGATTTTATGATTTGACCTCAAGAGCAAGAGAGATAAAAGCAAAAATAAATAAATGGAACTACATCAAACTAAAAAGCTTCTGCTCAGCAAAAAGAAATAGACAACAAAGTAAAGGAACAACAATTCGAATGGAAAATATATTTGCAAGCAACACCTCTGATAAGTATATTCAAAATATACTAAAAACTCATACAACTTAATAATAACAACAACAAAAAAAATGATCCAA
>NW_006436305.1:0-771 GCF_000325575.1 Pteropus alecto | reverse complement strand
CATAAAAGTGATAACATACTGGCTTTTGGAAATTATGTTCTAGAAATGATCATCAGTTTTACCCGAAGCACATGCCTTGAAATCCTAGTATTTTTTAATTCTCCTGAAATTAACGTTTCTATATTCAATTACATTTTGGAGCAATGCATACTATTCCCCTCACCATGGATTCAGATGGCCCTCATTGTACTAAAGGACTTTGGAAATTCTGTATTCAAAAACATATAATTTTTTAATCAGTCATTTATAATCTTATTAGATTATTATACTTTTTATGATGTAATGCATCTCATTATTCTGTATATTCTGCTATGAACACTTGAGGGGAAAGCAGATAATTTAACATGTTGCTTATTTAGAAAACATGATTTATAATTTTAAATGGTTTAAAATATTTTGCACTGATGTTCATTTTTCAAAATAAATTTGCTCATAATCAATTGAGCAAAGAGTGGGGCACTTTGGGATATTTTAGAATATCCTACTTATCATACCACTGGTCTTTTCCTCACTTAGCTTTCTGTACAGCATTTATTACTAGCTAAATGCTATATATTAATCAGTTTAATAATTTTTATCGTCTATCTCAACTTATCAGATGGTTAAAGTCTGCGAGGGCAAGGATTTATTTTTTTCATTGCTCTTTTCTTCATGGCTGGGAGAATACTTATTATGTAATAGATGCTCAATAAACATTTATTAAGTGAATTAACAAATATTTGCTGAATAAATTGGTAAACAAATGAATTGATCGTAAAAAATAGTTATTGT
>NW_006436304.1:0-464 GCF_000325575.1 Pteropus alecto | reverse complement strand
GGCCACGTGTGTGCCGAGCCGCGTGTGTGCCGGGCCGCGTGCGTGCCGGGCCGCGTGCGTGCCGGGCTGCGTGTGTGCCGGGCATGGTTTCATGCCCTTGTGGGAGGAGAGGTGAATGAGCTGTAAGGACCTCCGGGCAGGTCTCACGGAGGGGCTTTTCGATTTCCTGTTCTCTGGGGGTGTCGTTTTCTGTGTAAACGTTTATTTTTGTGTTACTGGGGGTTACACGGAGCCTCGCGTGTCACCTGAGCGTTGTCTCTCTCACCGCGTCTGAGATGCTGCTCGGTGTGTCTTACGTAACCCCTGAGGATACGGAGGATGCGGGGCAAGCGGAAACGGTCTCCTTTCGCGTGACGTGTAAGGAGACACACACTCATCAGAGCACACCCATGGCCTCTTTCACAGGGAATGGAGCCGAGAGGCCTGGCCCGGGTACCTCGGTCGGCAGAGCATCCGCTCGCTGG
>NW_006436303.1:0-478 GCF_000325575.1 Pteropus alecto | reverse complement strand
AGCCAGGGAGAAAAAAACAGTAATTTATAAAGGTAAACCTATGAGATTATCCTCAGACTTCTCAGCTCAAACCTTACAAGCCAGAAAGAAATGGAACCAAATATTTAAACTATTAAGTGAAAGGAACTACCAGCCTAGAATAATGTATCCAGCAAAGCTCTTCTTTAGATATGAAGGAGAAATTAAGACCTTTCTAGACATACAAAAATTGAGGGGATTCTCTACTACAAGACCTGCACTACGGGAAATACTGAAAGGGGTCAGCTCACCTAAAACAAATAAAAAAATAAATCAAAAGATACACGAATGATAATGATAGTACAACATATCCAAACTTTTGGGACACAGCAAAAGCGGTCATGAGAAGAAAGTTCATATCATTACAGGCCTACCTCCAAAAACAAGAACAAGTCTAAATAAACAACCTAATACTTCCTCTTAAATTCTAGAAAAGGAAGAACAAATGAAGCCTAAAGTC
>NW_006436302.1:0-607 GCF_000325575.1 Pteropus alecto | reverse complement strand
TACAATAAGGTAGTTTACATAATGTAAATTAGACCTACACTCATCTGTTGACTCCTTAGATTTCCTGCACTGTAAAGATTTTAAAAACTCAAAGAACTGGTCTGCTATTTTTTAAAAATTTAATTATGCTAGTGATGCTTAATCATGAAAGACAACTTAATTCCTTTAATTCCAAAGACACACTGTGTATAAACTGATTTTTTCAAATGATTTGATAGAACCTCTGCAGCCTTCAATGCTAGATCGGTATCTGAGATGTGAAGTAAAGGAAAAGACTAATTTATTTTGAATAATCATCAATTGAACTCAAGCTTGAAATTTCCTCATGCCTCTTCTACCATTTACTCCTATCTTACTCTCCTTTCTCTTCTACTGACATTCATATGTGTGTGTACGCTTGCTCTGGCTCTCTTCTTTTGTCCTCTCCCCACTTCTAAAAATGCTGATTGATGGAGTGTCGTGATAGGATGTCCAGGAATGACCCCCAGAGTAAAAAGTAAATGTTTCAGATCCTGTTTCCAACTTTGTGCTTTTTCTGAGTTTCCATTCTACTAATCATTAAATGAAATTTGGCTTTCCTGGGTATCCTAGATTCTAAAAACATTGG
>NW_006436301.1:1619686-1648977 GCF_000325575.1 Pteropus alecto | reverse complement strand
CGTACACTGCAATAAAAATGTATGAACAGGGCCTCTCAATCCATGGACCTCCGAAGATCAGACCTGGAAAATTCAGCACAGGAGGGCAGGAAGGGGCTCGCTGGCTTCAGAGCTGTGCTACCTAAGGGGTCACGTCCGTTCCTTCCGGACACCACGAGGTTTGGCACACGAACGCCCCGGGAGAACCATGTCAGTACCCGTCTATGATTAATTAGATGGGCCTTTTTCTCTGAGAGATGCTCGAACAGCCCCCGACCATCTCCCTTGTGTCTCCCATCACAGATTACCCTCTGGATGCGCAGTGGCTGTCTCCTGGAGAGGGGCTGGGAGGTGCAGGGCCTGGAGGTCTGCGGTGCCAGAGCCTGAGGATCCGCATTCTCTCTCAGGCCAGAAGACCATGCGTGAATCTGCAGCAGAGGCAGGGGATGCTCCCTTGGGGGATGGAGGAGGCAGGGCCATAAGGAGGGTGAGGTCCTGGTCCTTGCAAGAAGGACGGCTTGTGGCCACCCCAGGCTGCTCGCTCTAGGAGGCCGGGCAGAAATGACCTGGGGGGGAGTGGGCCCTGCTCTATCCCTCCAGGGCCAAGGGGGAGCAGACTCCTGACCTGCCTCTCCATCCCGCCCGCCCTCTGCCGGCCGTGCGTCCTGGGTCCTCGGGGGACCTTGCATGGCTCCTCTGTGGTCTGCAATTAAGGTAAGAGACTGGATCAGGACACTGCTTCGAGTGGCTTTTGTCTTCCAAGCCGACTTAGATTCAATCGCAGTAAGATGAGTAAACCGCATTTATTTAATTCACTCAGTCATTCACTCATTCATTCATTTCGCCTACAGCACCTGGTCTTCCTAGGTGGTCTCCCATCCAAGTACTAACCAGGCCCGACCCTGCTTGAGGAAACCACGTTCAAGGGGGCGTCTCATCCTCCTGTGAAAGTCATCAGGCAAGGATACTCTTGTCCTGGAGACCAGAAAGGGGTAAGTCTTATTCTCTTTCCAATTGTAGTCAGGGCAGGAGAGGGGACAGGTCTCTGAGTAGGTTGCAGGAGGGACGGGGTGGGGTTTGCTTGGCTGGGTTTTTGAAGAGATTGTGATGGCCACTCACAATCTGAAAGCCGCCTACGCAGCTCCGTTGTCAGGAGAGCCGGGTTGAACGAAGTGCCCAGGCACAGCCTTGGTGAGTGGTTGCCACCGCGTCTGCTTTCACTGTCTTTTCTCTATTCACTGTGTGAAGAATGAAGGGAAGGGAGGCAGGTCAGACCTCCCGAGAATGGGGAAATGCCAGTTCGTCTTTCCATTTGCAGGTGCGCATGCGCGTGTGCAGGTTGGGGGAGGAGCAGGAGGAGGGAGGAGGGAGAGTGACAGAGTAGTAGAAGCGAAGATGTTAGCACAGGACACCAGAGGCCATCTGCGGGGACAGTGGCCGTTTGTGTCTGGGAAGCAGGTGCTATAGTTCACACCCGTGTCGGCCACTGGGGGAACCCTGGTCCCCTCCCCAGGTGAGTTTCCTTATGCCTCTTTCCGGCATGTCCTAGGCAGTGGTGTTTGAGTCGCTTTGCTGCCCCTCTCAAAACAGCTACCTACACACCTGGCCCTACTCCAGAAAAGGTAAGGGCTCCGTGTCGTCACCTCACATGCCTAGCCATCTCCGCGTCCCTGTGACCAGCCTCAAGAGCTCTAAGCCTTTCCCAGGTCCAACCGCCAGCTCTGGGCGCCCAGCTGGAGAGGGGCAGGGCCGACTGTCCCCAGGACCTGTGCTCTCATCTGCTGGGCTTTGCTGGCTCTGGAGAGGTGAGGCCCAGCAGGGGGAAAGGCAGGTGCGAAGGCTGGAGCCTGTCCTGCTGCCAAGCCTTCCTGTCGGGACGTCATTCGCATTCAGCACCTGGGGCCTGTTCTAAGCTTCGTTTCCAAACCCGTGTGTGTGAGGGCCGCCTCGTGGCCTGGGGGAGTTGGAGGTGTCTGCAGCCCTACCGGATGCGCCTCGATGTCTCCGAAAACCTGGGCAGGTATTCAGGTTTCCTAAAGTATTTTTCAGTCGCAGCCAAAAAGGCTTTGACAAATTTGTCTGCCGTGTACATACGCTGGGTTTATAGGGATGTGGCCCGTCTGGGTGAGGTTTGCTGGTTCTGTCCCCTGCTCCCGGCGGGCAGATTTAAACCGGAAGCGCCATCTGAGCGTCCGAGAGGAGGGCAGGAAGGTGACCCTGAGCAGGAGAGGGGCAGTCGCTCCTAAGGGAGGAAGGGCGGGCGTGCGAGCGTGTCACAGCTGCGTGAACGGCTTCCCTCTGCACACCCGCGGTTGTGTCACACGGACACAGCATTCCTCCACCCAGACCACTGGTTTGCAGTGGGATTTTGGGTTTTCTGCTATTGAAGCGTTTCCTTTCTCCCGAGACACGTCATTTAGGAATTCTTAGGGTTCAGGGGGAGCTACCTCCGGGCATTTTGAAGTCCTTCCCTTTGGTCATTTAAGAATAACTCTCCACAGCGGCTGTGCAGGCACCGGGTTCAGGGGGTGGTGGTGTCCTGATAACCCCTGTGGGCTATATTTATGCTTTTGGTGTGAGTGTGGAAAGTCTTAGGGGGAGTGTGGACTCCGTGTCAGCGTGTTTCCACCTTCCCACCCCCACCCAGGTTGTTGCCACTTTATAAGGAGCATCGGAACCTAGTGTCCAGCTGTGAAGGGCATGCAAGGGGCATCTGAGCTCTTTGGGTGCCTTGACTCCTTCACGGCCACCGGATCTGTGCTCATTTGCAGGATTTATGGCCGCGACGCCGATGGAAAACTGGTACACAGCAGGACGCTGCTTTCAAGGCGCTGGCAGTCAGGGAGGGGGGACTGGATGGCACACAAATGGTGGAACAGAAGGTCATGACGGAGATGGACGTGAGTCCCCTCCCCGAAACCCCCATGACGACCCGGGTGCGAGGACCCTGCGTTTCGGATCTGGTTTATCAGCAAGGCGAGGTGAAACCACTGCCTGCCTGTCCTCAGCGGCCCAGTTCCACTTGGGCCACAGAATCTGGTCTGCTTATCCCCTTCCACACAGGACACAGTGGACATGAGTGTGGGTCGTCAGTACAGCGTTCCCTCCTTCTCGGAGGTAATGGTGATGTGTCTTGCAGACCAGGCGTTTGAGTTGGGTGAGAAGTGGCTGTCCCGGGGCACCTGGGAGAGGACCGTGCCCCATCCAGCCCAGACGTGGAAGGGCACCGCCGGGAGAGTGCCAGCAGGTGAGAGAGCCAACAGGTGAGAGAGAGATGGGGGCCTCGATGTGGACCGAGGGAAGAACAGCTGGGAGGGAAAAGGCTGTACCCCAAAGGGGCCAGTGATGAGCTCGGACCCGCCAGTTTTCCTCCCCTGATGCCTATTTCACCTTCTCTTGGTTCCCAAAGCAATCTGGCAGCCCTCCATGGGGAATAACAGGGCGTTTCCATGGTGACGGCAGTCATTCTTGATCCCCACCCCCTCCAGCTAATTTTCTGAGGCCTCTGGTGAGCGTGGGAGGAGCATGAACACAGAATCCTCACCACCCTCTGTCTTATGCCCCCCACCCCCACAGGGGCAGGGCAGGGGTGAGAATGGAGGGCCTGGGCCTGGGGTGGGGGATGAAGGCAGGTGTGGTACCCCTGCCGTGTGGTGTTCTGAGTCCCATAACCAGCACGACAGCAGCATATCTCGATTTCTCAGTCTGTCTTCTCTCTCTCTGTCCCTCCATTCCCTTGTCTCTTCTCCCAGACACACCCTTGGACCTGGGCTGCTGGGAGGTCTCTCAGAGCTTCCCAGTAGCTGTCTTGGGTTCTCATCCACCAGCTCCAGCTCCTGTCCTCGAGACCATCCCTCCTGCAGATCTTGTCAGTACAAGGAAACCTGCCATTTCTGGTCAGTTGGTCTGTCCGCAGTGATGGTCACTGAAGACGGGGAGGGGATGGGGAGGACTAGATGGTTCACAGAACCGATAACTTCCTGCCTCGGCCAAAGTGGGGACTCGTGAACTAACAACTCAGTGCTTTCAAGCGGTTAGCTGGAGAGAATGTCGAGAGTCCAGCGATGTTTAGTCTCCAAACTACCTGGGCTCCTTCCAACTCCAAGCCAATAGTATGATAATGAAGTGAAGCGTGTGGCTTCCGCCAGTAATTGGAAGGCATTAAAGGTGCTCCATTCCAGGAAAATACACGTGAATGATCTTTGTTGTTGATTAGGGAGTCCTAGCCTTTTGACACTGTCACCTGTGGGTTTTCATTTTAATAAGTATACAAGGGAAGCAAATGTTGGAACAGTGCCCTGTGGTTCGGTGGGTGGCTGTGTTGATGGTGCCCAGGGAACCCGGTGACCCTGTGAACATGGCCTTTGCAACAGGACTTTCTTCTCTTCCCTTTAGGGTTTGGATTGATTTCCCCGTGCGGTGGTCCTGGGCTGGGTTGGCACTTGTTCTGTCAACAGGATGTGTCAGATGTGACATTGCTCAGCCTCCTAGGCTAAGGCTGCAATGCTTTCTGGGTTCTGCCTTTGCTGTTTGGAACCTGCTCTCCAAGCTCGGAGGATTCAGGATGACCGACTAGGAGCAGGGCAAGGCCCGGCCAGCCTAACCACCCTGCATTCCAGCTGGGACCCGGTCCGTCTGAGAGCCCATCTCAGGCCGCCGCGGCTCGGCTGACTCGGCGAGCCCAGGTGAGCCAGAAGAAACTCCCACCAACTCATGGAATCGTGAGAAATAACAACGATCGTGGCGTTAGGCACTGAGGTTCGGGATGGCATGGAACGCGGCCTCGGCTTAAGTGGCGGCCTTGGTGTCCTTTAGCTGAATGAGAGCAGACTACTCATTTGATTCCTGTATTTAACTTCTCTAAGCTTTATTCTTTGTCTACAAATGTGTGATACAGATACACTCTACCTTCCTAAGTTTTTAGTTGATTAAGTGAGACAGTACATGTGCGTGTTGCTAACCAGGTCCCACTGTCTGGTCACCGTGGAACAAGGCCTGAAGGAAAAGAGGTGCTGGAAGTGACCATGGGGAATTGAAAATTTTATTGTATTGGATTTAAGTTTTGTTATAAAACTTAAAAATGGTTTGAAAATTTTTAAAATATATGATAACACAAGAGTCAAAAGTATTAATAAATAAAAACATCTCAAAATCAACCAGAAAAATATATCATGGTATCAAACACTGGGATTAAGATCATGTTTCAAAAATATTTAATAGGTTACTTAATATCTTTGCAAGTTAAAACTGAAAAAAATCTTTATTCCTTTATTATTTACTGTTTTGGTACGTGACAGGCTGTTTCACATACTAGGAATACAGCAGGACTAGACATCTCAAATCACATGCTCATGGAACTGTCATTTTTATCGGAAGACACATAATAAAAGTAATTAGCAAAATATTTTGCAAGCACAGAAGTGATAAATGTTATGGGGAAAATATAAACTGGAAATTGAGTTAGGGATTGCTGTAAGGACAGGTGTTAAGATTTAAATGCTTTTAATTAGGTTGAGGACTTTCACTTGTATTTCTAGGTTGATAAGATTTAATTTTTATTGTGAAAGTTAATTTTTTTGTCAGCTACTTTAACTACATCCTTTGAAACGTTCATTTTTTTTATCCTTTATTTTCTTATACTGCAATACATTTTTTTGATTTTTGAATGTTAATTCATCCTTGCATTTCTGGGGTAAATTCCAAAGTGTCATGAAATATGGAAACCTTTAAAAATTGCTACAGAGAATATATCTTCTTAAGGATTTTTGAACCTGTATTTGAGAGAAATATTGATCTGTGGTTCTCTTTTGTCATATCTTTGCCTATTTTGGAATCAGAGCAATATAGGATTTATAAAATGATATATTTTCAGATATATTTTCTTTTGAGGATGATTTTAGTTGAATTTCTTTAATTGAGGTGAAGTTGTTCATGTTTCACATTTTTTCTTGGTCAGTTTTGGTTGCCTGTGCCTTTCAAGAATCTTGTTGATTTTATCAAGTTTGTAAAGTTATTAGCATAAAGTTTTAAGTAATATCCTCTAATTATAATTTTGATGTCTCTGTACTGATATCCATTCTTTTATTACTAATATTGGTAATTTTTCTCTGCATTCTCAATAATACTTGTTATTGTCAGTGTGTTTATTAGTAACCCTACCTCTTCTTAACTGAAATGTTCATTTGTTCTTTTGTCCATATGTATTGGTGTTTATTGTTGTTTCTTTGTTTATTTCTTATTATCAACTATAGAGTGTTCTTATTACTCTACCAGCTTTGAGATATAATTGAGAGGTAACTTTGTGTATATTTAAGGTGTACAATATGATTTGATATGTGTATTTATTGTGAAATGATTACAAATTAAGGTGAGTTAACACATCCGTCACCTTACACAGTGACATTTTTTGTGTGTAAGAGAACATTTAAGATCTATTCTCAAAAAAGAAAAGATCTTTTCTCTTAGCAAAATTCAAGTGTATTATACAATGTTGTTAACTATAGTCACCATGCTGTATATTAGATCCCCAGAATTTGTAATTGCATGTTTGTACCTTTTGACCAGCATCTCCCCATTATCCCCCAACTCCCCGCCATTCCCTTGTAACCAGCAATCTACTCTCCATATATATGAGCTCAACTTTTTTAGATCCCACGTATAAGAGATTATACATTATTTGTCTTTGTCCAGCTTATTTCACTTAGCATAATGCCCTCTGGGTTCATCCATGTTGTTGAGATGGCAGGATTTCCTTATTTCTCATGGCTGAATATTCTGAGGAGGGGTGAGTGTGACATTTCCTACATCTGTTCATTCATGGTCAGACACATAGTTTCCGTGTCTTGTCTGCTGTGAATAATGCTGCAATTAACAAGGGGGTGCAAACTCTCTTTGAGATCCTGATTTCATTTCCTTTATTTACATATGCAGAAGTGGGATTGCTGGATCATATGGTAGTTCTATTTTTAATTTTTTGAGGAAACTCCATAAATTTCCACAGTTTCTGTACCAATTTACATCCCACCAATAGTGCACAAGGGTTCCCTTTTCTCCACATCCTGGCCACCACTTGTTATCTCTTGTCTTTTTGATGACAGCCATTCTAACAGGTGTGAGGCGAGATCTCCCTATAGTTTTGATTTGCATTTCCCTAGCAATTAGTGACCTTGATCACCTTTTCATGTACCTGTTGGCCATTTATATGTTTTCTTTGGCAAAGTAGCTGTCAAATACTTTGCCCATTTTTTAGTCAGATTTTTTTTTTTGCTATTGAGTGGTAAGAGGTCTTCGTATATTAAATGTATTAACCTCTTATCAGTTATATGGTTTGCAAATATTTTTCCCATTCTATAGGCTCCTTTTCACTTCGTTGTTTCCTTTGCTGTTCAGAGGCTCTTTAGAAGAAAAGATGACGCAAATACAACAACTACAACAAAAATTATATTAAAAAAACAATTCTTACACGAGATGAACCAAATTCACATAAACATACTTTATACATACACTAAAACCTTACACAGACAAATATACATGCATTCACAAATAAAGGCAAACACAACAGTCCCCAATGAAGTCTCTGACATTCAAAAACCAAACTTCAAGTTAAGTATAAGCACAAAGGCATACCAATCGCTAAGAAACATACAGAAACATCCAAAATGGAGAAAAATCGATACTCAGTAAGAACATAAAAAATCATAATGCACACATGCACAAAAGATAAAGACAAAAAGAAATTCAGCTGTCATATGTAAATCCTACAAAAACAAATATCCACAATTTAATATGAAATTTTACAAAACACAATGTGGAAAATAAAATACAGAAATACATTGCTCTGGGCTGAAGTGTGTTCCTCCCAAACTTGTATGGTGAAAGTCTAACACCCAATGTAATGGCATTAGAGATGGGGCCTTTGGGAGGTAATCAGGTTTAGAGGAGCTCATGAGGGTGGGGTCTTCACACTGGGATTATCATTGTCCTTGAAAGAAGTGACACCAGAGAGCTTGGTCACTATCCAAGTGCACACACCAAGGAAAGGTCATGTGAACACACAGAGGTGTAAGACAGGAAGAGAGATTTCTCCAGAAACTAATTACACTAGCAGCTTGATCTTGAATGCCTAGCCTCCAAAACTGTGAAAAAAGAAATATCTGTAGTTTAAGCCACCTCATCTATAGTATTTTGTTATGTCCGCCTGAGCTGACTAAGACATGCATAAACACAGCAGTGAAATTTAGCTAAATAACAAATGGGAACACTTATTTAAGTGACAAAAATTACTACCTGAATTAATAAGAAAACAAAAAAGAATACCAAAACAAACTCAAATCAAGCAAATTCTCTCTAAACAAATTAAATGCACCGACAAACAGCACAAGCAAAATGATCAGGACAAATTCCAAATGAGTCCGATCACAACGCAGCCTATGTTATAGGTAGTTAGGATACGTCAGTGCCCTAGAAAACTGAGTGCAGAAAGGAGGGAGGTGGACGCTGCGAGTAACAGACTTGGGTTGTACGCTGTCAAACGTGTCAGGAAGGGAAAACAGTATTTCTACCGTCTAGTTTAAAAACCTCAACTCCCCCAAGTGCTGGGGTACGGCGAGGTACGTACTGCTTGGAGGTCATCCGCAAATTCGCACAAACGTGTTATCCGTGGAACGCCCTGATGTGATTACAGAGAGATTGCCTATGAGGGCGAATAAAGAGAGCTCCCGTTTCTCAATACAGGGATGTAAAATTAACAGCCTCCTTCCCTAGCATATATAGCTGTCCAAATAAGCCACACAGGGAAAGAAAAATACTCTATGATTTAAATTATAATGTGGAATCTAAAAGTCGAACTCATACAAACAGAGTAGAGGTGTAGCGGCTGGGGTAGATGGGGAGATGTTAGCCAAATGTACAACTTCCAGCTATGAGATGAATAAGTTTAGGGGTGTAACGTACAGCATGGAGACTACTGAGAGTAGATCTGAGGTGTTCTCATCACAAAAAAATGTAACTGTGTGAGTTGATGGATGTGTTAATTAACTTGGTTGTGGTAATCATTTTGCACCGTCTACATATATTATCATGTTTTACACCTTAAAAATCATATCCAACCCAAATGCATGTAATTTTTTCTTTTTCAATTGTAGCTCAATAAAGCTGGAAAAAGTAAGCTGATGTTTTGGTCTGAGAGGAAAATGGACTTTGGCATGAAGCGGCGGAAGAATGCGAGGCAGGAGTATTTGGGGAGCACTGAAAGAGGAGTCTCGCAAATGACGAGAAGCTGATAGGTGAAGAAAGGTTTGGGAGTTTGGCAACATCGAGGGAAAAGTCTCAGCTGACAAGGGAGGAAGGCTGTGTCCCAATACCATGGTTTTCTCACTTTAGTCAGGGCCTCGTTTGGCAAAAATATATAAATTCTTGATGAACCTAAGTGTTTGTCCAGGAGCCCACTAAGTTCCTGTGTATAGTTTTGTATATGGCATGGAATGTTCCCTGAGGTAGGTAGCCCAGCATCTCAGTGCTTGCGGCCACAACCCCATTCCCAGGGCCACCACTTATGGCCTACATGTTGTACATTGCTCTTCGCTAAAAGGCGCCATTCATATTTTAGTGTACATGAATGACACCTTCTTGCGAAAGGCACTGCACACTGAATGGCTCCATGTGGCAGCCCTATCCGCTTACTCCCCTCCGCCCCCACATCCATGCAGCTCTCGTTCAAGCCTTCACAGCTTTCTGCCTTTGCAAGGCACTGAGATAATAATCGTGGGCCCATCAAAAGAAAGCTTTATCTTTGAAAGTACTTTATTGTGTTTTCCCTATTTGTAGCATTTCTATTTAACTCTTTCTTACAGTTTCTATCTCTGTGCCAAAGTTCCCCATCTGCTCACGCAAGATGTCTAATTTTTGTACTAGATACTAAATATGGTAATCAGAGTTATGGTATATTCCATGTCCAAGAGTTCTAATATCTGAATCGTGTCTGAATCTAGTTTTATGGATTTCTTTGTCTCTCAGTACCAGGCTTCCTTGTCTTTCTTTTATGTGTGTGCTTTAAGATTTTTATTTGATGCTGAACATTATGTGTAGAGCAGTAGAGAATGAGGTAAATGATATCTGTACCTGGAAATGAATACACTGCTTCTTCTGTCAGGCTTGCCTTATGTGATAGGGGCAGTTGGATCTGTCTTGTTAGTTATTAACCTGGGGTTGGGTTTTATTGTTATGGTTAGCTTAAATGCCACCAGGCTTTCAACTCCGCTAGCATGTTTGGTTCATAGGGTGATGTCTAGGTACCAGAGGACTTTTCTCAATGCTTCTGCTTTACTCATTGATCTCTGACATCCATCACACCTAAGCCACACAGGGGTCTCTCTCCAGGTCCTTTGCTAGTGGGAGACTGCTCTTGCTTGTTCCTTGGGTACTTGCTAGCCCAGTATAATTTCTTCACTTCTTCTGTCACTGGTAAGCCAAACTCTATATCCCATTTCTCCTTGCAGGCGGCTATCTTTCCTGAAAATCAAGCCACTTAATAGATCAGTAAACTTGGATCTCTAAGGTGTTCAAGAAAAATCAAGTTAGGTGTTTACCTGACGTTCTCATGTTGTTAGGTTGAAATCCACACCTTTCATTGTTCAGTATGCCAGGCAGAAGCAGAATCGGATGGATGCTTTTTAGTTGCTGTTTCTTTGTTTTTCTTCCATTTAGTTTGGAATAATTTTCGGTTTATAGAAAAGCTGTAAATCTAGTACAGAGAACATTCTCATACACCCATCACCCAACTTCCCATAAGATTACCATCTTAAATAAGCATGGTATCTTAGTAAAACCTCAGAGAGTAACAACAGCACGATAACATTAACAAAACTATAGACAATATTTGGATTTTACCACTTTTTCCATTAATTTCCTTCTGTTCCTCTGATCAGTAACATTTCGAATTCCTTTTTTGTTTTTCATGCTCTTTACAGTTTCGAAGAGTAATGGTCAGAAATTTTCTAGACTGTTCCTTAAATTGAGTTTTTTCTGATTTTTTTTCAAAAATCAGACTAGGGTTGTGAGTTTGGGGAATACCACAGAGATGAAGTACCCCTCTCATTGCATCATATCAGGAAGTGTATTCACATAACTTATCACTGGTAGTATTAAACTTTAAATTCTTGGTTAAGATGGTATCTGTCTGCCAGATTTCTGTAAAGTCACTATTTTTCACTCTCCATGCACTATATTTTGGAAATGAGTCACAAAGCCCAGCCCACATTCAAGTGGAGAGGTATTCATGCCATTTGGAGAGGGGTATATCTACAGATATTTAGAATTCTTTTGTAGAGAACTTTTGTAGCTTCTCCCACATATATTTACTTATTCAATAATTTATTTATATCAGTATGGGCTCATCAATATTAATGTTATTATTTGAGTTTTAACCTAATACTAGTGTTATTGATTTTTGCAATCAAATCGTTCATTTTGACAACTGGAATTTTTTTCAGGTTGGGCCATTTTCCATTCCCTCTTCTTTTTTCGGAAATACTTCCTTAATTTCTGGTATTCCAAATAGCTCAGGGTTCATCTTGCATTTAACCTTCCCTCGCCCCAAAATCAATCATCTCTTTAAGGATTCCAGGTTCCTGTTATTAGAGAATTAAATATAAAAACTGAAACCTGGAATATGATTTTTGAGATAATATTTTTCCATCTTTACATTTTGAGACATATGTTCCAGGGGCTATTTACCTTGACCAACTAAGACTGGGACATGGTGTAAAGATATGCGCAGAGAAGATTTGTACACACAAAAGATATTTTTTAAAATAATGTACTAAGCCCCCACCTCTCACACCATCAAATGGATTTCTGTCCAAGAAAAGCTGAAGGACAATCAATCCAATGGCCTGATTTATCAAGTGGCTTGGCATAAATTAAAAAGCAACAAGAATAACCTTCTGTCTGCAAGGATATGGTTTGGACTAGTATCAGACTGCTAAGGTGAAAAGAATGCATAGAAAGGTGTCATAAAGTAGGAGTCGGCATGATGGTCCATAGGACAGGTGAAATTACAGTCCATGAGAAACAGTCCACCAGAACCTAGCAGGTGGAGAAGCACTATGGGATAGTGGCTTAAGTAGCCATTTGGAGGAGTTCCCTTTATTGGTGGCACTTATGTTCTAAGGATGATACATTTAATTTTTTAGGAGTACCATAAGTCAGTCAATAGAAAAAGTTTTCCTGTTGAGTTACTATGCATTGTAATTATAGGAGTGAGGATGTACACATAAAACAAAAAACAAAAAACAAAAAACCTGAGACCAAGAAAAAAATGTACTACAGTAACCTACGGACTTTAGGTGCTAATTATGTGTCAATGTAGGGTCAACAGTCATAACAAATATACCACTCTGGTGAGTGATGTTGATAATGGGGAGGCTGTGCCTGGGTTGGGGCAGGAGGTATATGAGAAATCCGTATACTTTCTTAATTTTGTTGTGAACCTAAAATTGCTCTGAAAAATAAAGTCTTTAGAAATTAAAAAAAATTAAAAATTTGCATACGGTAAGAGCATATAGATGAGAAAATAATGTGCAGTAAAATTGAAATTTTTTGTTTTTGTATGGTCCTATGATTTTAAAACATGGATAGATTTCGGTATACTTCACAACTATCAAGATAAAGAATAGTTACATCATCTTAGATACTTCCTTTTGTTATCATTTTGTGGTTACGCCCTCCTCTACTCCTAAGCCTTGGAATTATTAATCTACTCTTCATTAATATCAGTTTATCTTTTCAAGAATAACATACAAATGGAATCACGCAGTATGCAACCTTTCGAGACTGACTTCTTTTAACAGCAAAATGCCTCTGAGATTCAACCAAAATGCTGTATATATCAGTGGTTCATTTATTCTTATTGCTGAATAGTATACCAATGAATGGATATACCAGGCCTATTGAAGGAAATGTGGGTCATTTCCAGGTTTTTAACCTTACAAATAAAGTTCTCTAGAAAACATATATGAATGGTAAGCAAGCACATAAAATGCTCAGCATCATTAGTTATTAGGGAAATACAAAATTAAATCACAAGGAGACAGCACTTTACCCCTACTAGGATGGCTAAAATGAAAAAAAGACTGAATATGTAAGTGTTGTTAAGGACACAGAGGAACTGGAATGGTGGAGATGTAAAAACAGTAAAAGCACGTTAGAAAGTAGATTAGCAGGTTCTTAAAAAGTTAAACACAAGTCTCTCGTAGGATCTTGCTATTCTAAAACAAATGTTTGCACAAAACAACTGTACATCGGTGTTCACTGCAGCATTATTTATAATAGCCGAAAACTTGAAACAACCCAAATGTCTATCAACGGATAAGTAGATGAACATGGTCAATATATATATTGGAAAACCACTCAGTCATTAAAATGTTTGAATTATTGATACACAGAACAACTTGGATGAATCTCAAAATCATGATACTGATGAAGGAAAGCTAGACAAGAGTTATACAACATTTTCTGAACACAAAAGAATAATAGCAGTCACCAAGGCAACGTACTGATGTGGTTTAAGAGAGGGATAGCTTTGTGGGGGGAGGTGTATAAATATAAATACACACACACACACATATTTATATATGTGTGCGTGTATATATATATATATATATATGTGTGTGTGTATATATATATACATATATATATAAAACCTTTAAGAGAATTTAAAAAGACTTCATAGAGTTAAAATTATAACACAACTGAAAGCAATTCAACAGAAAAATTAGAAAGTGTAATTTAGAAAACACTAAATGAAAATAGAGCACAAACAGAAGAAAAGAAGTGCAAAATATAAAATAAAAAACAACCTTTTAAAAAACCAATTTCTTTCTGCCTTTTGGGACCCTGATGTGAGTAGGGACACCACCCCTCCTCCCCCCAAATAAAAGGGTAAATAAAGTCAATATAAAATCTTCTCACTCTCAAGGCAATATAAAATCTCTCAAGAGTTCTAATCTAATACTCAATAAAATACCAGCAAACCAATCCAACAGCATATTAAAACCAAACTTAAACATACAAAAATAATAGAAATATAAAGAATAAAACTCATAAACTCGGTATCAAAACCAATCCAATGAAAACATCCATACAAGAAGCACACCCCCATATAATTACAACCCCAAACCAAATGTACATATATATTACTCTCACCACTACCATCTAAACATACAAAAATGAGGACAAACTCAGAGTAGTCACTGTACCAGACAAGCATATGGGACATGGTGAGAGTTCAGAAAGGAGCACATACACGGTACCATTGGTCACGTGAGATACCCTTCCTATAATGTTAGATGACAAAGAACAATTTCTCTACATTGCAACCTAAATTTTCTCCCACACCTTGGAGTGGGGTAAGCTGATATGACTGAGATTTGGGCACAAAAATTCACAAAGAGAAATGTCAACTCAACCCTACATGGTTTAAATGAGCTTGTATCAGAGGTGACACCAGTTTCTACCCCATTTCCCAACAGAACAATGTAACATTGACAATTTACCTTCAGGACCTGTTGTGGCTCTTGACATCCTCTCTCTCGCCTCTTTCTCTCTCACTTAGTCCTGTATTAAGAAAGAATAATCCAAGAACAATTGGGGGAGAAAGCTAATGCAGGATTTATTCACACTCAAATGATTCTTTTGTCACTTCATCCCTTCACACATAATATTTTTAAAGTTAATATTAAAAACATAAGAAGAGTAACCAAATGAGAAGTTCTGGGTACCATCTTCATCTCTATATAGTGACATCAGAGAAGAGTTTCTAAGCACTGGGAAAGTTCTAGAGTCTCAGAAAGAAGGTGGAATAATGAGTGGAAGGGTAAAGGGATTTGGTGTTCAGATGGTAAGGTTTCTATGTAAGGACAGAATTTGAGTGATTCCATAGCAGGAGACCTGAATAACATAAAATTTATTGCTGAGAACAAAGTAGGTTCTTCACTCGGTCCAATTGTTTGTGCACTGAGAATACTGAGAATAGGTATTGTCTGTGAACTACACGTAGCTTCCAGAAATTTAAGTACAAAGTGAGTTTGGGGGAAGCACTGACATGTCTTTGTGTTCACTGCCGAGCTGTGACTAACCTGCCTTCTGGGGGAAAGCACTACTGTAACACCGTGTAAAATTAAAACCTGAAGAAACAGGCATGAAATCCTCAACTCAGAATTTACTGCAGCTTTGCAGCGCCAAGCACCAGCCTTTTACCCGGATACACCAGGGAGAATGGACCTCCCCCAAATTCTGTAACAGACAATCTAATTCTGGAATATCTGAGATGCTAAATGCTAGTGAAAAGGTGAGCTTTGCATGAGATGAGGAACCCGAGGAGCTCAAGTCCTGACATCTGGTCAACATGAACATCACTGGAGTACTCACCTCCGTCCCTACCAAGGGACAGGCAACTGTCCTCTGTTTATTATGCTTTTCCACATACATGCCTCTTCCTCTCTGACCTGACTACAGGTTCCCTGAAGGCAGGTCCCAGCTCTTATTCCACTATGCATCACCTCATATCAAAAATCTGTGCGTTAGAGACATTCTGCAAATGCCTTTAAATGTGTAAAGGGACAAATCTGGCACAATTATGATCCACTCTTCCTAATTCCAGCTGGACAACTTACCTAAGATCCAAACTTATAATACTGAAAAAGCATCTGTCTTGGATAGGTAATAAAAAAGATTGCAGCTGATCTGCGTCTCCTCGCACATCCTATCATGAACCTACCATGAAAGTACAGTCCCCCAAATGTTAAGAATTATAAAGTAAATTTCTCATAAATAAAACAACTGGACATAAGTCAAAAGCAATGAAAAGACTCCTCTAAACCGATGAGTTTTGATTAGCAATGATTTATTCAAATTATATATTAAGATCGGTGAAATTTAGGGACATGGCACGGGAGAGTGAATAATGCAGTGTGACATGGTCATAACACTATGGCTCTTAGGCCCACCCTCCTCCTCCCTTTCTAAGGAACCAACTACCTGCTTTTAGAGCCATTTCTGTGTTATCTTTTCTTAAGGATTTTCGGATGGCCTTTCCCATTTAACCCCCCGGCAGCAGAGCTTATGTAATATAGCATCCTAAACGTAGAGTCAGGAAAGATGGATTTTACACATTACTACCCACATGATCGCAGGTAGATAATAATCAAATTCATTCTTCAAAACTTTTTCAACTGACCAATGGATATTTTCCAAAGAACTATTAAATACTAAAATTCTCAGCGTCCCTTAGAATTCTCTCTTCAGGCAGCCCAGCACAGGATCTCTCCTCAAACTGTGGACCTTCTCACCCATTTAATTTTATAAATTACATATACACACACACACATATATATACATATACATATACCTACATGTATATACACACATATTACACATGTATGTGTATATATTTACATATATACACACATATATATTTACTTACTTGTGTGTGTGTTGCACTTGATTGAAGTCTCAAGCTGACGACTTCCTCCGACACACTCTGAGAGGCTCCAAGTTCTGCATCTCCCTCTTAATCTGCAAGCCCTCATTCCTAAAGACAGTATAGCATGCAGTTAAGATCAAAGAACATATACATTCACTGCTTGATGGCACTGTCATTTAATGAGTGTATGACCTTGGGCAAACTCTGTAACTTCTCTGTCTCAGTTTCCCCATCTATGAAACAGATAACAGTAGTTGTTGCAATAATCAAGTAAGCTGATACACCGAGGAGAGCATCTGGTGTATGGCAAGTACCCAATAAATTGTATATTTTATTTATATTATAATCATCTAGGCTACATTTCCTTGAATATAGTATTTAAAATAAGAAACAGAAATATCCTGGCTTTTCTTCTGCTTCAACTTTTCCCTTAATTTAAATCCCTGGCCCATTTTCAGTAATGGATCTTTCTATAATATACAAAGAAGAATGCAAATGTAATTTGAAAATCTTATTAATAAAAAATAAAGAAAACTATATATCTCTTAAACTAGGATTCATCCTATTGGTATGAATAACCTTATTATTTGTTATTATTTTCAACTCACCAAGAATCCCTGATTTTCACTTTTTTATGACACTACTTTCTGCAACTCCTACCCTATAACTTCCTTTACTACAAAATACTTCATACTAACTTCTTTTTCAAGATAAACAACTTCTATGACCTGAGGTAATTAATCTAGAGATTATTTCTGATTTAAAGGTTTTGCCAGCAAGCTCAGATTTCATGTAAAGGAAATCAAGGTAAAACCTGATACATATGGGTAGGTCAAGTTTGTTGCTTTTACCAAAAATTAAAATATCAACAAATCTAAGTGTCAAAATTTAAACACATGCACTTCAGATTTTGGGTTGGATATATTTGTTTGTAATAGGCTAACTCTCTCTCCTTGAAACAACTAGATAAAATATTATCTTAAAATTAAAGTCACTAGAGGGCTGTGGAAGAAACAAGAATGGAATGAATAAAAATTCCAGACAGGCGAAAGCCCTCCTAGGTAGCCTGATGATCACCAATTTTCTTTGCTATCCAGAAACACGACTCAAACACCTGAGCATCCAATGTAACGTGATCACTATTGCTCTTGAATCTAAGTAATGGCCTTGAATCTAAGCAATGGCCGACAGGCAATGTCAGGAGTCACTGGGGGCATGGGGCACGCTGCTCTTAAGACTAAAGGGTACGAAGAGTTCTGGCCAGGTTGTGGGGTATGCACGGCGGCCCCAGGGACAAGAGAAGAGGGGGCTGGGGGGACAGGGGCAGGAAATGATGTGCAGGGCCATCTGGGGTGCCACCAGCCACAGGGGCCTGCAGGCTCCAGCAGAGGCCTCATGCCTGGGCAAGATAAGTGTCACAAAGTAAGTGCTCTGCTGACCCTGTGTTCCTCACAGATGCCAGGCCATGCACTGCATCTCATTTCAATCTTCTTAAATCTGCTGTTTTGTGACCTAACATATGACCTATACCAGAGAATTTTCCATGTGCACTTTAGAAGAATATGTATTTTGCTCCTGTTGGGTGGAATGCTCTTTATATGTCTGTTAGATCCAGTTGATTTATAGTGTTGTTCAAGTCTGCTATTCCTGTATTGATTTTCTGTCTGGATACCCCATCTATTCTTGAAAGGATATTAAAGTCCCCTGTTATTACTGGATTGTCTATTTCTTCCTTCAGTTCTGCTAATATTTACTTTATATACTTAGGTACTCTGATGTTGATTACCTATATATTTATAATCATTATATCAACCTAGTGAATTGTTGTCTTAGCAATACTGTCTTCCAATCCATGAACACGGTCTGTCTTTCGATTTAACAAATTTAGAATTTTTTAAATAAATACATTTAAATTTACTTAGGTCTGTAATTTCTGCCAATAATTTCCTACAGTTCTCATAGTACAAATATCACACTGTTTGGTTACATTTTTCCTAAGTATTTTATTTTTGTTTGCTGGTTACGTTTATAAAGGTTATTTATTCCTGATTAATTGACCATTTACCATTGTAAACTGTTTCTCATTTTCTCTAGAAATAATTTTTCTTTCAATCTCTATTTCATCGAATGTTAGTACAACTACTTCAGCTCTCTTATAGTTACTATTTGTATTACACATATTTTTCCATCTTTTTATTTTCATCCACGCATGCAGTGTCTGAGTATAGCATGACCCTCTGGCTGTTTAACAGGATTTCTCTATAAAACTTTTGGCTCTTCTGCCATTTGTAAGCCTGTTTCACCTAGTTTCACTGGGATACAAGCTTCCTCCAACTGTGTACCAGTGAGATCTCTGTTGTTTTAGACAATGGCCCCGGGAATGGGTTTTTCCGTGATCTGCTCTATATTAAATCAACCACTTCCGGCAGAACATCAGAGATGACAGTCTCAGTGTCCTACATCACTTCTCTTTGGGTAGAACTTCTGTGCCACAGAGCTGGATTTAGAGGGTACGGAAAGTAAGATGCCAATCCTGAAAGCCTGTCTTAGCATCTCAGGCAGAACTTCTGCACCACAGATCTAGGGTGGGTGATGGGAACAACTCCTGGTTAAAATGCCACAAAGAGATGCCCCAAAACACAAAGAAAGGAAAGCCAATGCAATATTTCCTAATTTTTGAAAGGTCTGAAATGGGGGTTACTGTGCTTGATCCAGGCTACAAAGGGAAAATCAGACTGCTGGTCCTGAGGTGAAGAAGACTATGTGTGGAATAAAAGAGATCCCTTAGGGCATCCCTTGGTCTTACCGCTCCCTGCGACTAAGGTCAATGGAAAATGACAACAACCTCAGTCCAGGCAGTACTACTAATGGCCCAGGGCCTCCGGGAAAGAAGGTTTTGTCTCCACCCCCGGCGAGTTAAGATCCAAGACCAGCTGAGGTGCTCGCTGAAGGCAAAGGGAATAGAGAATGGGTAGTGGAAGAAGGTAGTTATAAATAACAGTGCGACCGTGTAACTAGTTACGGAAATGTGTAATTGTACTTCCTCCTTGTTCTGTTAGGAATACATTTGCATATATTATACGGCAAACATTTTTTCCCCTTCTATTACCCCTTTGTCATGTAAAGTGAGATGTACTGACTTTAAATCACAGTAGTTACATACTTTAAACTTTACATCCTATTGTTTCAGGTAGAGGATACCAAGAAGAAGAGTAAACATCAAAGATTTCACCTCCTCTTCTGGGGAGTGGGTCAGTGCATATTCGGCTGTATGTGGAATAGGTGTAGCATGTTAGGCGGAATTATGGTCATGTTATGATCTTCCTTTGGAGACTAAGTAGGCTTTAAGGAGAAGCATGTGGGTTCCAAGTAGACAAGGGGTACACTTATGATGGTAAGTTTTACGTGCTAACTTGACTGAGCCACAGTGTGTTCAGATACTTAACCAAATACCTGGGTGTTTCCGTGTGTTTCTGGATAAAATTAACATTTAAAACTGGTCACCCGAGTGAGGCAGATTATGCTCCCTGATGACGGTGGGCCTCATCAAATCAGTTGAAGGCCTGAATAAAATCCAAAGGGTCATCCTTCACTGAGGAAGTGAGAATTCTGCCTGACTGCCTTCAAGCTAAGACACGAGTTTTTTTTCCTTCCTTTGGACTTGAACTGAAACATCAACTCTCCCTGGATCTCCAGCTTGCTGGCTCACTCTGTAGATCTTAGGAGTGAACATCTTGGGACTTAATAGTCTTTCTAATAACGTGAGGCAATTCTTTATAATAAATCAATGTCAATCTCAATAGTGGTATGTGTGTGTGTGTATATATATGTGTGTGTGTGTATATATATATATATCAACTGATATGATGATATGATATGATGATATCATTGAGGCTACAAAAGAACATTCAAAGGAATTGGGGAGCATCTAAAACTTGAGGAGAGAGGCAGCATCACGCCATAAAGGAGTTTGAGGTTCAGTAGGGCAGGGCAGGAGGGTGTTTAGCCTACCAAAAAGAAGCCTCGAATACTGTAAGGTAAATTCTAAGATGTAACCTTTTCAAGAGTTTTGAAGGCAGGAAGTGTATCCGGATTGTGCAAAGAGGAAAGACTAAAACGCACAAAGAAGAAAGCTCACGTTGCTACCCAAAATATTGTTCCCAGTGTGGTCAGTTTTTTTGCGGACAAGGAGCTATAAATACCTGAAGAACCTAGATGGGAGACTTTTTCCAGGAGCCCTAGGTCTCTGAATGGGTGCTTCAGAGAATACTGGGAGGTGGCCCATCATTGAAGGATGAGTACCAGGGCTCAAGGGACTACAGCTCTGTGGTCAAAGCTCCACCCACCATCACCGATGCCACCACAAATGTTGTCCAGAGTGCCCAGTACACTACTCAGAAAGGTGCCATTCATATATTTATCTACGTTATGTGAACGATGCCTTCCTGAGTAGGGAACTGAACACAGTGCAGCCAAAGGTGGCAACCCCGACCTTGTTAACAAAGTGATGTGAAATCCTGCAGAACCTACGGCTGAGGCTCTTCCTGGAACGCTCCCTGCCTAGGTTTTAGAAGGCTCTTTAAAGTGTCCTGAGTTGAACCAGCACTAGGTGGGTGGTTCTAAGAGTCGAAAAGTGACAGCTGTGGGCAGGTAGCCATATGGGCGATCCGAGGGCCAGAGGCGATGTCGTACTTGTGTGCATTACTTCACTCTAAGAGGTGCCAATCATAATTTTAGCTACATGAATGGCACATCTTGAAGTGGAGCACTGCACAGAGCTGAGCTGAAGGTGGCAATCCTGCCCAACCCCCAAGAACCCTCCCTCACTATGCCGGTTCAGTCAACACCCCAGCACTCAGTCAGTGAGGGATAAGCAGATACACCCCAAAGACCTGGAAAGCAAGTGCTGTGCTCCCCCTCTCTCTTATTCCTTTACCTGAGTGCTGACCCCTCAACTGCTGTGCATTTAATGGCACAGATTCGAGGACTGAGAGAAACGAGCCTTCTTACTTTCCTCTTCTCCCTTCCTCTTGGACTTCGAATACTTGCCCACATTATTCTGCTTGTTTTCAATGTGACATAGTTGGTGCATGAAAAACTACTTTCTATTTCCCCAAAGTCAGTTGTTAAGCAGAAAGGACCACATAACTCACTCATCATATCTAATATTGCAGACCCACTAGAGCTCAGCTGGAATAGTGCTGGACAGAATCGTCTCCTGCTTCACACCTTGATTCTTCCTTATGCCACCACGTAGGCTTTGGTTTGGCATCCTCTGGTCAGAGATGGAGGTCTGCAGCAACAGACGAAGAGGCAACATTATATACTAGAAAGTCAACATGCACACAAAGCAACACATGCTGCACATGCAAACATATGTAACATGCAAGCAATACACACAAACACAGGTAACACACGCAAACACATGACACATGCAAATAGAAATGCAGATAATGAAACAAACCGAAAGATAATCCACACAAAACAGTACAGTGCAAACAATAAAAAATTAAAATACTACTGAAAATTCTAAATAACACACATTTAAAAAACATCAGTCGACAGAGCAGTGAAAAGGATGCACAAAATACAACAAATTCAAATACGCAAACCTTCACAGGAAACAAACCCAAAAAAACAATCAGCAAAGAAATGATAATAAGAAACAATGCATAAACCAAATTTCAATGAAGAGATAAAAACAAGAATTCTACAAAAAATAAACAACAAAAAACATAACATATATTGTCACACATACAAATAAAAACCTCCAAAACATACACAGTAAAAATGACTTCACTCCTCAATACACACAAAACCTTAGGGCAAACTGCAAAGGAGACCCTGTTGCAACCTGGCCCATATTAGAGATAGATTCTGCAGCCTAGGGCTTGGTGCCTGCTCACCCTCTCCTGTGACAGCTGTGGATTAAGAGTGACACCTCAAATGAGCAAGAGAATTGGCATAAAAACAGTCACATAAACCAAAGGAACAGAATAGAGAGCCCAGAAATAAACCCACGCATATATAGTCAACTAATCTTTGACAACGGCGCCAAGAACACACACTTCAATAAATGGTGCTGGGAAAATTGGATATTCACACACAGAAGAATGAAACGGGACCCATACCTTACACTGCTCACAAAAATTAACTCAAAATGGATTAAAAATGTAAAGGTAAGACCCAAAACCATAAAACTCCTAGAAGAAAACATAGGTAAAAGCTCCTTGACTTGACATTGGTTTTGGCGATAATTTTTTGGATAAGATACTAGAAGCATAGGCAACAAAAGTTAAAATAAACAAGTGAGACGACATCAAACTAAAAAGCTTCTACACAACATAGGAAACAATAAATTGAAAAGGCAACCTTTAGAATGGAAGAAAATATTTGCAAACCACATATTTAATAAGAGATTAATATCACACACATATAAGGAACTCGAACAACCCAATAGCAAAAAAAAAAAAAGAAAAAAAAAGCAAATAATCCAATTAAAAAAATGGGCATTGGGCTTGAATAGGCATTTTTCCAAAGAAGACATACAAAGATCCAAGAGGCACATGAAAAGGTGCTCAATATCACTAATTATCAGGGAAATGCAAATCAAAATCACAATGATTTGCATTTATCAGGGAAATGCAAATCAAAATCACAACGAGATATCACCTCACACCTGTTACGATGGCTGCCATCCAAAAGCCATTAGATAAGTGTGTCAAGAATGTGAAGAAAAGCAAAGTGTTGTGCACTGCGGGTGGGAATATAAAGTGGTGCAGCCACTACAGAAAACAGTATAGCGTTTCCTCAAAGAATTAAAAATAGATCTATCATATGATTCAGCAATCTCACTTCTGGGTATTCACCCACAGGAAACGAAAACACGAACGCAAAAAGATATCTGCACCCCCTTGTTCACTGCAGCGTTATTTACAAAAGCCAAGACACAGAAACAACCTAGGTGTTCATCAATGGATAAATGGATATAGAAAATGTGATGTATATATACAGCAGAAAATAACTGAGCCATAAAAAGAAGGAAATCTTGCCATTTGTGACAACATGGATGGACCTTGAGGGCATGATGCTAAGTGAATTAAGTCAGACAGAGAAAGATAAATACTGAATGATGTCACTTACATGTGGAATTTAGAACAAACAAACAAACAAACATAAAAGCCAAATTCATAGATACGGAGAGATTGTTTGGTCCTCAGAGGCGAGGGGTAGGGTGTGAGTAAAACGGGTGAAGGTGGTCAAAAGGTACAAATTCCAAATTATAAGATAAATGAGTCCTAGGGATGTAATGTACAGTGTGGTGACTACACTTAACAATACTGTGTTGTATATTTGCAAGCTGCTAAGACAGTGGGTTTTAAAAGTTCTCATCACAAGAAAAAAATATTTTGTAACTATGCGTCATAGATGTTCAGTAGACCTAACTGTGGTAGTCATTTTGCAGTATATATGTTATGTTGTGCACCCCCCACAAAATATACTGTTATATATCAATTATATCTCAATATTTAAAAAATTGTTTTGCCACCACCAAAATAATCCTCTAAGAAACGTCAAATGACGCCTCAGCATTTCAGGCTCCTGCACTGCAAATTTCCTGACGCGTCTTTCAGTGTTATTTAGCTAAACTCCAACCCATAGCAGAGCCAATGAATAACATCGAGAACCTCCTTGGGAGGAAGTGGGGTTTTAGGTGCCAGGACCATGGGGTCAGAAAGCCTACTTCCTCTTGAGGTACAGGAAAAGAAAAAACATCCCATATAAACAAACAGAAATGGTTTACAAAATAGACTTTCTGAGACTTTCTGTGAGACCTATTTGCTGAGAGCATTTTTCCCACATTTTCGTTCTATCTCTCAAGGTGTTTTCAACTCTTGTGACAATATGCAATTGAATAAACTCAGAATGAAGTTCGGGGTAAAGGATTTCCCAAAACAAATGTGACTTTGAGAGATGAGCGGCCAGAATCTAAAGTTCTCGAGGACAGGAAAGTGAGAGGATTTGGGCCAATCCATACCTAGCTGCAATACTTTTCATAGAAAAAGGAAGATTGGGGTGAAGTAAATAGATCCAAACATCCCCAAATCCTTGGCCTTTCTACTTAGTTACCCATCACAGACAATAAAAATCTCAGAATAAATAAGAGAAACCACATGAGGACATTGCAGTTCTGATGGGGCAGTGATTTCATTTCCATGAGAAAAGGAGAGGGACGAGGAGTCTTACCCAGCTTGCCTTGTGTTGCTAAGTGGGGGATTGGGGAACCCCACGCCTGAGTTGACATCTTCTGTTGGGCAGGGGGCCATAGGGTAACAGGCACGTCTGCCATTTCTTTCCAAGCCTGAAGCTCCTAACCGGTTCACCTTCCTCTTTCCACTTTTCTGAGTTTTCCCTTAGTTGTGTTTTGTGTTATTTCCAGCATGAGAGGTGGACTTAGCTGAGATGTGCAGGGCTTGGTTTATGCCACCTCGTCTGAACTGGAAGTCTCCCGTTTTATTGACAAGATTTGGACTTGCAATGATTTTGAGGAAAATATTTTGAGAATCTTGGTTTGAAGCCCATGACAACTACTGGAATAGTTTTGATGAGGAAGCAGCTATTTCATCTCCCTGTCACGTGCATCCTTGGAGAATGTTTTAGAGCAGAGAAAAGAGGTGGTAAGTGATAGGATATTCATGACTATCTAGTCAAAAGCAGCTGTCACAAATACAGGACTGAGAAACAGGAGTAGAGAATATCAGATGTACCCATGTCTGCCTTCATCCACCACCCGCATTCTACACAACTTCTACTCTCATCCCAGCCCTGACCCTCTCACTGGACACCCGAAGACAGAGGTGGCAGACTTCTTTCTCATTCCTTCTGTCTTATCCCATTCGGCTGCTATAACAAAGTACCAGAGACTGACTGGGTGGCTTGTAAACAACATAAATTTATTGCTCACAGTTCTGGAGGCTGGAAGTGTGAGGTCAGGAGCAAGCAGCACAGTCACATTCTGGTGAAGGTTCTCTTCAATTTTGCTGATTTTCTTTAGGAAAAGATTTCTTAGATGTGACATCAAAAGCACGATCTATAAAAGAGCAAATGGAAAAATTGGGTCTCATCCAAATTAAGTTCTTCTGTTCTTTGGAAGACATGCTAAAAGAGAATGAAGAGAAAATCCACATGGGACAGAATGGCAGAAAATATCTGCAAATCACCTATCTGATAAAGGACTTATATCCAGAATTTATAAAGAACTCTTAATACTCATTGATAAGAAATCAAACATAATTAAAAATGGACAAGATTTGATTAGGTACTTCACCTAAAGAGATATAGGGATGGAGATTAATCACATGAAAAGATGCTCTAAAGCATTAGTAAACAGGGAAATGCAAAATAAAACCACAGTGAAGTACCATGACACATCCATTCGAATGGCTAAAATTACAATGATAGGTAATTAAAAGTGCCACCAAAGAGGCAGAACAACCGAAACTATCATAAACTGGCAGGTGAAATGTGAAACGGTATAACCACTTCGGAAAGCAGCTTGTTAATTTCTTTAAAAAGAAAGACATAGGCCTACTGTGTTATACAAATCAGCCTTCTAAAGAGAGTTAAAGCATTTAACTTTTACACCAAGGCTCATAGCTATTTTATTTTTCATAGTCAAGGCGAAATCACTCCAAACTGGAGACTAATGCCCATCAACAGGTGACTGCATTAAACAAACAAACAAACAAACAAACCTGTGGGATATCGACACAATGGAATACTAATCAGCCATAAAAATAAATGAACTATTGATTCACATAGCAATGTGGATGGATTTCAAAAATAATCATGCTGAGGGAAATAAACTAGACCAAAAAAAAGTATGTACGCCATGATTCCACTTTGATAAAAATCTAGAAAGTCAAATATAATTTCTAGTGACTCAAAGCAGATCGGTGGTTGCCTGGGCATGCAGTGGTAACTGAAGGGGAAAGAATGAGAAATCAAGGGGCAGGAGGAATCTTTTGGAGATGATGGATAATATTCTGTATTTAGATTGTGGTAATGATTTCATGGCTGTATAAATAAGCCAGAATATAATAAATCGTAGATTTCAAATTATACCTTAATAATGTTTTATAAATGGAAATGTAAAGAACTAGAATAGCTAAAAATAAAATAAAGTCATTCCCTAAAATAAAGTCATCCCTTAATACAAAAACCTTACAATAATACAAACTCATACACACAAATAAAAAAATATATATGTAAGCTAAAAAATTCACAAATACAAATAATCCATCCCTAACAAAACAATTTATACTTCGGTGTACCAAAACCTTTATAAACAATAAAAAAATCAGTCAGAAAAACAAGGCACAAATAAATCAATAATAAAACAAAACCAATAAGAGTTTTAAAAAAAATCCCTACCAATAATCCTCCATGTAAGCCAAGCTCAATAAATAGGGTTTAAAAAAATAAAGTTACAACAAAGTCCAAACAAAAAGAATACACGAATATATCGATAAGAAAATATAATGCGAATATCAAACCATATAAGCATACACAGACACTGAAGCAAAACATATAAAACCCAAACGAACTCCTACAACTTGCGTGAATCAAACCCCAAAACAATAAACACACATAGATACCCACAAAACGTAAAGAGCCCCACACAAATATTAAAGGGAAAAAAAGCAAAACCCACTCCAAAAAAATCATACGAATTTAAAAAATCACAAGACACGAGAAAAATGCACACATAAATACACACACACACACACACGCACACACACACACACACACACTCTCTCTCTCTCTCTCTAAAATTCCAAAGCACCTCTCAGAACAAACCAAACAAAACACATAAATCAAAACCAAATCAGTAACAGGCAAAGAAACCCAGATTTGAACCAAACACAAATAATTAAAAAGTAAGACCCCCCCAAATCCAAAAACAAGATGAATATTCACTAATTAAGACAAAATTCTAACTAAAAAATCCCTCAAGCATACAAGCAAACAATAACAAGCCAGAACGCCATATACAGAAATAGAAACAAATAAACAACAACAAAAAAACTAATTAAAACAGCAAAGGCCAGATTCTAAAAACAAATACACACAGACTCTGCAAATGAATGCACAATTATAAGCAAAATAATTACAAAAAGCAAAGAAACAAATAATAAACCAGGTACCAAAGTCCAAATAAATATTACTAACCAAAACTGATCTGAAAGTTCAAACCAAATTAATATACAATATGTATGTGAACAGTTCAACTAACGTATGGACATCAACACACACATATACTCACATATGAGCTCTCTCTCGCACCTTTTCAAAAACAGGCACACAATCAATTCTGAGGACAATGTGCAGTGGCGCCACGGTCACTGCCTGGCACAATGTGAGACTTTCTACGCAGGGAAATCCATAGAGCTCATGAGAGGGGAGCGGAACCCTTGAGTGGTAGACACTGATTATATATAGGTGGTAATGTAGCAATATCAGGAGATAAAATAGATTCCCTTCCTCTTGGGCATAATCTAAATTTCCCCCAAGATCTGGAGTGGGGTACAACATGTAAGTGACTTGAGATGAGAGCAAAATTCTACAGACTTCCACTCGCCCATTCGATGCACTGATACCACGTGGTTTATGGGATGTCATCTGGGCATCAGGATGAAGGAGCCACAGCCCCACTGCCCTGCGTGGCGGCATAGACCACCTGCTTCCCACTCACCGCTCCGGTCCCGCGCACGGTCTCCAGGGGTCCGGTGTCATCGCTCTTCTCTCCATGGGTCTTGTTTTCCTTTGTGAAGACGTTGGGTTAAGAACGAACAAGCCTAGGAATGTGGAAGGGAAAAGACAAAGTGACATGTCTTCATTTTCAAGAGGTCTAAGATTAGTACCTTCTCTTCCTTTTATCCTTTCACAGAATTTAAAAAAATAACATGTTAAATAGCATACAAGGAACTAACCAAATGAAATATTCTGGGCATCTTCTTAACCCCTATGGTCATAGAGAATTCAAAAAGACTTCATATAGATACATGAAGATACATACATACATACGTATATATGTAAAGATTTTAAAATATGCATATATTTACATACATATACTTTAAAAGAAAATGTATATATATTTCCCAGTAAGAAAGTGCGCCCCAACCCCTGGGGAAAGACTTGTCCTCAATCCTGAGAGAGCAAAAGGGCTTTGGGGTATTAAAGGAAGCTTCTGAGGCAGAAGGGAACTTGAAAAGCCCCAAAGAAAAAGGGAAAAGCTTGGGAACTATAAGGAATGTTGGCAAGAAAACACAGGGGGGCATACAGAGTACTCGGGTTTTGCCAACAGGAGGAATTCTGACAACACAGAGGGGAAGCCACACCCTCACTGCGACTTTTACACGTGAGCGGGCACACCTCTTTTGACAAGGGTATCGAATGCCTGGAGAACCTCCATGGGTGACTTTCCCCACCTGCTAATGAGTCAACTGAGGTAGCCCAGCAGTGGGAGGACAGCATCGCCCTGCCCCGATCCCCGAGGACCATCCCAAGGGCTCTTGCTAGGGACAGAGCCCTGGAGTCATGCGTTTGGGTGGTCTCCCTTTCCCCATGCTGGACTCTGGCTTCAGCTCTGCTCCCAGCTCCCCCATCGCTTCTCATGGAAGGTCTCCTGTGCTGCTGTCACCTCCCGAGGCTCCAGGACCGTTCTTAGTTTCACAAAATTCCACAAATCCTCCTATTCTCATCTTCCATCCTAACCCACTCTTAGTCTTATCATTTTCTATTAGAGTCTGTGTTCTATTTTCTTGATTAT
>NW_006436301.1:1585394-1619658 GCF_000325575.1 Pteropus alecto | reverse complement strand
AAGGCAGTGTGCCAATAGCTTAACTCCTGATGACATCTAGACCATAAGTAAGCCTGGGGGCTTCCATGCAGTTTCATCTGTGATAGAGTAACGCCCATAATAAAGGCTCCTTGGTGGGTGACATAAACGAAGACAGAAATGATGTGGTGATAAAATCTGAGAGTTTATAAAAGTCTATGTACCTCATGCAATGGGAGATACAAGATGTCACTAGCCTGTTAGCATTGGGAAGGGAGGGACTCTGTGCTGTTCACCTCAGCATCCCCAGTGTACAGGCCTTGGCACGTAGTAGGACCCCCAACAAATGCACACCGATGAGATGTCCCAGTTTATGCACGACACAGAGGGATTTTAAAAAGATGGTAAAAACGCAAACCTATAGGACTGTTTAAGTCATATTACTCCTCAAAGACCAGGCAGCTAGTTATTAAATCATACATTATTTAAATAATGGCCTTTTCCATGTAGAAACACATTCCATTTACAACTCTAACTGATGTTGTATCCTCTGCAATTGTAATGTCCTTTAGAGATGAAATGTGATCTTTCATCCCTTTTGTATTCTTGGCACCATCTAGAAATCTCAATAAAGTAGATGATCCATTAATCAAAAAAAATGCAAACTTATAATAACTTCCCTAATTCTTTCCACCAAGTAAGACCCCACTGCAAAACGACACCGTAATCAGCCATATCCATGTGCTGGTTAAAGACGAGGACAAAGATGAAATGAGCCCAATTACAGGAGTTTTCCAAACCCATCTTTTCCATGATCTATGTTCATCCCTTGATTCTCCAAAGAGGACAAAATTCACTGCTTGGTGCCCTAAAGCAGATCTCAAGAAAACCACACATTCCTCCTCGCCCCCCAGTCTTATATACGGCTGCAATTAGTAGGATACTCCAGCTCTATCATTTCTGACATTGTGTGGCCAGTGTTGTGCTCCCCTGGGGGACTGTTAAAAACCAAAGAGCAAATGGGTGACATCGACAAGATGGCGGGCTGGGAGGTCCCAAAACTCATCTCCCCACAAAAGCAACAAAAACAACAAACAGCTACGCTCCAGTGAAAATAGCTCAGAGGAAGCTCTGGACGACAACGAAGCAGCAGCGGAAACCCTGAGCAAGGTACGCAAACACCAAGCATGGAAATGTGCCGGAAGCATTTTACCTGCATCATCCCACCCCATCTTGCAGTCCAAAGCAGCTCTCACCAGGAGGGGTCCCCTGGAGAACTTCACTCCCATGGGAAAATGAGACCAGGAGAAACCAAGCAAGCCACACTGCCTTCACCACTGAGGAACCCCCTACCAGCTAGTCTTCACCAATGCTGATCCCAGCTCAGAGCCCCTGTCTCTGTGTCCACCTGGGGCTGGAGCTGTTGCTGTGGTGAGATCTGTCCCCAGGGTCCCCATTTGCTGCTGTGCCCACTCTTCAAAATTGGGCTACCACAGTGAGCCACCAGAGCTGCTGCTGCTCTGTACCCTGCTTGTGGGGCCAAAGTCATGGGCTTTGACCACTCTATGCCCCACTCTCTGCATCCTAATTTGCTGCTTGAGCCACCAATGCCAGGTGGCGCTGTGCAGTCCTGTACCCCACCCCACCCCACTGCACCCTGGTCCCACCCATTGCCTAGGTCCTGAGTTAGAACTTTGACCTGCCATCCCCAGAGCGTGCCACTACTGCACCATGTTCCCTGGGCCCAAGCTACCTTTGTACCTTGTCATCTCAGGGCCTGTGCTACTGTTGCATCCCCCTCCCCATCCCGAGTCACTGTGACATGTCCCTGAGACCCATCCCATATCTACAGGAGACCTTGGGCATGGTGGCCCCACCACAACCACCTTCACGTGAAAATCTTTCCTCACCAAAACCAGTCCCAAGAACCTAGAAGAGGTGATTGCTCCCCCAAATGTGCTGATATTGACCAATGCCACTAGAAACACAAAAAAAGCAAGCAAACACGACGCCGCTAAAGGAACACAGTAATTTTCTAGTAATGGAGCCCCCAAAATTGAGATCTGTGAGTTCCCTGAAAAAGAATTTAAAATAATGATTTTTAAGAGAGCTCTATGAGAATCAAGAGAAATGAACTCAGGCAAATAACGCATGAACAAAACTGAAGTTCCACAAGGAAACAGCCCCCAAACCCTGGACAGAGAGCCTGGTCCCTGAGCATCAAAGCCCTGGGGCCTGGACCATTGGCCCTCCTGCTCCATCTCTGCAAAGAGGAAGTGGAGCCCACAGTACTGACCCTTCCACAGGAAGTGGACCATGCTGGGTGGGCAGGATACGAATGCTTCAGTAGTTAACTGTAACTGGATGCAAGTTGGAAGACCAACGTCAAACATCAGCCTCTTGTAACTGCATGGAGCAAAATGAGCAACTTTAGTGGTGGGAATGAGATGTCCTCTGTGGGAGCGAGGTGATGTCTTAGAACGTCAAAGAATTTGCAACAACATGGATGGATCTCGAAAACATGCTAAGCAAAGTAAGTCAGATGGAAAAAGTCAAGAACCATTATGATCTTGCTCATATGTAGGATGTAAAACTGAAAGCAACAATGAATAAGAAAACAAAAACCCATAGACACAGACAACAGTGTAGTGATTGCCAGAGGAAAAGGGGGGAGAGGGAGGTAAAAAGGGGTTAAAGGTCAAATATAAGGTGACGGAAGGAGATCTGACTTTGGGAGGTGAACACACAATATACAGATGATATATTATAGAATTGTACATGAGACATATAATTTTATTAACCAATGTCACCCCAATAAACTTATTTTTGAAAAACTCTCAAAAAATTTTGAGGAAAAAAATGATGAGTGTCAGAGTGTAAAGAGAGTAAAAGTTTTGGGAAATGTTGGATCAGTTGGTAATGTCATGTATGATCCAAACGCATACCCAAAAGAATAGAAAACTTTTAGATCCATTAAAAAAGAAGCGGCTTCAATCCCTAAGATTCAATAAGGGCCAGCTGTGAGGGAAACTGAAGAAACAAGAGAGAATTTGGGATTCAAAAGGGGAAAAGTTTTGAAAGTAGTGAAGGGAATTAATAGGTGTAAAAAGGTTATGAGTTTGGGAAGAAAGGAAGAAAATTGGGTTCTACAGAGCGGAGGGGAGGGCTTGATTCTTCTAGCAAATCTCATTTCCATATGGTCAGGCCACTTTCAGACAAAGGAATTTAAATCACTGAATGGTCTATAGGGGAAGCTGCTCCCCTGGGACATCAGTCTCTAGGTTTTGCACCTTGGGAGGCCATTAAGAAAGTTCACTGAGGTAGCCCAATAGTGAAATGGGGCAAAGGTACCGAGCTCAAAAGAAAGCAGTTGTCTGAATGCTAAGAAACATCTGCCAATTTTAGGGCCACCACCTATGTGTGTATGTTATGCATTTCCAGCCAAGATGACGTTAGAGGGCAGGGGTCCCCAACCCCTGGGCTACAAACCAGTACCATCCATGGCCTATTAGAAAGCGGGCTGCTTAGCAGGGCAAGCAAGCAAAGCTTCATCTATGTCTGCAGCTGCTCCCCAGCACTAGCATCACCGCTTCGGCTCCACGTGAGATCATCAGGCATTAGATTCTCATAGGAGCACCAGTCCCTGGTCCCAAAAAGGTTGGGGACTACTGGATAATCCCTTTGATACAAAAATAAGCAAAACCAACCAAATATGTGTATATATGTATAGAAAAAGGCCTAGAAGGATACGAACCAAACCACCAGAAGCTAGGTCAAAGGTCCCCAACCCCCAAGCTGTGGACTGGTACCAGTTCGTCGCCTGTTAGCAACGGGGCCGCACAGCAGGAGGTGAGTGGCGGGTGGGTGAGCAAAGCTTCATCAGTATTTGCAGCCGCTTCCCAGCAATAGCATTACCGCCTCAGCTCCACCTCAGATCATCAGGCATTAGATTCTCATAGAAGCACCAGTCTCTGGTGCTAAAAAGGTTGGGGGCCACTGCTCTAGGAAACTAATTTATCCTCCTGACCAAAACAATGAAAAAGAACTGACATACTATAGGAAACAAGAGTTTACCGGAAATCAAGCAGTAAAGGGACAGTGGTCCCTGAGAGATTCAAAGCCTGGTGACATCAGGATATATACTGATTTCCTAACGGAGGAATGCGCAATATACGTAGTGCTTCCCATGAACTACGGCAGTGCCGAGATGGTCCCCAGGACTGTGATGTCTCTCTTGTAGTCTCTCCCTGAAGGAGCTGGGTTAAGAATAGAGAGGGAAGCCTATGCACTGTGTTTTTAGTTCCAAAGGTCTGAGAAGTGAAACCTCTCATCACTTCAACGAGCGTTTATTTCACATATAACGCAAGAGATAGTTAAAAGAAAGTGTACAAACAGACTAACTGAATGGAAAGTTCTGGTCATTATCTGAATTGCTGCCGATATCGTGGCATATTAACAAAGGAAGAGCTTCCAGACTCCTAAGAAAAGATGTGGCATCAGGGTACAAGACGGGAAAGGGTGAGAGAGAGCACGAGGGACTCAACCCAGATCTTGTTCCTAGGCACTCAGGCCCATTTTGGACAGAGGTATGTAAATCCTTGAAGAACTTGGATGGGAAGTGTTCCCAAGAGCCCTGAGATCTTAGGTATGGTCTTTCCAGAGACATTTAAGAGACTTCGGAGAGGATGGTGATTTGGCCAAAGTGAGCACAGCTGTGGCCAGAAAAACATGCCACCTCCTCTACTAGGACTGCCACATGTGGTTGAAAATGTTGTGAATTACCACACTCGAAAAAGTGCCAATCATATTTTAGTGTACCTGAATGGCACTCTTTAGAGTGGGGCACTGCACAAAGCATGGTTATATATGGTGACCCCGACCAAATGCTCCCGAGCCATGTTCCTTTCATAGTCACCTAATGTTTCCAGCACACGTGTGGCCCCAGGATTTATACAAAAAAAAAATCTAAAATCTATGAGCATCCACGCCAGTGTCCTCCCTCCTCCATCCCCCCCCCACCCCCAGCATTAGTATCCCCTCACCTGCTGCAGGCTGGATTTGTAGGTTTTCAGGCTGAGAAAGACTGATCCTTTCTTTTCTCACTCAGAAGAAATACATCCTCATCTGTGTTAATCTGTTGGTTTTCAAGTATTTAGAAGTGACGCTTTATATATGAGTTGTTCTCCTCCAAAGCTGAAGTTCCCATCAACACACCCACCACACCCTTCTCCATCCCAAACGTCAGCTCATACTTCCAAGTCCCTTAGGGGAAGGCAGGATCCTAAGACAGTCTTGAAGATGAGCCCCATGCACATGCCCTGCATAATCTCCCCCCTTTAGAGTCAGCAGGACGTTTGAACTTTATAGGATATCATTCCCATGATTATGTTTTATAGCCAAAGGGATGTTACAGATGTAATTAAGGTCACTAATTTTTTGACTCTGATTTATTCAAAGGTAGATTATCCTGAGTGACCTGACCTAATTAGGTAACCTCTTTAAAAGAGGATACAGAGGCCAGAGACAAGAGAGCAGCCTTGAGGCAGCTAACTGCTCTGTTGCTGACAGAATCGTATGGCAAGGAACAGTAGGGGTCTCTAGGAAGCAAAAGCCTCCATCCTATGGCTGAAAGAAAATGAAGTTTGGCAATCTTCAAAGAGGACCTCAAGCTTCAGATGAGCTCACAACTCCAGTTAACACCTTGATTCCGGCCTCGTGAGACCTTCTGCCAAGGATCCAGTGAAGCTGTATACAGACTCCCGACCCACAGAAACCGGGATAATAAATATGTATCGTTTTAAGCTGTTATGATTGGAGTCATTTGTTAAGTAGAAATTGCAAATTAATACACCACTGTTTGGAGTTCCAAACCTTAATGATAAAAACAAAAAGCAGCAGAGAAAACATGCATAAATCTCAAGGGAGACAAGGAAAGAGTAACTGGTAGTTGCCAACAAGCAGAAAGTAGAAATCCCTTTTTCTCCTTCCCCAGAGAAGAAAGAAAATATGAAATTTACCTGGATTGATTTCCAAGAAAGAAAATGAGGTTAGAGCCCAGAAATGTTCTGTTTCTTCTCTCATTCTTGAAATCGTTGGCTTTTTTTTTTTTTTTTTATCAGAGGTCTGGGTGTAGAAAAGACATTTTCCAAACTTTCCATTCTAAGTCACAGGCCTCCATGAGTATGTGTTTTTCTGGCTTGCACACACGCCCTAAGATAACATGGAAGAAAGCAGGTAAATGAGTGTTAAGACCAAAGACATTCTTGGTTTAAGAGCATGAAAATAAGGTTACAGAAAAGCTTATGGGTTGACAAGTTGGAAAATTCAGAAAACTACATACCTGTGCAAGTTACTTGCTATGAGGAGAGAAAGTAAGTTTAGAAGCGAGGGGCACTTAAGCTGGATTCTAGAATCCGGGGGCCTATTTCACCTTCCCTAGCTTAAAAAATGAGTCAAGGCTGTACCTCACATCACCCATAAATACAGAAGACTCAAAATATTTATATGCACCCAGTCATATATGGCCCCAAGTTGGTTCCTATTCGTGATCATAGCCCCTTCTCCTTTATTCCCAGTAGAAATATTATTAGATGAAACAAAGAAAGTTGCCCAATAGCTATGGACTCTGAAGTTTCTGAGAGAGCTGGTCGGCAAAGAATTTGACACCAATCTCTCCCACCCACCCCTACTCAACCCTTCTTTACGTTCACATGAGCAGCTTTGTCTGGGACCTTTGGTTCCTAAACTTGTCTCCGGGAATTCATCTACAGAGTCCCCTGAGCTGGCCCCACGCAGGGGTCGGCATCAGGGGAACCGCGTGTCCCCCGAGCAAGCGGCCCTCTGGAGGGCCGAACACTCCCCAGCCACCCGCGCACAGGGGCGCCGCGCACGTTGCATATGTCATGTGTTACTCCACTCTCAAAGCTGTCAATCACACTTTATGACACATGATTGCCGTCTTTGGAGCAGGGTAACGCACAAAGAATGTCCGAGGACCGCGGCCCCGCCGAGTTGCCCGTCCACGCTCCTCCCGAAAAGCCCGCCATGGCCCCGGCTGCGAGCGGTACCGGCCTTCACCCAACACCGTTCACCAGCGCCACGCCGCTGTCCTCCCGCACCCCGCTGCCCCGACTGGTGTCCCCTCACAGTCTGGGCTTTTCTCAAGGCAGCTGAGAAACTAATAACCATTAAGCCCCCTTGTTAGGGGCGCCTGCTCAGGGAAGAAATATCCACGTATGCCTTATCTTACTCCTTTCCCCACTGTTCTGTAAAAAGCATCAACAGGCAGCGTGTATTCCCCCGACCCTTTCATTAAGCAGAAGACTTCATGTCACCAACCCAGCTCGCCTCACCTGCTATGAGTCCCTCTACCTGAGTTACCTACACCGTCTCCTGAGACAAAGGCATGATCAGGGAAAACATACACAATACTAGATGTAAAGAACGAGAGAACCTGCAGTAAATGCTGGGGTGGAGGGAATAGAAATCTCTTTTCTTCCTCAGACCCTGGGGTGTAAAAAGCCCATATGACTTCCTAGGAGTGACTTAGTAAATGGAACGTATACCCGACACCTGAGGATGTGCATACATTCCTTCGGCTCTTATGTTTTCTTGGTCTTTCCCTGGAACAAGATTGTTTAGAGCACATTATTGCATTTTTGTGAGATATGCTATGTGAAGCCTGGGGGTTTGAGTATTTAAGGTGACTGTGGCCTACAAAAGGGGTTCTGTCTCCCTCCAGCTCCCATTGAAGAGCCGTAGTGTACTCTCGGAAGTTGCAATCCTCCAGCATTTCTCATCCACTCCATAAACCCAGCTTAACGCTTCCGAAGCCAAACACCAGTGGTGAGAGCTCGTGGTGCTGTCCCACCACTCAGCCCACCATCGTGGAGTGCAGGCTCTGTTGCAGGCACAGGGCATGACAGTACTGCGTCTCTACTTCCCCCAGCTCGGCCACTGGGTGGAGGTTCCGCATGAGGTGGAGCAGGCCAAGGAGAACAGTATCTACTGCCACTGATAAGCACCCTCTTTGTAAAGCCGAGACGTCACTCTGAGAGAAGCAGGCCACTGCCTTTGGTGCTAGCTCCAAATGAGTCTGTTATTTTCCCTTTGTGTGAGAAGCTGGCCTGAGTCACGGGTGCCCTTAAGGTTGTCCCTGAAGAACATGACTTTGTGTTTGACAGCGTGTGGGGAAGGCCACAGCCAGCCACGGTCTCGAAAACAATGTAGATTCTGGTGATCGGTAAATGGAGTGAGGCTGTGGCGCACTGAGAGCGATGAGCTAAAGACTAGTCCTAGTCCCACTTGTTTACCAGGGAGAACTCGGGAGAGAGATACTAGTAAGAGCCCTCATGGTGTCTGAACAAACCTCAAAGATTTTCCTTGGAACGACCTGTGCAAAAGGGTCTGAATTATTTAGATCAAACTCTGGAGCATCTTTTGCCTAAAACATTTTGAAAACTATATAACAATCGGCCTGTGATTAGGAAGGCTAAGGGCTGGATATGATACACGCAGAGGCAGACAGCTTGATAGAGAGATCAGGAAAAGAAAGAGTCAAAGGGGATGCTGCAAAAACCACTGTCTTCTCAGAATGACCGCGCGCATGCTGAGTTCTGTGCCCTACCAGAGAAAACGCGAGCCACTTCACACTGCAGACACCACTTCACTAATACGGTATTGCCAAGGCAATGAACAAGCAGAAAACAACAACAACAAAGCAACTCCAGGGTGGGGGGGATCGATTTTAGTTGAAAGCGTTGCTATAATTTAATCGTCTCAAATGCCCAGCTTTCAACTAAAATTACGAGATCTGCAGAGGAAAGGAAAGGAAAATGTATCCCATCCATAGGAGAAAAACAGACAACAGAAACTTCCTGTGAGATGTTCCAAATATCACACTCATAGATTATGACTTTAAGGTAAACATTACAAATATTTTAAAGGAAATAAACAAGCCATTATTTGAGAAGTAAAAGAAGCTATGAGGGCATGTATAGCAAGACATACCCTCTTATAAAACGTGTATATACAAATAGGTATAAAATATATTTTAAGAAAAAGAATATTCTAGAGTTTAAAAGCCCAATATCTGAAATGAAAAAAAATCAATAAGGGGTTCACTAGTAGATTGAATTAGAAGGAATAAAATTAGTAACTTGAGAACAGGTCGACTGTGATGGCACTTTATAAAATACAGCGTAAAATGAATGCAGAAAAATGAGTAGAGCCTCAGAGAAAGCTGGAACATCAGAAAACACAACGAAATATCATGATGGAATACGAAAAGCAGAGGAGAAAGGGAATGGATCCGAAAAATATCTTCCAAGAAATGTAGCTGATACCCCTCAGATGTGATAAAAAAAATTAATCTATACACATCAAAAATGTGTGAGAAACCCAACATAGGATAAAGACAAAGAAATCAGACTGTCACATATTCTATTCAATCTCTTGGTGCTGGGTAGTGGGGGTTTGGTGAGGAGGGAGGGAGAGGAGAGAGAGAAGTAGATATATACATATTGAGAAAAAGGGATTTTATTTTCTGAGTTTTCATCAGAAAAAATGGTGGTCAGAAGACACTGGGATAAGATATTCAAAATGCTGAACGAAAATCTATTAACATTCAGATACCTAAGATGAAAAGCTCTGAGGTATCACATTGAAAGCAAAATCTAAAAATGTATGTTTAAGAAAATTAGATCAGTAAACCACAGAGTGAGAGAAATTTATGTAAATCACATTTTTTGTCAAGAGAATTATAATCAGAGTATATAATAAACTCTGAAAGTCCCACAATAAGAAATAAAAAACCTAATACAACGGGGCAAAGTTTCAACCGACACTCACCATAGAAGACTGTGGATGGCAAATAACATAAAAAGATAGTCAATCCAGTTAGTCAATAAAGAAATACATGCCAGTGCGCTGTGACTATCAGTTTAACAGGCAGTTGCAACCCCTTTAAGAGAAGAGACTGAAGTCTCAGTCTCTGATAAGGATTCCTTTGGGTCAAAATTAATCGGAACTGGCAAAAGCATAATTTAAAATATCTTCAATTACTTTTCCTCTTTTTTTTTTTTCTTTTAAAAAACACATTCAATTTCTTACTGGTGAATTTTGGAAACCTCCCAGGCAAGAGCAAGGCCCCGCACATAAAGCATCGTGGCAACAGCTACTTTGTTCTTATTTCCCCCACTTCCTATCCTCCTGTCTTGGGGATACATTATCCAGCTTGACAGCTAATCTTTGTTTGTGCGCTCCCCTTTCCTTCTCACTGCTCCAAACCTAGTGCCTCAATATTTCCATGAATTCGCATCACAAAATCCTTTGGAATGGGACAGAACTCTGTGGGCTAGAGGTGGGTATGAACAGCAAGAACAGATCAACAGGAAAAGCTGAGATTGCCTTTTTTGCCAAAGAATAGGGGAAGTCTTGGAGCACTGAGAGATTGGAGATTGATTCTATCCGTTACCTAATATAGGACTTGGCTCAAATAGCGCCTTGTCAGAGAAGCCTTCTCTGACCACTCTGTTTGAAACTGCCACATCTCCTCCTTTCTGGAGCACTGCCCAGCCTTCCATACGCTTTATTGTTTCTCCATAGTACTCTGGACTGTTGCTCAGAGTTCCCATTCTACTCACTTACTAGCTATTGTATATTTGTACTGACAGCACATCAGCTTCTTCAATACAGTAAGTTCTGCCTGTCCTGTTGGCCTACCGTATTCGCAGTATCTCACGGATTGAACTAGTATTCAGAATGCACTCGGTGATTTTTCAGTTACACGGATCAGTGGATAGTCCATCTAATCTCAGCTTCCAGGTCTATGTCCAATCTGGGGTTTTCAGATGTCCTGTGCATATACAGCGCCTGGCTAAAACCATGCTGAAATTCCAACATGGTTGGAGAAGCCCACCAGGGAACTCTGTTGCTCCTATGAAGATGGAGTGGGATTGCAGCATATAGAGAGCAGCATATTGACAATAGTCTAGGTATTGTCTGAACCAGGGAGTTTTAATTGGCAGAATTAAAGAAAGGCTATATCCCCAATGCAAACCTCCTTCTCACTGGCCTTATGTCTTTACAATAAAGTGTTACAGACTATTCGACGACTTCTTTGGGATGAATTTTCCACAGGAACTTCAGCCACCACACAAGTTGAACTCGTTGAGCATTACTCTATTCAGGAAGATGCACTTCATAATATAATAATTATGAATAGTGCCTTCCTAAATAGGGCACTGCACACAGCAGAGTGAAGGTGGCTCTCTGCCCAACCCACCCCGTACCAATGTAGCTCTTCTCACACCTGTCCAATCCCCGACACCACAGCATGACATTCATCATTTTCTCTAAGAACTCAGCACTTCCTACTTTAGTGCCCCCACCTTCCATCTCTCCCTGAGTAAGGTCCCCCTCACCTGCTCTATATATCTGTGGAAGGTTTTTACGCCCAAGAGAGATTAAGTCTCTTCCTGGTTTTTCTTCTGCACTTAAGAAATATTTTTATTTTCTCTAACCTGCTGGTATTCAAGTTGTTAGGCACTAAGTATTGAAAATATCCACTTTCCCCCAAAGTAAACCAAACCACCCTCTAAAACGAAACAAAAAAACAAAATAATTAAAATACCCCCACAATTTCTTTATTGTAAATCTACGTACTATTACTGAAAACATACTGAAACCCTTCAGAAGTAATGCAGAGATCAGTCAAGGAGTGCTAACATTGAGAGGGCGTTTTATTAATCCCTGGAGAGGAAACTAAGCCTTTAACTTACCATTGTTGAATTCCCAGAGATGTGAGCTTAAATCCCAGAGATGTCCTTTTTTCCTCCTCTCAGCTCTACGTTATCTTGGCCCTTGATGGGGGTGTGGTTGTTGACAGTGTATTTCTCCACTTTTCCATTCTGTGATACAGGTGTCCAGCACTCTAACTTTCCGATGACCAACTGACCCTAAGAGATAACAGAGAGTGTGTAAAGAGCATGTAAAGGTGACAAGAGACCACAAACAAGTCACAGCCTAAGAGAATGGGAGCCATGTTATGCACATCTCACAGAGAAAGAGGAAAGGATCTGGAAAGACAGCTCTGACTAAGGTAATCGCCACAGAGAGAGAAGAAAGGACTCAGGGAAGGGACATTTCAATTGGACTTTCCTGTCTTTTTTTTTTTCCTTTAATAGACTAAAAAAGCAAGTCAAGTTCCTGTTTCACAGAACTGTTTTCACATCTTCCATAAATAAACCTGAGCCATCTGTGACCCTAGTATCTGGTCTGTGATAAGAAGTTTTTATGGGTAAAATCACAATGGCCTCTCTCAGCTCTGACGGTCTACTTACTGGTACTTACTCCACCTCAGCTATGCCCTGCAGCCGATTATCCCAGTATAGGAAGTGTGATGGGACAGACAGGATTCTTCCACCTGGAGAACAAAGAAAAAACAGCTGCATCCCTTCATGTTTGTCTTCAGGCAGGAGAGTAAGAATTCAGAAGAATTCTTTGATGTAGGCAGTTCAGTACTGAACTTGACTGTATAGTAAACTTGAATGTTTTTGTTCTGCTAGAGACCCAGGAAGAAAGACTAAAATAATATATTCTCAGGCTGCCAAATCCCTGGGCTGACTGACGGGTCCCCTTCTCTTTGTGAGATGAGGGGCACCTACTCTGAACACCCAACCCCACCAGTGAACAGAACAGTCGCCTTGGACCTTTCTGAAACGGTGTCTACAAGAACCAGACTATGTCTGTTGTGCTTCTCATCTGTGATTTAATGTCTTTTTGATATGGTTACTGTGTAAGGAAATAGAATCCTCCTGAACACACATTTGCAGTCATTTCCTCACTCATGAGAAGGCCATTCCCTATCTCTCTCCTCTGTGCCCACTCGCTTTTCCCCTTGAGCTTCCTGTCCGGTCCCACTTTCACTGGAGAGAAAAGAAGTGGTGGCCAACTCACCCTGCTTCGCTGTTGCCTGGTAAAAGTGGGAGCTCTGCTCCCCACTGGGCCCTATCGCCCTAACGAGAGGAGGAAAAGCAAAGTGCCCACTAGTCCCGCCTCCCTCCACTATCATTCTGCCTCTAACGTCAAGAGCAAGTAAAGGCTCAGCTTCCCTTTGGGCTCTTGATATTCTCCAATAAAAAGGACCAAGGATCCTTGGATAAGTGGTGAAATCTAGGGATGAGGCAAGGAAATTACAAGACAAGCCTAGAGCATCGTATAGTACCAGAAAAGTTATGAAGTGCTCAAAAAACTAAAGGACGAGGACACATCGAGAGGACACAGGGGCCAACCTAAAAGAGCTCCCAATGGCCAAATCTGGAACAACTGGAACAGCAGTAGCAACAGAATGAATAATGCAGTATTTCATTATAACCCAAAGTAGAAAGTAAATATATATGAATCCATATCAATACAAATTAAATAAACGAAGAAATGAACAAATGGGGAGAAGATGCAAATCTTCTTTACAGAATGATTCCAAATAATATATATATTACACAGTGCCACTCCAAGGGGTGTCACTTACTCCACCTTCTCCTCCCCCACAACCTTTGCATGTGGGCTTTACTTAGTAACCAACTTTCAAATAATAAAGTATGCAATGAGAAACGATATGAACATTTCAATGGCGAAATCTGACAAACACTAACATAACCAAGTGATCAAGGCTGACATCATCAGTGATATCATGTATATGTCATGGACCTCCTGATGTGATGTGCTAAGAAGAGTACGTCACCTGTGTGGCACTTTTTCGGAAACTCAGTATCTTGAGTCTAATCTTGAGAAAAGAAAAACGTCAGAGTAATTCAAATTGGGTCAGTCAAAAGGGTACATTAGTACTATTCCTCAATATTATGAAGGTCATAAAAAACAAGGAAAGACTAGAAAATTGTCACAGATTCGAGGAGACAGAAGATACGAAGACTAAATACAATATTATCTGTTGGATTAAATCCTGGAACAGAAAAAGGACATTAATGGGCCAAACTAATGAAATCCGAATAAAGTCCGATGTTTAGTTAATAGCAATATGATAATGTTGATTTTTTAGTTTTGAATAATATATCACAGTAATGTAAGCTACTAACATTAAAAGGAAACTGAAATTGAGTGAGGGGTATATGGAAACTCTCTGTATTAACTTTGCAACTTTTCTGTAAATCTAAAATTATTCCAAGATAAAGATTTATTTATTTTTTTAAATTAAGTGGTATATTTTGAACTAAGACTGGAACAGTTAATATTGTTTAGATTCCAATTTTCCCCAATTTTGTCTATAGATTCAAAAAAATGTGAGTCAAATGTGTCTGCTGTTTTTTTGTTTGTTTGTTTGTTTGTTTTTGTAGGAATTTACCAGGTGAGTCTTAAGCTTATATGGAAATTAATCTAATTCAGGGGTCCCCAACCAGTCCGTGGCCTGTCAGGAACGGGGTCGCACAGTAGGAAGTGAGCAAAGGGCAAGGGAGCGAAGCTTCATCTGTATCTGCACTCGCTCTCTAGCCCTAGCATCACCGCCTCTGCTCCACTTCAGGTCATCAGGCGTTAGATTCTTATAGGAGCACCTGTCCCTGGTGCCCAAAAGGTTGCAGAACGCTGATCTAATTCATTAAAAACAAAATATAAACAAAACAATCTTGGAAAAATATAACACATTTGTAGGTATCACACTATTCAATTTCAAGACTTACAATGAAGCTAAAATATTCAAGTCGAATACAGAGATTTCATCAGTGGAATAGCATAGAAATAAACCCACAATTATACGGCCAATTGATTTTGACAAAGGCAACTAGGCAACCTAACAGTAACAGAAAAATCTTTTCAATAAATGCTAATGTAAGATCTAAATATCCTCAGGGATAATATAAACCTAGTTGGCTTGCAAGACCAATCATGCACCTAAACATTAAAGTAAAGCAATAAAGCTTGTAAAAAAAAAAACATAGCGAATATCACTGTGACCTTGGGGTAGGCAAATCTTTCTCAGAGAGTACATAAAAGCACTAAACTAAATCTAAAATAAAATATTGATTTTTAAAATGTTCATCAAATTAAATTCTGTGCTCATCAAAATATATCATTAGGAAAGAAATGTTCATAACAAAGAGTAGGATAAAATATTTTTAGTGTAACCAGAATATAGATAGCGCTCTTACAACACAAAGAAAGAAAAGAAAAACATTAGAAAAAATTAGCAATATATTTGTATTGTCGTCTCACAAACATAAAGAAATTGTCAATAATCACATGAAAATATGCTCAAAACCATCCATCATTACAGAAATGCACATTACAACCATAATTAGATACTACTAAATATGTATTAGAATACCCAAAATTAAACAGCCAGACGATGACCAAGTGTCAGCAAGAATGTGAAGGGACTAGAACTCTCGTGTATTGCTGGTGAGAGTTTAGTGGTATAACCATATTAGAACATTATTTGGCAGTTTCTTGTAATGTTAAATTACATCTACCCCATGACCCTGCAATTCAATTCTTATGTATTCACCCAAGAGAAATGAGTAACAATCAGAAATGAGTATAGAAGACAGAATTCGAAGTACAAATAGTGATTTTTACTCACGATACCTAAACACGTTTCAGTGCACAGATATACTTTGAAGCATCTAGAGTGTTTCTTTCTTTCTTTCTTTCTTTTTTTTCAATTTGGCAGTATTTTGCAAAGCTTCTCATTCAAAGGTGGATGACATGAGATACAATGCTGTATAATTACTTAGTAACTGTGAACAAGGGAGAGAGTCAATCTGCACATATTATGTAAAAGAACATATTTTCTGAAAGAGTGGAGGGGGAGAGAGAATGAGGTAAAGAGAATATCGGCCAAGATTATCTGAACAGTTGCCTCCTTTTTCTGACTTGGGTTTCCAATTTGCCTCCTGATATGTATGTTCTTAGACTCAGGCTTTTCAAAAAAAAGTACTAATTCATTGCAGAATCATGTCACAAATGTTTGAACAAGGTGATCAGTGTAGAATAACATTCCCCGAGGTTTAGAAATGGAATTTTCTTACAAGTAAAACCGTTTTGAGTTTCACAGCTAGGTCTCTGGGAAGTTGTAGGGCTAAGTCCATTAATTTAAACCCATGAGGTTCTTTTATCTACTGTAAAGGTTTGTTTATCATTGGTGAATTCACTGCAACCACTGTATTTGAAAAAGGCTTTGAAAGGCATAAAAATGTAATGGGAAATAAAAGAGAAGATAATAGAAATGAACATGAATGCCTACATGTTTTGACTAGAAAACCAAATTTTACATAAGAATGCCAATCGTTGCATGCATTTTCTTTTCTTTAAAAACTTCGATGTTCTAAATGGACATGTCAACTACTTAGGTCTATTCCAAAATAATTTTATCCTTTTTGTGTGTGGTCATGACTGTGGAGAACTGTTATATAATCTATTGTATCATGGGCCAAACAACTTTTTTCTCTAATTCCTCCATTCAACAAACATTTAGTGAGCCAATAAATGGCTAAAGAACATTATGGCTACACTCAAAGCTAAGGGGCATTCACCGACAAGCCTACAAGCACTAGATTCAGGGGATTCTTACTCTCTAGCCTCTGTAACCCTATCTGGTTCTTATTCTGATTAAAATAGCTTTGACTCTCTTTTTGTTCACCCTCCAATTGACTGTTTTCACTTAGTGTGAATTTATAGAATGATAAACAGGAATTTATCTTTTAAAATCTATGGTATGTCAGTGGTAACTGCAGAAGCGTATAAGTAGACCACTGAAAGTATTCTCTGCCCAATCCAGCACCACCACTGAAAGTATTCATTGTTAGAGATCAAGCTTTGATTTGTCCCTGAAAATTGAATTAATGTTTCTCACACGGATATCATCAGAATGACACCCATAGTAAAGTAAGAAACTGCAAACTCCAGTTCAGAAATTACAAAAACAGGAGTCGATTCTCTAAACCTGTCAATAACCTTTTATGAAAACTCATTCCAAGGAAAGATTTCTGAGATACATATGAAAGACACCGACTCTAACTAACACAAGGATCTCATGAATTTTCATTTTAGTTACAAATTAACACCTGCTGGCAAAAAGTACTAATTCTTTAACAAATTGCAAATTAGTGATTGCAATTGCAACAGGGGTGCTAATTTTCATTTACTAAATGCTGTTAAAAAAACCCTTTTATAATTCACGTCCTTTAACATCAATATCATCATATTTTCATCATTTTTAAATTGAAGGTGGTTACTTTCTGAATTTCTACGTAAAACCCAAACTAAAATACAAAAAGGGAAATAAAATTATCAAGTGAAGGTATGTTGCATGTATATGTAGTTGTGTCTCTGTGTGTGTATGTGTGTGTGTGCATACATGGATAAGAAGGTATATATGGGCGCATGGCATGAAGGTGTACTTGCATGTGTGTGCACATGTGGGTAAGTGAAGGAAATATATTTAGACTTGACAATGGTTTCATAACCTGTTTTTTCAGTTATAATTAATTTATCATTGATGGTGCGTGACATTATTTCAACTGGCATGTATTCTAACATTGTGTGTAATTGTTATGTTTTATTTGAATGTGTATTAGAAAAACACTAATTAATAAATAAAACTTTTGGCTTCATAAATATTATTTGTCAGAAAGAAACCAAATATAAAAAAATGATTTGATATAAAGAATATAAGAAGTAAATTACCGTAGAGGTAAAATATGAACATGACAAAATTGTAAATAAGTTACAGAGACCCTGAAGTTTAGGGTAAAATGATTTAAATCTGCTGCAAAAAAAAATGGAACACAAAAGAAGTGTCTTTATATTTTATATTTGTATTTAGCCAGCAGACCAAGTTATCTTCATTGAGGTGGTAATGAAATAATTATGGCAAAAATAATCTATTATACTATAATTGGCATTATGTTTATACCTATGTTGTTGTTTACAAGTGATTACAAATGCTATAGTACGAGCATGAGGTAAAGAATTATGTGAACGAGCTTAGTCAGTTATACAGTAAAATACTATGAAAAAGTCACTTTGCATAAGCTGGAGAAAGAAACGCCTGTGATGCTGCAGCTCCTTAGATCACAGTATCGGCATACAATCACTCAACATGAAGACTGAAATGGGTCATGTGATATCTCACTGGGATTAAAGATGCACATACCAAACTTTATTACATTAAATCACATACCGCTTTCCCTGATTATGTATTTCTATAGCCAACCTGAGGTCCGGAGGTTTTACAGAACTCACTGAATCTGGATCACTAAGCTGGATTTTTAATTATTGTATAATGAGCCAGAAATTATGTTGGGAATCGGTAAGGATGAAATGTACTGACTGACACATGCAGAATGAGAAATTGGATAACACATGGCCTAGCATATTTGGCAGTATCCAGTTATATGATTTACAGATAATACATAATGTAGACAAAGGATTTTGAGAATTTCATTGGAAAACTGTCATAGCATCAGCTAAATTTGATTTCATGAGCTATTCAAATCTTTATGGTATTGTGTTCCTTAACCATGCATATAACATTCGCCATAAACTCTTAGATCCATAAAAGACAAATACTACCAGGATTCCCTGGCTCCTAAAACCTGTTATTTGTTTATTAACAAAATTAGAATATCTTTTGGTCATTGATGGCCTTAGAGCTGTTTTGGGGTAAAGAGTAGAAGTTTCTTGTAGTATAATAAGGAGGAAAAGAAGATATAGGATTGATGAGTACAAAAACCTCCCAGAAAGTAAGAAAAAGAAGTGATTTTGTAGTCAGTAAAGGTAATACAGAGAAGTACATGTTTGGTTCATTTGCAGTCACCACCTGTCATTTAAGAGCCCTCAGGACAAATGTCACAATATCGAATGGCATGAGTTAAGAAACAGACTTTATCGGGGAGAAGGAAAAATTGCAAGAACTGAACCGACACAAAATGAGAAGGCGCAAGTCCTCTATTATTCAGTTATCCCACAGAAAGAAGGGTTAGTGTCTCACTCTGTTGCAAAAACAGGATGAGCTAAGTTAATATAGAGAGAACTCCGATTGCTATCCCTTCTTCTTTTAGGCACATGTGAGAATGTAATCTTGACAGATGGGATACAAATAGATTCCTGGCACAAGGCAGTCTGTTTTCAGGTGCTGGCTTTACGTAGGAGCTATACAGGAACTGCTGCTATCTGGAGTCAGAGGAACTTTGGGTTCCCTGGAATGATATAGTTTCCCTTCCCCATTAAACCCCGATCTTGGATGCAACCACTCCAGATGAGAGAAGAAAAGACTGAAGTCACAGTTTATTGTTCTAGCGACTCAGAATAAGACACTAAGTTTATGTTAAACTTTCTAAATCCATCCATCCTTCCATCCATCCATCCTTCCATCCATCCATCCATCCATCCATCCTTCCATCCTTCCATCCTTCCTTCCTTTCCTTCCTTCCTTCCTCCCTCCCTCCGTTCCATGTGTGTATTCTGCAGTTTTATTTTCGATTCATTCATTGTTTGATATCATTTTGTTATCTATATAAATAATGTTATATTATTTATATAATGTATTTGCTATATACTATATAAAATTATAATGTCATAATTATATCAATATAGTAATATGATTTATTTATATTCATTATATAGTACATACTAACCTATTACATGTAACTATATATAATAGGTTATGTAGATTATATATATAATCTCCTACTAATGCTTCTTGCATCAAATCTCTTAATACATATCTCCTAATGATACAGGGACCATATTGCTCCATTGGCACATTCTACCAATCCTTAACGAAAGAAATAACATCAATTCTACCCAATCTCTTAGAGAATATAGGAGGAAATAATACTGTCTACTCAATTCTGAAGCCACCCACCATTTTCCTGGTTCTAAAACCAGATATGTGCCTCAGAAGAAAAGTAAAATATGAACCAGTATTTCTCATAAACGTCAACACAAATATCCTTAAAAACATTTTTTTTTTAAGCAAATCAACCCAGCAACATATAAAAGGATATTATGTTATAGCCCAATAGAGTTTATTCCAGGAGTGCACAGCTGGTGTAACATTCAAATATTAATGTAATTTATTTCATGAAAAAAAAAAATGAAAAAAATCAGATAACTTCAATTAATGCATTTGAAAAAAGTCAGCCCCTATTCATGATAAATTCATCAGCAAACTATGCACAGAAGGGAATTTTACTCTGATAAAGGGCAACTACAAAAAAGAAAACATCAACAACAACAAAAAACCAACACAGATATCATAATACTTTGTGGTAAAAAAAATGTGAATGTTCTCCTCTCTAGAGCTGGGGAGAAAATAAGGATATTGGCTCTCATTACTTACATTCAATGTTATAATGGGAGTCTTAGCACAATAAAGCAAAATAAATTTCTTAATAAAGACATACAGATGATGGAGGAGGAAGCTAAAATTGCCTTTATTTGCAGATGGCATGATATCTATGAAGCAAATCCTAAGGAATTTACCAAAGTTACTAGAACTGACACACGTGAGTTTAGTAAGTTTGCAGGATATAAAGTATAGGAAAATTGCTTGTAATTTAATTGGAAATGAGAAAGAAGGCCACCTACGATAACGCAAAAATGGGCAATACTTAGGTTATTTTAGCCACTACATTTTATTCTAAATGGAGATATGCTTTCATTATACCTTCTATGAAATTAATCTTGAAATTTCCTGTTTTTACATTTGGGGAAAAAAATCTAAACTTATTAACTTCATGCCTTCTAAACAATGCCTTGCACATACTATTTACTTTATAAGCCTTAAACTTGCCTTTAGTCAAAAGTAATAATCTTCTTTCTGTAAGATTAAATTAAGTTAAAATTATTGGCATTTATTAATATGCATAGCCATAGAGGGACAGAAAGCTGAATCTAGTGTTTGACTGACTTTGAACTCATGCATTCAAGAAAAGTGGTCATTTAAATGCTTCATGACTTTTATATAAAATTAATATAATTCTATAATTTCGAAGGTTTATAAAAATCATTAATGTATAGAGCTATTTATATGATTGTTCTACTCTTTAGAGTAAATTGAGTTAAAGAGCTTGAATCTGTTAAATATTAATATGCTATGGGAGAATTAAACAAAGTAATAGAATACAGACTTCTCAAAATAGTTACATATAAAATAGAAAAGTTTTGCTTAATTTCATCAGATTCTTTGCCACTAACATTTGAGTGAAAGGGCTTCTTCTCATGGAAATATTTAATAGGTATAGACTATAAACCTCACCAAGACAGAGACTTGATTTAGTTCACTGCTGTATTCCCAGAGCCTACTATCTCAATGCCTGAGAGTAGCTGTCAATCAATACTAATTAAAGAAGCGAATACGTAACAGTTTTCTTTGAAATTATCTACTGAAGAACTTCTATAAACCTTAAGATTTCTGATTAAAAATGAAAAAATAAAGTTTTCAAGAAGAGAATAATGATAGTCTTCTAAGCTATGACCATTTATATTGCATTGATGATAATAATAAAATAATAAAACAGTAAGGTAAAAGTGATGGAATAAATTTTTATCGCAACAAGAATAAAGGAGAGGTATGCTATATTACATGTGAAATGCCTATTATAGAGTTTGATACATAAGTATGAGCTCACTAAATTAGTCACTACAGAGACACAGGTAGCATAAGAAAACCAGAGATGCAGAGTCCAAAGAAAGGCAGGATGAGGAATTCCTTCAATGGCTAGCCTCCAGGAGACTATTTGGGCATTATTCGCACCACTCTGAACCCTTCTTCTCTGTCCCATCTGCCAGTATTGCAGTTGGCATCTTAATTCAAGAAGTTCCCAACAACCTACCAACCACTAACAATACCTTGAAAGTCTATTGGTGTAGCTGATCTGATGTCTCCAAGTCACGTGTTCTAACATTTAAGACCTAGTACATCTCATCCCATTGGTTTTCTTTCCTCATGTGTGTGTATGTATATATTTTTATATATTTATATGTATATATAAAATTTGAATATGTATTGGAATATATATGCATATATATTATTTTGAATTATCACAACTTAATAGGAGAGTTTGCTTATGTATTTTAGCAAAGAAAGTGATTTTGTTCAAATATAAGATTGCATTTCAGCCTCAGAGTATGTAATCCAGCTATAGTATAGTACTGGATTTGTGACATTCAAAAGAGTAACTTAAGATGTGGAGGGGTTTTAGCTAAAATAAGGTGCTTTAAGTATTGTGAAGTACCTTCTATCTTGAGTTAATGAGATTGCTCCATCACTTCCTCAGAGAGCTGAAAACCAGGGAAGTGAGTAACTCATTGGAACTTGTTTGAATCATTTATCGCAACATTTCTAGGAAGTTCAAGATAGCTCCTGATTCTATGTTTGCACAATTGCAAATGATTTCTTTAGTGTTTACAGAAAGTATATTTTCCTCTTGTAGATTTGCATATGATTTAAGAAGGATTGCTTTTCACGTGAGGCTTTTTTCCTCCATATTAAAGCTGCAGTGGGCACAGTTGTTACATGGGTGATGATTTCTGATGGAATGGCAAATGGTCCAAGTTCATCTAATGTGAATAAAAGAAACTAACTCATTTTACTACACGAACACAGAATCCAGAGGACCTCGGAGCCTTTTTCCAGTCAGAATGAAATATTTCCTTAGAGTCCTTCTGTATTTCCCCAAATGTGCTTATTAGGGTTAGTACCAGCTGAAGTGAGAAATCTCAGAAGATTTTCTATATAGACAGAGAATAACAGTTTAGATTAAGATTGAATAAACAACAGGAATATGCATATGTTGTAGCTCCACTTTTGTACATTTCCATGAATTTTACTAGGCAATTTGCATTAGGGAGTCATAGATCTATTTTCCTGAACTTTCAGCACTATCTAAAAACACAGAATAAATTCTCTTAGTACAATGCTATATTTAGCATTTTACTTGATAATATATATTATGCGACACCGATTCAACATTAAGCACTCAGACTGTAAACAGACATGGAGAATTCCTGGTAGATTTGTGTGTGCAAACCATTTCCACATCATCCACTAACCAAACTTGGGACTGTATGCTCCTCTGCCATTTCAATCTACTAATTGTCTCCTCACTTCACTGGTAGCCCAGACAATGTGATGACTTTGGTCTTCTCCACGCAATTGGCCCTTCTGTTTGACAGAGATTCAGTTTCTATGCCTTTTAGTCCTTCGATATACTTTCTGTGAATTCATCTCTGCATTCCAGTTGTGTAACAAAGATTTTTTTTTGTCATCCTTAAAATCTAGAACTCTTGTCATAGCTATCCTCGACCTTCATAAGATCACCCACTTCTCTCAAATTCCTCTTATTTATTTTTTTTAGCAAATATTTGAGTGCCTACAGCATACAAGGCATTGGCGATACAGGAAGGCTATACAAATTACATGTGGCAGGAGATTATTGAAATTGTTATCTACTGGGATTGCTTAACTATCTGTGTGCCCTGTCAAACTGTAAATTTTGAGAGAGCAGAGATCCTGCGTCGCCATCTTCAGTCCCAATATTGTCACAGCTGTCTGAACTAGATCTAGATTATACCAACATGGTCTGGGCCTTCTCGCATACGTGCCCTGGCATTAGAATTGTAAAGACCATTTTCCTCTCTGGCTTGTCTGTACCTGTTTGTGGGTAAGGACCAGTTTTGTTTGCAGTTTTGTCAGTTTACAGATTTTACAAGTCTGTGCCTAATAAGATTATATTAAGGTGATGTTGATAAAGAGTCAGTATCTGCCTGAAGTGGGTTCTCAAATTTGATCCCGAAACTTTACTCATCACAATTTATTCATTCATTCATGAAAATATTACTCAGTGCCTATCATATGCCAAGTACTGTCCTGGAAGCTAATATAACTCAGAATTCAAGTTCACCATATCCCTTACTCTTAGACATAGAACAGTATATGGACATAAAGGAGACTGTAAACAATGCTGTAAATGAGACTATCTCTTTCTCGGCAGCACAATACCATAAATTACCTCATGATATCCTGCTTCCTTTTATTATTGGAAATGAAATCGAAATCATTTCATATTCAAAACTCAGCAGACCATGTGCTGCAAAACCCAGATGTTTATGGTTTTATTATCTGAAATTCTCTTCTGCTATAATGCATTGACACATAGCCAGCATCAGTGTATATATGCAGAAAAAAAATGTACTAACAATGTTACTGGAGTGATTAGTCTCTAAATATTATCATTTGAATTTAGGTTATTTTTATCTGCAATTGTTCTTGTTTGGTTATATATTTTATGCAGATATGTAGTAGCCACATAAGTTATCTCTAGATATCTGGTTTATAGCATATAGCACGTGGCAAACTTTATTTTCTCTCTAATTTATTAAAAGAGATTGTAAATCTTTTGAGGGGAGGTGCACCATAGGAACAATGTTGTAGAGACAGATTAGCTCAAAGCTTTATATAAAGCCTTATTTGTCCTTCCCCGTTTCCTCAAATCAAACTTTAACACCTTTCAGGAGAAAGGAGAGTATTAGAAAAATTGAAAGAAAATTAACTCAGTGCCTCTACAGTACACTGCACTGAAGGACTCTCACCGAATATTTGTTGATTTGATGAAATGAGAGGCAACTCAATCTAATCAATGGTATAGCTCAGGTGCCTGTTATGTAATATGTATATCCAGTGAGAGAGGCCACAAGAATTTTAGTAATAGTTGACTTTCCCCTTATAATTGAACAGACAAAGTTAGAAAGTCAGGGATTTTGTTTTTTTTTCTCGTAAAGTCTAAACGTAGTAATACATTTATATAAAACTTAACGAAGGGTTTCAGATCAAATCTCAGAACATTAGAAATGACTGGATTACAGCTGAGAATCAGTCTCTATTTGGAAATACGGAATGTTCATCTCATTCCTCAGAATTTTTCAGAAAATTAGAATGTGTCACCTCTAATTAATGAGAAATTCTTAACCCCATGAATATGCAGTTTCTATGTTCAGATATTTCAGACTGGATGTGTATTTGATGTGTTTTTTTAATTTAGATTTTATCCTTTTATTAGTAGGCTGTAAGAAGAAATAGCTTTCTTATGAAGATAAAGATCTTTGTTTTGAATATTTTAGTAACTTGTAATGCGGTACTCCATTGACTTGATTCTCAAATACTTTTAGTGATAAACACCAGCTCTGCTTCTTGCCTGAAATCCAGACTTCTATAATTTCAGTCATTTGTTTATTCACTGATTCATTTTCATCTATTTCTGAATCAAATATTTGCTGAGAACCTACTGTGTGCTAAGCCCTGCCCTAGACATTTATACATGTAATCTTCCCTGTACCACCCCCACCTAGCAGATGCTTTGAGTTTGATTCTGCAATGGTATACAAAGAGGTTATATTAATGTGACATTTCTAGGCATTTTCTTACTGTTTATCACTACTTTATTTTTCTACCCCACTGTCTCATTCATAGAGCCAACTGTGTCTACCAGATAAAACCCTCTTGATTTCCTTCCTGACTGTAGTAGACAGAATCAAAGATGACTCCCAGTTGCTCCTGCCTTTGGTAGTCATGCCTTTTTGCGAGCTCCTCTTTCTGAGTATGGATGAGACCTATGGCTTGATTCTGACTAAAGGAATACAGCAGAAGCGATGGGTGATGATAGTCCACTTCCAGGATTACACTATACATAAATGAGGCATCTGTGTAGCTAGGAGATTCTCTCACTTGCCGGCTTTCATGGGGCAAGTGGCTATGTTGGGGAGTCCCATATGTCAAGGAATTGAGGCTGACTTCCAGCTAACAGCCATCAAGAAAATGAGGTCTTCAGTCCAACAGTGTCTATAGGAAACAATTCCAACAAACACATGAGCTCAGAGGTAGATTTTTCCCCAACTGAGCCTCAGCTAAGACCACAGACCCAGGTGGCACATTGATTTCAGCCTTGTGAAACCCTGAGGCAGAGGACCCAGACAAGCTGTGCCCAGATTCCTGACCCACAGATACAGCGAGACAATAAATGTGTGCTATTTAAACACTAAGTTTGTGGTAATACTGTTATGCAACGATAGGTAATTAACACCAAATACTTCTATTTTCGTGTTTTCCATTGGTTCTACTTTTCTCCATCCTCTCTTTAAATATGATGTTCCAAAATTATACACCTCAGATATCTCCTAGTTTTTCTTGCTAATTTATATAAGTGCTATTTATGTAAAGCCATCATCTCTTGTTATCATCTAATAGAGTCTAACTGGATTCTATAACATCATCTCCCCATTTTTGTACAACATCTTCCCTGTTTTCAGAAGTGTTGCTTCAAGGATCAGATTATGCCATTTCTCATCTTTGAAAAAGCACTTTCCTTTCCAACTCATTTGAGACTGCTATTACCCTGATCTCAAAAACAAAGACATTACAAAAGAAGAAAAGTAAAGGCTGATATCCTGCATTTTCATATATCAATAACAAACTATCAGAAAGAGAAATTAAAAAAAAAACACTCCCATTTAAAGTTGCATCAAAAAAAAAAAAAAAACCAAAAAAAAAAAAAAAAAACACCTAGGAATAAATTTAACCAAGGAGGTGAAAAACCCATACTAGAAAAATCATGACACTGAAGAAAGAAACTGGAAAAGATGCAAATAAATGGAAGCATATACCATGCTCACGGATAGGAAGAATTAACATCATTAAAATGTCTCTACTATTCAAAGCAATCTACAAGTTCAATGCAATCCCTATTAAAATATCAATGGCCTGTTTCAGAGAACTAGAATAAATAATCCTAAAATTTATATAGAACCACAAAAGACCCCAAATAGCCACAGCAATCTTGAGAAAGAAAAACAAAGTCGGAGGTATCATACTACTTGATATCAAACTACACTACAAAGTTATAGTAAGGAAAACAGCATAGTACTGGCATAAAAACAGACACATAGATCAATGGCACAGAATAGAGAGCCCAGAAATAAACCCAGACCTATATGGTCAATTAATTTATGATAAAGTAGGCAGGAATATACAATGGCATAAAGACAGTCTCTTCAATAAATGGTGCTGGGAAAACTGAACAGATACATGCAAAAAATGAAACGAGACCACTTTCGTATACCATATACAAAAATAAAGTTGAAATGGATTAAATATTTAAATATAAGACATATTTATTTAAATATAAAACTCCTAGAAGAAAACATAGGCAGCAAACTTTTTGACATGGCTCTTAGTAATATATTTTTGGATATATCTCCTCAGGCAGGGGTAACGAACAAACAATAAAAAAAAACACAAATGATATTACTTCAAACTAGAAAGCTTTTTGCACAGCAAAGGAAACCACTGACAAAATGAAAAGACAACCTACTGAATGAGAGAACATATTCATCAATGATACATCCAATAGCGGCTAATATCCAAAATTTATAAGGAAGTCATACAACTCAACACCAAAAAACAAAACAAAATAAAACAAAACTAACAGTCCAATTAAAAAGTGGGCAGAGGACCTGAATAGACATTTTTCCAAAGAGGACATAAAGATGGCAAATAGACATCTGAAAAAATGCGCAACTTCACCAATCATCAGAGAAATGCAAATTAAACCACAATGAGGTATCACCTCATACCTGTCAGATTGGCTATCATCAATAAATCAAAAAACAAGTGTTGTGAAGGATATGGAGAAAAGGGAACCCTCATGTACTGTTGGTGGGATTGTAAATTAGTGCAGCCACTAGGGAAAAGAGTTTGGAGGTTCCTGAAAAAAATTAAAATAGTACTACTTTATGACCCAGAAATCCCACTTCTGAAATCTAAAACACTGGGTTCGAAAAAGATATATGCATCCCTATATTCACTGCAGCATTTTTTACAGTAGCCGAGATATGGAAACAACCTAAGTGTCCATCAAAACACGACTGGATAAAGAAGATATACATAATGGAATATTACTCAGCCATAAAAAAGAATGAAATCTTACCATTTGCAACAACACGGGTGGACCTACAGGGTTTTACGCTAAGTTAAATAAGTCAGACAGAGAAAGACAAATGCCATATTATTTCACTTATTTGTAAAATCTAAAAATCAAAATAATCGAACAAATAAAACAGAAACAGACTCGTAGATACAGAAACAAACTGATTGTTGCCAGATGAGAGGGTAGTTGAAGGGCTGGGCGAAAAAAGTAAAGGGATTAGGAAGTACAAATTCATAGTGACAGAATAGTCACAGAATGTAAAGTATATCATAGGGAAGATAGTCAATAATATTATAATAACTATGTATGGTGTCAGGTAGGTACTAGACTTATTGGGGGAATCACTTTGTATATTGTGTAAATGTCTATCCTTTATTCTATACACCCGAAACTAATATAATATTGAATATCAACTGTAAGTAAATAAAAATTTAAAACATGTCAAATATAGAACTATGAAAACAATAACACAGGAGAAAAATCTTTGGGATTTAGAGTATAGCAAAAATTTCTTAGGCTTGACATCAAAAGCACAATCTATAAAAAGAAAATCAATAAAATTTACCTCATCAAAATTGTTTCTATCAAAAGGATTGTAAATCAAATTTTGCTCTAAAAGCTCATTTGAAGAGGATTAAAATACAAGTTATAACTGGGAGAAAATATTTGTAAACTACATATTCAACAAAGTACTCACATATAGAATATATTTTAAATATTTTCAAAATTCAACAGAAAAAAATATTAGAAAATGTGGCAAATGTACAAAGACATTTCACCAAAGAGTATATAAAGATGACAAACACATGAAAAGATATTCAATACTATTAGCTGTCAAAGAATCGAAAATTAAAATAACAATGAGATATCACAACACGCTAATTAGAATGACTTAAAAAAATAGTGCCGATACCAAATGCGAGTAAAGATGGGGAGAAACCTGGCTCATTCACACATTGCTCATAGGAATATAAAATGGTGCACCCACTCTAGAAAGCAGTTTGGTAGTTTCTTTTAAAACTAACTTGTAGTCCAATATAACCCAACAATTGCACTCTTGGGCATTTCTACCAGATAAATGAAACCATATTCACACACAAAAAAGTAGCAATTTGACTTGTAATAGCCAAACCTGTAAACATTATTGATGTCCTTCAACAAATGAGTAGTTAAACAAACTGTGATACATCCAAGCCATGGAATATTACTCAGCAGTAGGAAGAACTAAACTATCCACGCACATAAAGGAGTTAACAATCCCAAAAGGATACATGCTAAATGATAGAAGACAGATTAGTGGATGGAAGTATGAATTAGAAGACAGATTAGTGGATGGAAGTAGGGATTAGGTTTAGGGATGGGACTGGAGAGGGTGGAGGGTGTGATTATAACGGGCAACAAGAAGGATGCTTATGTGGTTGGAACTATTCAGTGTTTTGATTGTGGTGGTGGATACACGAACCTACACAGCTAATGATGAAAGTGTAGAGAACTTCACACACACACACACACACACACCCACAGAGGAGTATAGGTGAAACAGAAAATTGGAGTAAGATCTATAGATTGTATCAATATCAGTTTTTTCATTGTTTTATGGTCCTAAAGTTTTTGCAAAATGTTACTAGGGAAAACTGAGCAAAGTGTACAGGGATCCCTGTGTCTTATTTCTTCTTACAACTGCATGTGAATCTACAATTATCTCAATAAAAATTTCATTAAAAAACACTTCAGGGGTTCTTCAGGCTTAGAGCCTGGGAATAGCATAAGTGGTGTTCTCGCTCCAGACGTGTGCACACGAGTGATATAAAATTTCACAAAATTCATTCCATCAGACACAGTAAGTGCAAGAGCGTGGCAGGGGCAGATCATATAGAAGAGGGAAGGGTACAGCAACTTACCCAAAACGATGGCTGATCTCTGTAACCAACAATAGGCATTTTTGTTTGTGTTTTTAATTTGATTTTTTAGAAAATAATTTTTGGTTTACATTACATTTACCGAGAATTAAATTCACTTTTAAGCTGTGAATGTTTTCAAGAACAGAAGTGAAATTTCTCATGGATGAGAAAGGACTTGTTAATGGACAAGCAGCAAAAGGAAACAAAAGACAAGGACATCAGAGTTCCCGCAAGCCCCTTATTGTCACAGTGCACATGGATTGGCGGGCTTTGCTCTCAGCTTCCTGGTTCACAGCTGGAGAGTTTTCCTGCACTGTTATGGACATGAGCAGGGCTTGTCTGAGCATGTTTTGCTCTACAGTCCCATGACAGTTTGGTAGGCTTTGGAACAAATCTACAAAGAGGAAATACACACTCTGTGTTTACTGCACATGACAGTAAACTCATCTGATCCATTTTATAGGACTGGCCTTTAAGGCTGTCTAATCAAAGATGAAGCCAAGTTGGAAGGTAATCATTCTTGGAGTGTACAGAGGTCCACATTAGCATATAGGCCCTCTCGAAAGGCTGATGTAATTATTTTGATCACTGCTCTTTTTAAGAATCACACTGCAGGGTCTGCAGAGCAGAAACCTGATATTTTCCTTTTGACGATAATGAGCTTGACCTGAACTGCTTTCTAGTTTACCTATCAAATACTTTTAATATATACCCATAGACATAAGAGTTAATGACAAACAGCATGCCTTGAACAAGGCTGTGCTTAGAAAAAAAAAAAATTTTGCTCCAATATGCCTAGAGGCCCCTTACCCATATTTTCCTCTCTCCCCTCAAATTAAGAACTATGATTAGCTAACAAGTCTTCGCTTCCTTTGACCCTCAACCACAACGATTCACAAAGGAGTATAATGATGATGATAACTATAATTTCTTAATGACCACTTATCAAGCTCTACACCCAAACAAATAATTATACAAAGAATTTATTTCGATTGTGAAGATAATATTGAAAATTAAATTGAAGGTTTTATGGGAGTGCAAAATAGAGGTAGCTTATCTAGCCTGAGATGTCAAACAAGGCTTTCCTTTAAAAGTGGCACTTAACCGAGAACTAAAGAACGAGTAGCTAAGGAAACATGGGTGGAATAAGGGTGAATATAAGATTCCAGGTAGAGTAAAGATCATCCGTAAAGGTGCGGAAGTCGGAAGAAGCATTTAATGAAGCTAAGGCTAGACACAAAGAGGAAGGAAAGCCAAAGAAGAATCTGAACACGCAACGAAGTTCTAAGGGATGCAGAGAATTGTAGGGCAATGGATGCCTTGTGGATTTTCTTTACGAAACGTAATAAAAGAAATTGTGTATATCCTGTGAGACCACCTTGTAAAGAGGGGTTAAGCATGGATAAACAAAGAGCAGGTAGGAGGCTACTAAAAATACGCAAGTCGGAAATGATGGTGGCTTCAAACAGGGAGGTGGCGGTTCTATGGGGTGGTCAGATTCTAGCTTTTTTTTTTTGGGAGGCAAAGTAGGCCATTGTGAGGCGCAAGCCCTGGGGATGGGGGAAAAGCATGGATCAAGGACTCCGTTTGGGTTTCAGACTTATGTAGCTAGATGGAGAGTGATCACATTTTCAGAAATTGATGTTTGGTAGAGAGATTAATTCGATTCAATTTTAGACACGTTTAGGTTGAGGTATCTGTGAGTTATCTAGATAATTAAAATGTGTAATAAACATCTAAATATAGATCTTGAACTCAGAGAAGAGGTCTGGGATGGTTAATTCCTAGGACTTGCCTCTGAGAATTCATCTAGAGTCCCCTGAGCTGGCCCCACTCAGGGGTCAGCATCAGGGGAACCGCGTGTCCCCCGAGCAAGCGGCCCTCTGGAGGGCCGAACACTCCCCAGCCACCCCCGCACAGGGGCGCCGCGCACGTTGCGTATGTCATGTGTTACTCCACTCACAAAGCTGTCAATCACACTTTATGACACATGATTGCCCTCTTTGGAGTAGGGTAACGCACAAAGAATGTCCGAGGACGGCGGCCCCGCCGAGTCGCCCGTCCACCCTCCTCCTGAAAAGCCCATTATGGCCCCGGCTCGGTTGCGAGCGGTACCGGCCTTCACCCAACACCATTCGCCAGCGCCACGCCGCTGTCCTCCTGCACCCCGCTGCCCCGACTGGTGTCCCCTCACAGTCTGGTCTTTTCTCAAGGCAGCTGAGAAACTAATAATCATTAAGCCCTCTTGTTAGGGGCGCCTGCTCAAGGAACAAAATATCTTTGTCTTATCCTGTTTCTTTTCTCACTGTATGTGTGTGCGTGTGTGGGGCGCGGGGGGGGGGTGCGGCGGTTATATTCCTCAGATCCAACAGTTCATATGATATACTCCATATCACCAACCTGTGCTTGTCACCCAAACATTTGGATATTTCTACCGAAGTACATAACTCTTGAACCACAAAATAAACAGGGAAAATACAAAGGATTCTAGAAGCAAAGAACTGGAGACCAATCGGTGTTGCTGTAATGAAAGGAATAGAAATCCCTCTTTCTTCTGAGATTGAGTTAAAAAAAAAAAGCCCTTTTGACTAACCAGGAATAATTTGAAAGACAGAAAACGTTACGCGCACCTATAGATGTCCTTATATTGCTTTAGTTTGCGTGATTTCTGAGCCTTTCCCTCGAGCAAGATGTTTTTGTATTTTCCTTGAGAGACATGTAACTAGGTGCCGTCGTTTACCTGGACGGATTAGTATGGGACACCAAAATATATGGACAAAAAATGTGGTAAGTAGATGCCAAAGGGCTAAGGTGAATGTGGTCTATTATACAGGGTCAGGTTCCTGGAGCTCCTGGTCGAAGATTACGGAATCTTAATGAAAAGAGCCAGTCACCAGTGTTGCTCATCTGCCCCACTCCTAGCTTTGTGCTGCCGAGGCCTAGGACCCGTGTGTATGCTGACTGGCCACTATGTCAGCGGGGAGACACTCCGCGTTTGTGACTGGCTAAGAGTCTCGCACTCTGCTCACTCCTGCCCCAGAAAGACTTTCGAGCAGAGCTTCAACATCACGACAGGCAGGCTGACAAGACCAAAACCTACTACTGCCAATGAGCACCCTGGACACATGGCAGGAGGGCCGCTGTGAGAGAGGCAGGCCAATGTCCCTACCCTGAGCTCCAGAACAGAGAATCGGAGGGTTCTGCCCAGTGCGAGAGGCTGGTCTGAATACCAGAGGGCATTAAAGCTCTTTAAAAATACTTTATTTGTAGCAGAGTGTGGGGAAAGTCAGGCCTAATAGCACTCCAGAAAGCAATGCAGATTTCGGGGATAAAGAAAACAGATGAGACTGGTAGCTCTATGACAGAACCGAGCTAAGCACAGGTCCCTTCGTCTACGAGACGGTACCAGGCAGACAGACACCTAAAAAGAGCTCGCCTAATATCAACACAGCTGACTTGATTTTTTTTTTTAAATGACTTACTGAAAGCAGTTCAAATTATTTTGATTTAACCCTGAGGTCCCCTGCTTTTAGTAAGCCTATGCCCCTGGACCAGGAACTTCCCAAGTTTTCCTAAATATTTCCCTCCCCTCTTGGAAGGACAGGATGGCTAGAGTAGGCTGCAGTTATTTAGGTATTTCTGTTCTCTGCATGGCAGGCTTGGAGCCAAGTGAAGCTGGGTGTTTCCCTTCCCCAGATCTGGTAGGCTCTGATGATCCCTCAGCAGGTTAGGCTCTGCGTGTCTCCTGAGGGCAGGCCTCATCAAGAAGGGCAGAATGTTCTGGCTTACTTCAGAGCTGGTGTTTCCCTTTTCTCCTGCTGGAAGGCCAAAAAGATACTCGTCTGCTATTTACCATAGGAATCTTGTCAGTCGCCTGGAAGTAAATCTTACAGAACTGTGGGCCCCCCTATGACTAGGTCTCCCTGGAGTTTCTCACTCTTAGAGTTGCCCTACTCATTAAATACAGTTCGGGTTTTCCTACCTTGGCTCTGGTTCCCACAAGCTTTCTCCTCCCGAGTCTTGATTTCGGAAGCCGAGACTCTCCGTGTTTGCTTGTTTGTCTCTCCAATCTTGGGCGAAATCATCCGCTATGTGTCCTCTCCTGCTTTTACGAATCCAAGAAGAGTTCTTGATTTTTCAGTCTGTTCAGTTTTTTACTTGTAAGGATGATGTGGCGACTTCTAAGCTCGTCACTTGCAGAATTGGAAACTGCTGTTGACACTCCTAGATATATAAACAAGTTAAATGAATCCTGTGTGCACATGCACATCTTATGCAAATACAGAGTAGCTCTATTCATAATTGCTAGAAACAACTTGAAAAAAAACCAGATATCTATTACCTGTGACTGGTACCCTGCTCAGTAATAAAAGGAAGTAGACTTTTGATCTATTGATTCCATGTCCT